>NC_081177.1:27196782-27571782 GCF_012432095.1 Onychostoma macrolepis | reverse complement strand
GACAAGGACACAATCAAACATGAGAGCGGGAGTCTGGATCTCACCGGAAGGAAATGGCGAACGAGTTGACTTCTGTCCTCTTCCTAACGAGGAAAGCCCCGTCACGCGGGACTCTCATCAGCATGTTTTCAGCCTGACTGCGGGACAGAGACGCGTGATACCACCTGCACAGAAAACACACACAACACACGCTCAAATTACAACACAGGAGGACAGGAAGCTGCTCAGAGATGCTCTTACTATAGTATCAGAGGGTTTTTACAGTTTTTTTACAGCAAGGTTACTACAGTTTTTAATAACATGTATATATATAAAAAAAAAAAAAAAACCTTGCTACGTGTACTGCGTAGGCTAACTGAGACTTGTCATAGCACTTGCATTGTATTGCTCTTTTGTTGGTTTTGATTGTTTCTATGTAAATGTAAAGAACTGTCCCTGTAAGTCGTTTCGATCATCAGCTGGGTCAGTTGTGGACGTGGGACTCACTCTTTGCTCTCGTGAGCGTTGGTCTGGGGCACTGGCTCGGTCAGCTTCATCTCAAACTCGTTGCAGCGCAGAGGCACCTGCTGGTAATGTGTGATGAGCGCAAACAGCGTGTCGAACACCAGGTTATCCGTCAGGTAGAACTTGGGGCTGCCGGCCTCCTGCCGAGAGTGAATCCTGCAGTGCTGAACCCGACCGGACCGCCTGAGCAGAAACAACCCAAAACGCTCTTATTTCACAGCCGCCCCACGCTCTCCAGTAAGCAAGCTCTGTGAGGAGGGGAGGTTACCAGAAAGAGAGAGTGTAGTCTCCCACGAAGGTCTCGCTCTCCCGCACCAGGAACGATCCGTCCGGCGCGCCGGTCTCCAGACAGTACTCCGACAGCAGACGCTCGGCGATCTGACGCCCGTCACGCCCCGCTCCCAGCTTCCCGTGAAACCACTTCTCCGTCACATGCTGGTCCATGCCGTTACAGGTCTGGAGAAGAGGAGCAGCTACAGTCTGAATGCTCAACGACACGGATGCGCTCAAAGAGCTACCGCTGCCGTTCAAGTAGCATTTTTCATGTTTTTTAAAGAAGTCTCTTGGCTGCATTTATTTGATCAAAAATACTGACAAAAAAAAACAGTAATATTGTGAAATATTGCAATTTAAAATAACAGTTTTCTATTTTAATATACATTAAAATGTAATTTATTTGTGATGCAGCTCTGTATTTTCAGCATCATTACTCCAGTCTTCAGTGTCACATGATCCTTCAGAAACCATAATATGCTGATTTATTATCAATGTTGGAAACAGTTGTGTTGATTAATATATTTATATAATATATATATTTAATATATATATATATTGGAACTTTAGACTTTTGTGATACTTTTTCAGGATTTTTTTTGATGAATAAAAAGTTAAAAAGAACAGCATTTATTCAAAATAGAAATCTTTTGTAACAATATAAGTATGCACTATCACTTTGTATCAATTTAACACATCCTTGCTGAATAAAAGTACTAATTTCTTTTTTTAAAAGAAAGTGACCCCAAACTTTTGAATGGTAGTGTATATTTTTACAAAAGATTTCTATTTTGAATAAATGCTGTTCTTTAACTTTTTATTCATCAAAGAATCCTGAAAATAGTATCACAGGTTCCCAAAAAAAAAAATAATTTAATCAACAACAGTTTCAAACATTGATAACATTGATCAGGATAATAGGATGATTTCTGGAGGATCATGTGACACTGAAGACTGAAGTAATGATGCTGAAAATACAGCTCTAAACACAGGAATAAATTACATTTTAAAAGTATATTAAAATAGAAAACCATTTTTTTTTTTTTAATTGCAATAATATTTTCAAAAAATTCAGAGACTTCTTTAAAAAAACCTTACAAACCTTACTGATCCCAAACTTTATAAAGGCTTAATTAATATACACACATATATAAATATACACACACACACACACAATTTAATTTACCTGAATCGAAAACAGTACAGGAAGCTCTCTGGTCACTAACGAAACCGGGGGCTTTTTTGGTGGACCGTTAAATTAAGCTACTATAAACAGCAAACGTACATCTACAAGACGTCTTCTAAAGAGCACTTTAGATCTAAAGTAACCCTTTAAATTAGGGAACACATTCACTATTAACTACGTGTTTTCACTCAAACTCCTAATTTGCTGCTTATTAATAGTAAGTAAGGTTGTTGTTTTATTAGGGTTAAGGGAACTAATACTATGCTCATGCAGAATAAGGTATTATTATGTGCTTTATAAGTACTAATAAACAGCTAATGCTAGTAATATGCTTGCTAATAAGCATCTAGTTAACAGTATAGAAAAACATCTGCGTCTTTAAAAAGTCAGTTTTACATTAGGTCTGAAACAACTAAAAGACATTCTTCTAAATGTCTATTTAACAACTGTCAAGAAACGTCTCAGATGCACTGCAGATGAGCAAACACTAAAATACGTCTTCCAGATGAAAACACACATCACACAGACGTCTCGACGATGTACGTGTGCTAGCTCGGCTCTGATCGCTAGCAGAATAGCTCAAATGCACAACGTTGCAAAAATCGGTTGCATAACCTCAACGTTTGGCACACTGACCTTACTAAACGAGCTCAAGGATGTCAAGAGTTTTTAAAGTCAAATTTAAACCTTATAACCTTTAAGAACAGCACAAATAAAATTAATAGCATGTGTCCCTACAGAACAAACCCGGACAAAATTAAATGCATCACGTATCTCAGATTCTTCACTTGATTAAACAGGCTACAGCACACATTCAACTTCAAACAGGGTAACTGCAAGTCTCCCAAGACAGGGTTTACTCAGAGTGTGTGTGTGTGTTTAAACATCTTAACTCTCACCCGTCACCCCAGTGGGACGCCTAAGTTTACTTTATTAAAATGCAAATAAATCCTAATCTAATCATGACAAACTATATATCATTGGAAAGGTCCTAAATAGATATTTTACACATTACAAATTATGTAGGAAAAGTAATAGATTATTTTATGACCAGAGTGGATCTTTGGAGTTCTGACCTTTGTCACAAAAAGAGAGAGAGAGAGAGAGAGAGAAAGAAAGGAGACTCTAATTTTCTAATATTTATGCTTTAGTACTTCCAGCTGCTCAGCAAGCAGATGAGGGAGTTAAATTTTGCACCGTTACAACAATTAACAACATAAAAACCATAAAGTAAACACTGTCATAAATCATCAACAAGATCATAAGCAATCACTTGGCTTAAATGCACAGTATTCATTAACTGCAAAATGCTCCGAAAGCACGAGCCTGTAGAACACGAAAGAGAGAGTTTATTTCATTAAATCATAGCCTTTTGAATGTTGGTTAATCATCACATCATTTTGCAATTCCTGTTTGTCTGTCCCAAATGATTATTAAGATTTACACCATTTAAGTTATTTTTTTGTGACTCGTGGGGGCCCTGAAGCTACACTTATGTGAAAGCAGCTAAACAACTATTACACTACGGAAAACTGCAGTCAGGTTAGCAGTGCTGCTGTTATTCCTGAGATTGTGTTTCCCTCACCTCTCTGTGCTCCTCCTCATCCTCGTTCCCTTGATTACTTGACGTCTCTTCAGAGTAATAGATCTTATTGCTGGTCAGAACAAAGAAGTGAGGATACCACTCCTGTGAGGACAACAGTGAACATCCACGATGAGTCAACAATCTGCCAACAGATTTAGCGTCTCTATTGGAGCAGATGAAGGTGATCTCACGTGGTTGATGGGATCCTCCAGGTACAGAATGCCGTTCTTGATGGAGTTGCTGATGTCGTTCTCGGAGTAAGGCGTTGAAGACGAGACCTCCTCGTATGCACTTCCCTCAGCTAATTTCTTGTGCTGAACACATCAATCCAACAATGAAGGTGCTTAGTTGAGAAAATCTGAACATAAATAGCTACAAAATGGCATTTCCTCTCATGTAGCCAATGGGCTCCCACCTTGATCAGGATCTTCCTCTTGAGCTGATTGGGCGAGGGGAGGCCGTCGGCTGAGATGTCCACCGCTTTGGTCAGGAGCATCTCTCCAAACACTTTCTTAAAGTAGGTGGCCATGTTTCTCTGCTGGACAATACTGCAGTGGTCCTCGATGGAGAGGATGATGGGATAGCTGTGTGCAAACATGTAAAGGAATCACAATGACTATTGCATAACACACATTCAGAAGATTACCTTATCAAAACATCACACAGAACTGGTGTGTGCAGATGTCACTCACTCAGACGTAACAAAGGCGTGTTCTTTGATGGTGTTAAGCACGTCGCTGAACTTGATCTTGGTGGTGAGGGTGTGACCATGGTAGATAACAGGCATCCCATCAGGACCGTCCCAGCAGTCCACTGCAAAAGCACACAAACACAGGTTACAACCAGCTGCCAGAGACACAACAACACACTTACAGGACATTGATACTGACGTGTCAGTCTAGTCTTATAGTTCTAGCTCTAAAAAATAAAAAAAATAGTTCTAGTCAAATTTCAGTTCCTAAGAAATATATAAATAAACATAATTGTTATACATTTCTGCACTTTTTGTTTGCCTATTTATTGTTACGGTACGTGTTTGTTACATTTAAAAATAATAATAAAAAACAAAAGCAAACAACCAACCAACCAACCAACCAAACCAAAAGAACCAAACAAACAAACAAATGAACCAAAAGAAACAAACCAATGAAACACAAACAAGCCAAAAGAACCGAATACATGAAAAAATGAAACCAACCAAAAGAAACAAACATGAAACAAACCAAAGGAAACAAGCACATGAAACAAACAAACCAAAAAGAAACAAATTAATGAAACAAACAAATAAAACACAAGAAAAACTAATGAAACAAACAAACCAAAAGAAACAAATTAATGAAACAAACCAAAAGAAACAAACACATGGAACAAAGTAATACCAGAAGAAACAAACAAATAAACCAAAAACAAATAAACCAAAAGAAACAAACACATGTAACAAACCAAAAGAAACATGAAACAAACTAATAAATCAAAAGAAACAAACTAATGAAACAAACAAATAAACCAAAAGAAACAAACAAACAGAAAGAAACAAAACATATCAAAAGAACCAAACAAACAAGTACATGAAATTCAGATTTTTTTTTTTTCATGTTTTATTCCAGAACCTAGAACTAAAACAGCAGGATATGCATAGTTTTACTACCGGGAGGAAAAGGTGAAAAGAACACTATTGTATATTGCTCAATACATAATAGCTGTATTATCAGCATGTTAGTTTCAAGATAAAAAAAGAAAACTGAAATATTTTGAAATGTTTTTGCATATAAAGCATTCATCAACAGCACACAACATTAATAATGGCTGGCTGAGTGTTGCGTTGAGACTCACACTCGATGCATCTGCAGCCCATCCGCAGACAGCGGGCGTACGCCTCCAGAGACGACTCACTGGAAAACTGGTCTCCCGTCAGATAGCTAAAAATACAAGCACACACGTCAGGGCCTGTCTGAGATACTACGTAACACACATCAGCACTGGCACACACCTTACTCTCAAGATCAACTTTCACCTCTACTACAGCTCATAAACCACGCAAATATTCTTTACAAATGCGTTAAAGGATTCTTTCCATTCTGTCAGTCTTTAATTGCTTCCCCTTAAACTACCTAACAGCTTTATAATCTAGTTACACCGGTTAAACACAAAAATCTACCTTAATTTTCTGGAGTCATGAAAGAAACCAAATGCTAGGATTTAAAATCAATTATGCACTCAAAGCAAAAGTATGCAATGAACAACAGTAACATTTAACCGGTCTGAAAGTCATATCGTATGAAAAGATACAGAAATCTCTCCTCTCATCTGCCTTTTTCAGATTCGGACACTCCCCAACATCTGTGTCAGACATGTCTTTCTATTCACGTTTACAGGTTACTGACAGATACACAATACACTTTCACAGATGACTTCTCTTTGTTCAAGTTGCATATTGTGTTGGTTGTTCAACATTACACTTTAGTTTTGCACATTAGGAAGCCACAACTCTGAAAGCATGTGTTTGTCGGCCAGACATTTATTTGACAGGCTCATTTTCATAATTATGGCAACACATTTACGATTTAGTGTGAGTGTATGTATATATATATATGTATGTGATCTTTGGGAATAAGATGTTTACACACAATAATAAGAATGTAGGAGTGCATCATGTGGAAAGCGTCGCACAGACGTATGCATTCTAATGGGGATGGTTTTATGCTAACAAGAATATTGTTTCTCACTGAAATCTGTTCAAAACCTTTTCCAATTACCTAACATTTAAATTCTTTGAGGAGGAATCATACTCTAACCAACCAACCAACCAGCTTTTCCCATCATGTAAAATTTTGGGAATTGTATTTTATTTTTAGGCATACACTCTGTAATAGTTTTATGCGAATACATATGTATTATAAATACTAACTAACTAACTAACTAACTAACTAACTAGCTGGCCAACTAACCAAATCTTTCCCCATCATCTAACATTATGGCTCAAGAAGGATTAATTTTATACTATAACTAACTAACTACCTAACTAACTAACTAGCCAACTAACCAAATCTTTCCCCATCATCTAACTTTATGGATCAAGGAGGATTCATTTTATACTATAACTAACTAACTTGCTAACTAACCAAATCTTTTCCCATCTAACTTTACGGCTCAAGGAGGATTCATTTTATATTATAACTAACTAACTAACTCCCATCATCTAACATTATGGCTCAAGAAGGATTCATTTTATACTATAACTAACTAACTAACTTGCCAACTAACCAAATCTTTCCCCATCATCTAACTTTATGGCTCAAGGAGGATTCATTTTATATTATAACTAACTAACTAACTCCCATCATCTAACATTATGGCTCAAGGAGGATTCATTTTATACTATAACTAACTTGCCAACTAACCAAATCTTTCCCCATCATTTAACTTTATGGCTCAAGGAGGATTCATTTTATATTATAACTAACTAACTAAACTAACTCTTTCCCATCATCTAACATTATGACTCAATGATTAATTTTATACTATAACTAACTAACTAACTTGCCAACTAACCAAATCTTTCCCCATCATCTAACATTATGGCTCAAGGAGGATTAATTTTATACTATAACTAACTAACTAACTTGCCAACTAACCAAATCTTTCCCCATCATCTAACTTTCTGGCTCAAGGAGGATTCATTTTATATTATAACTAACTAACTAACTAACTCCCATCATCTAACATTATGGCTCAAGGAGGATTCATTTTATACTATAACTAACTAACTTGCTAACTAACCAAATCTTTTCCCATCTAACTTTACGGCTCAAGGAGGATTCATTTTATATTATAACTAACTAACTAAACTAACTCTTTCCCATCATCTAACATTATGACTCAATGATTAATTTTAT
Organism: Onychostoma macrolepis; assembly: GCF_012432095.1. Taxonomy (NCBI): domain Eukaryota; kingdom Metazoa; phylum Chordata; class Actinopteri; order Cypriniformes; family Cyprinidae; genus Onychostoma; species Onychostoma macrolepis. The sequence continues at coordinate 27,564,338 of NC_081177.1, read as the reverse complement.
ACTATAACTAACTAACTAACTTGCCAACTAACCAAATCTTTCCCCATCATCTAACATTATGGCTCAAGGAGGATTCATTTTATATTATAACTAACTAACTAAACTAACTCTTTCCCATCATCTAACATTATGACTCAAGGATTAATTTTATACTATAACTAACTAACTAACTAACTAACCAAATCTTTCCCCATCATCTAACATTATGGCTCAAGGAGGATTAATTTTATATTATAACTAACTAACTAACTAACTAACTAACTAACTAACTAACTAACTAACTCTTTCCCATAACATTATGGCTCAAGGATTAATTTTATACTATAACTAACTAACTAACTAACTTGCCAACTAACCAAATCTTTCCCCATCATCTAACATTATGGCTCAAGGGAGAATCATTTTATACTATAGCTAACTAGTCCTTTCTCCATCACCAACCATTTTGGTTCTTTGAGAGTGATCAATTTTATATTCTAACAAACCAGCATACAGTGGTGGCCAAAATTGTTAGAACACCAGACAGATCTGAAAATACTGATCTTTTTTGCCTCCAAAACATAATTTAATTTCATAATGTTCAAGAAACATGCAGATTGTTTCTCTGAGCACAACAAATATGAGATGAAGTGAGTCGTACTGTTTTTATCCACTTTTAACTTTAATATTTGGTGTGTCCACCTTTTGCAGCAAATACAGCAGCACATCTCTCTGGCATAGTGTCAATATATTTCCTGAGAACTAATGCTATCCCATGCCTTCTGCAACTCAAGCCAAAGGATTTTCTTTGAATGTACAATAGATCTGTCCAGTTTATTTTCAAACTCGCCCCAAACTTGCTGGATGGGGTTGAGGTCCGGAATTTGAGGGGCCAGTCCATCATTTTCAACGTTCAGCAGATTCCTTCCGTCGCAGGTCGTTCCGGCAATAGTTCGTTTTATGGGTATTATAATGGCCAATTCAACAAAAACAATGTAAACCTCTTAAATATGCCAAGTGTTTAACAATTTTGCCTACCACTGTACCAACAGAAACCAAAATGTTCCCCATCATCTAACAATTTGGTTGTTTGAGGAAGAATTATTTTATACACTAACTAACAAACAAACAAACAAAACCAACCAACAAACCCTTTTCCCATTATCTAACATTCTGGTTCTTTGGAGGATGATCAATTTTATACTCTATCTAACTGACCAACTAAGCAAATAATGGACCGACCTACTAAATACCTAAACAATGGATGACCAACTAACAAAATGGATGAATGTAAATTATCTAGAGACCACACATTACGGTCCTTTATCTGTCTGTTGATAACTAATCTGAACTAGTTACTTGATACCTGTAGAGAGAATTTTATTAAACATACAGCTTCTTGATTAATCAGCACTGTATAACTGAAACTACTGAAAAGACACCAGAGTCCATTTCTTTGTTTTTTTCCCCTCACATCAGTGTGTAGTTTAGAGGGAGCGCTGATCACTCCTCTACTCACGTGTTGTGGGACGAGGAGATCCAGTAGTGGGACAGGGGGTTGCTCATGTCCTCGGGCCTCACCTGATCCAGCTGCGAGTCCCAGATAGTGTTCTCTTTAGAGAACAGATACGTGAGGAGCTGAAAACCGCAAAACATGACGCTTACGTTAAAAACAGCATGAGGAAGCATGAGGAAGTAGCCTGTTCAACACTAAAACTAGCTTAGAGCTAAACAACAATTCTCTCACACACAAAAAAAAAAAAAAACACACAGAAGTCTGTGTTACTGGTCTTTTTCAACAAATTATAATTGAAGGGAACATTAACTAGGAAAAGTGGTTCTACTAGGACAGGAGATCAAAGTAAATATTAAATAAGCCACTTGGTTTTCTATTTACAGGAGTTCATAATTAGTTCCACATTGTTTAAAAACAATACACTTGAATAAATAAAATGCAGTCAGATCTCAATGTGTGTGAAAATATCCACTCCAATTAGCTACTAAAAAAACCAATATGAACACAATATACTTTTAAAAGTAATGCATTAAAATACTTTGTTACTTCCTAAAAAAGTAACTAATTACATAACTTAGTTACTTTTTATGGAAAGTAATGCTACATGTTACTTTTGCGTTACTTATTAAATCTGGACTGGGCTTGATTGTTTGTTTTTAATATAAAAAGTTATATTTTTGGTAAATGTAAAAGCCCTTTCACACCAAGTGAAATTAATTAGCCAGTAGAACAGTAAAAGAAGAAAGTTCAACACTTCAGCAATAAAAAAAAGCAACACAAAGGTTTATCTAGAGTAATTTTTGCTTCGTATGGTTGAATTTGATCATTGAAGGTCAGCAGCAAAGACATTAATAAAATGGGATTAAATACATAAAGGATACTTGTGTTATTTAACATTTAATTATCGCAGGTTTGCATCAGTAACTGGCGTTACTTATTTGAAAAAGTAAGAGTGAGTTACATATTCAGATTACTTTTTTCAAGTAACTAGTAATATGTTACCCCAACACTGATCATAAATATAAGCTACAACTTCATGAAAGTTCAATAAATATACACCTCATTTAAATAGTTATTTTAAACAGTAGATAAATTCAAAAGCAAGTAATTAATGTCAGAACGAGGCAGATCAGGCATCGCAAACAAAGATCTGAGTTCACACAGCTCTGCCGTACTGCAGGAAGTGGTGCTGTGGGTAAAGCGTTGCAACTGCACAGTTATTGGTTTCTTTCCCAGGGAACTTAAATGCCTACCCAGAATGCACTAATCACTTCATGTGTATGTAATCATCACCTCGTCTTGATGAAAGTACGGCTGCTCGATCTCTCGCAGAGGATCCTTCAGGTAGTGGAACATGAACTCCTGCACCTTCTCACTGTCTGTAGCCCAGAGCTCCTGAAGACACACACACACACACACGGTTATTACCAAACATCTCTAGTACAGATTCTGAATCAACACGCCACCCTGTACTGTACAAACAACAATACATCTGTCCAATTAATGTGCAAACAACATCTGGTTTTGTTTGTGTAATTACATGAGAAGTGACTATCTTACCTTCTGATGTTCAATCAGGAAGTTCTGGAAGTCCTCCAGAGAGATCTTCTGCTCTGGTCTCTCAATAAGCCTGAAGAAATGCACAAACACACAGATCAGTGTTACAGCAGCACGTCTGGACTCCCAAGAGACGTCAGATGAATTAAACAGTGTAAAATACAATAAATGACCATTTACTAATAGGTTGTATTGTGCACAATTCATCAGTAATATATTCACATTTAGCAGATGCTTTTATCCAAAGCGACTTACAAATGAGGACAATAGAAGCAATCAAAACAACAAAATAACAATGATATGCAAGTGCTGAGACCAGTCTCGGTTAGCCCAACGCAGTACGTGTAGCAAGGTTTTTTTAAATTTTTTATAATAAATAAAATGAAAACAAGTAGATAGAACAGAAATACAATAGAGAGTGTTAGAGGATCAAGTATAGATGGAGGATATACGTGTATATATATATATATATATATATTTTAGTGCTGGGCAATGATTAATCGCGATTAATCGCATCCAAAATAAAAGTTTTTGTGTACATAATATGTGTGTGTATTGTGTGTATTTATTATGTATATATGAATACACACCCATGTATGTATATATTTAAGAAAAATGTGTTATGATTATATATTAAATATATTTATATCTCATATAAATTATATTAATAAATATATACATGTAAATCTTTTCAAAATATATACTGTATGTGTGTGTCTTTATATACAAATAATAAATATACACAGTACACACAGATATATTATATAAACAAAAACTTTTATTTTGGATGCGATTAATCGCGATTAATCGTTGCCCAGCACTAATATATATATATAATTTTTTTTACTGATGAATTGTGCACGATAAGACCTGTTAGTAAATGCACATACATATTATAAAGCATATAACATAGTACATAATTAGTTCAATAAAATCCTATAAAATCCAATGGAAGCCCGTTTCTGCCACTGAATAAAAAAAAAAAACAATGTAATCGTGACTTCTTATAAAGAAGTCAGAATTGTGAGATAAAGTCGCAATTACATTGTTTTTTATTCAGATACGGGCTTCCATAAATCCCAATAAATTCAATCATCCCTACATTATGTATCCCTAAATTCTGTTTTACCCGTAAATTCATCATATTATGAAAGTGTAATGAGTTGTAAATACTATTTTATGTTATCTGTAAATACTTTATCGTATACAAGTAAATAAGAGATTGAGTGAATACCTTTGCAGCAGTGGAATCTCCATCTACAAAAACAACACAGAACAAAATGCTGATTATGTGAATAATGCAATTAATATCTGATGCATAGAATATACACCCATTTCACAACCACTGCAGTAAAACACGCAGATTCACGTCTGGCGCTCTAAACCCCAACCATATATAGACACTAATGAACTGATGTGATATCAAACAGCCACACGGGCCACAAGTGATGCAATCCACACACACACACACACACACACAGCTCTAAGTGCAGGGGTCATCAGTGCCGCATCGGTCTCTGTGTGCGTGTGTGAGCTTGAGTGTGGCCTAATGGATTTTAGCCGATGGATCTTGTGGCTTTTTAAAAGGCTGTGTATTGACGTGAAGGCCATTTGAGAAGCGGTGCAAAAGGGGACGACTGATGGGGTTTAAATGGCTCTGAAGAGGCTTCACCTCTTGCCCTGCTCCACCTTGATATAAATAACACACACAAATAAACATGACTTACTGATTTCTGTGCGTCGAACATCAGGCTGCGGTACAACTGCGCGAAATGACTATACGATACATCTCCATTCCTCAGCTCTCCATCCTAACCAAGATATTACATGAAAAACATCTAATGAATAATACATTGAAAAACAAAAAGAACTGTGCTACACTCTTTCCTGTAATTGCAAATGCATTGTTAATACAGATGAAACAAATACACAGACAAAATAACTACAAAATATCCAGTGTGACGTTACTGCAGTTAACAGTGTGATAATTAAACCGTATAACAGACACTATACAGCGAAGTATTAGTTCTGCAGTGATCTGAGAGGAAGTGTGTTTGTTACCGGAAGTTTCTCTCGTAAGAACCTCATGTTGGGAACTCTGTAGTTGACCTGGCACAGCATACTTTTCAGATCCTTACAGGAAATTCTGCAAACGAACAAAACGTTTGGGAATGTGGTTATAAATCTGTTTCACACAGCGACGTCAGCGTCAGGTTTATGAGGAAGTTCAGTACTGTTAGCGTTTTAATCAGTCGGCTTCAGAAAACAATGAAAACTCGTGTTGCTCAAACAAAAAAAGCTTTTAGCAATGTTAACGTAATAGAAAGAATTACAGGTATTAAAGTGGTCATTTGTTTACATACATGTATGCAGGCTGCATTATCTGATCAAATATACATTAAAAAAACTGTAATATAGTGAAATATTATTACATTTTAAAAGTTTTCTATTTGAATGTATTGTAAAATGTAATTTATTGCTGTGATGCGCAGCTGTATTTTCAGCATCATTACTCCAGTTTTCAGTGTCACATGATCCTTCAGAAATCAGTCTAATATGCTGATTTATTATCAATGTTTTATTTATGATACTTTTTTCAGGATTCTCTGATGAATAAAAAGTTAAAAAGAACATTTATTCAAATGTGAACATTTTAAAATGGCTTTTTATTAATTTAACACATCCTTGCTGAATACAAGTATTAATTTCTTTAAAAAAAAAGAAAGAAAAATTACTGACCCCAAACTTTTGAATGGTAGTGTATAACATTACAAAAGTTGTATTTTAAATAAATGCTGTTCTTTTGAACTTTTTATTCATCTGAGAATCATGAAAAATATAACAGGTCACAAACAAAATATTAAGCAGCACAACTGTTTCCAACACTGATAATAAATCAGGATATTAGGATGATTTCTGGAGGATCATGTGACACTGAAGACTGGAGTAATGATGCTGAAAATTCAGCTTTGATCACAGGAATAAATTACATTTTACAATATTTTCACATTGAAAACAGTTCATTTAAATTGTAATAAAATTTCACAATATTACTGTTTTTTCTGTACTTTTCAATCAAATAAATGCAGCCTTGATGAGCAGAAGAAATATTACTGATCCCAAACTTCATGTGTGACCCTGGACCACAAAACCAGTCTTAAGTGTCAATTTTTTGAAATTGAGTTTTATACATCATCTGAAAGCTGAATAAATAAGCTCTCCATTGATGTATGGTTTGTTAGGATCGGACAATATTTGGCTGATACACAACTATTTGAAAGTCTGGAATCTGAGGGTGCAAAAAAATCTAAATATTGTGAAAATCGCCTTTAAAGTTGTCCAAATGAATTCTTAGCAATGCATATTACTAATCAAAAATGACGTTTTGATATATTTACAGTAGGAAATTTACAAAATATCTTCATGGAATATGATCTTTACTTAATATACTAATGATTTTTGGCATAAAAGAAAAATCTATAATGTTGACCCATACAATGTATTTTTGGCTATTGCTACAAATATACCCCGGCGACTTAAGACTGGTTTTGTGCTCCAGGGTCTCATATATATATAAAAACACACAGAGACACTGTCAGCATGTACAAGTGAAGAGGCAAATTTCCAATGTGAGTGGAAAAGATTATTAATTTCTACTGTGTACGTCACTTATTTGATTTAGCGTGTTCTGACAAGCTGGAAATGGCATGTATCGCCACACGACCACCGTTTCATCCGAATGCAACACCTCATACAAAGCTCATGTGTCTTTCAGCTGCTCTCGCTGTATTTACCTTCAGCGTGTGTGTATGTGTGTGTGTGTGTGTGTGCACTCCTACACTCATGTTCTGAGCTTTGTTTCCTGCTGCAGGATGTGCCGTCTCTGAGCTCTATTTACCCAACAGGAGAGTGTGTGTGTGTGTGTGTGTGCGTGTGTGTGGCCTGATAAGGCCTGGTACCTCTGAGTCAGCCATTTCTACCCTTAAAACACACACCTTAACACACACATATCGCAAGAAAGATGATATTAATCTCTATGGCAGGAAAACAGCTCAAATGCGCAGTATCTACTGTAGAGATCGTTATTTCCAGAAGTTGTGCGCTCGATTACACCGTTATGCACCGATACGAAACATACCTGTCTTCTCTGTTACGATCCACTGCGTAAAACTGTTTTCTCAGCCACCTGAGTTCAACAAAAGAAAAAATGAAAATACAGGACACGTTAATGTTCACATTTCAGGCACTTTTACACTTGACATTTGTGACCCTGGAGCACAAAACCAGTCTTGAGTCGCTGGGGTATATTTGTAGCAATAGCCAAAAATACATTGTATGGGTCAAAATTATAAATTTTTCTTTTATGCAAAAAAGTAATTCGGATATTAAGTAAAGATCATGTTCCACGAAGATGTTTTGTAAATTTCTTAACGTAAATATATAAAAACTTAATTTTTGATTAGTAATATGCATTGCTAAGAACTTCATTTGGACAACTTTAAAAGGCGTTTTTCTCAATATTTTGATTTTGAATATTTTATCTCAGCCAAATGTTGTCCTAACAAACCATACATCAATGGAAAGCTTACTTGATGTATAAATCTCTTTTTTTTTTTTTAAATCGACCCTTATGACTGGTTTTGTGGTCCAGGGTCACATGTGTGAACCCAGAGCTTAATGGTTTTCATCAATCGATATCTACAGGAAGGGGTGCACGTAAAGGTCAAAGGTCACCTCTCTATCTGCAGGGGTGTGGGGGAGCGTAGCGTATCGGACACCAGCCAGGTCAAACCCTTCACCCACATGACCATCTCCTCGTCTGAGGTCGCTGCGGCACACAGACAGAACAACACCAGCATGAATACGTGTGCGTGTGCAAAAACGATGCACAGCAGCAGAGTTACGGTTTACCTGCCAGACTGAGCGCTTTGAGCCGAAACTCAGTGCCGTAGAGGATGACGAAGCAGTGGGCCTGGTCGGGCCGGGCGGTCGAGTCCTCCACATATCGGTCGAAGTCTCGTGACTTCTGGCCCATGCGGATCTCCTTAATCTCCCGAATATCAACTGAAAGAGACACGAGAGACGGACTGCAGTCAACCAAACAATTCAGAAGAAGGATTCAACTGCAATGAAATACGGCGGGATTTTTTTCCCATCACAACAGGAAAGAAACATTTAGGCTTTTATTAATGTATTTTAACTAGTGTGAATCTTTGGAATCGATTCACTTCAGGATTTAAAAAGCAATTTTTGGTCATTCAAAGCAACTGGATTAAACACATACACTACTGTTTAAAAGTTTGCAGCTTGTAAGGTTTTTTTTTAATGTTTTTGAAAGAAGTGTCTTTCTGCTCAGAGGCTGCATTTATTTGCTCAATAATACAGTAAAACAAGTAATATTGTGATATATTATTAGAGTTTAATACAGCTGTTTTCTATATGAATATACAGTGCCCTTCAAAAGTATTGGAACAGTAAAGACAAAATTGTTCTGTTGGCTGTGGAGTCAAGACATTTGCAAATATGATGAAAAGATGAATATGAGACAAAACTACAGAATGTCCTGTTGCATTAATTCTTCAGATATTAAAAGCAGGGAATGTGTCGTATCAGTTATATCCATTACTTCTGCATTCGATCATGACACACACAAACCAGGATGAAGATGAGGGAGCTGACTTTGAGAGAAAAGCAAGCAATTTGGACGCTAAAAGAAAAGAGGAAGTCAGTTTTATAGCAAAAACAAAGAGCATGGAGAAATCAAGAGTTTGGAAACCACCAGCGAAACCAGCAACCAACAACTACCTGATCGGCTGAGAAAACAACAGTAGTTGATGACAGACAAATCATAAAAGCTGTGAAAATGAACCCTAAAAGATGTGTCTGTAAAATCACCAACAACTTCCAGAAAGCTGGGGTGATGCTCTGACAATCTACTGTCCTCAGGAGACTTTGACACAGAATTAGAGATGCTACACAGCAAGATACAAACCTCTGACCAGCTCCAAAAATAGAAAGGCAAGATTAGAGTTTGCAAAAAAGCACAAAGGTGAGCCAGAAGAGTGTTTATGGACCGATGAGACAAAGATGAACCTTTATCTAAGTGATGGGAAAGCACAAATGTGGAGAAAAAAGGGAACCTCAATGATCCCAAGCACACAGCCTCAGATGTAAAGCATGGTGGAGGTGGTGTCATGGCATGGGCATGCATGGCTGCCTCTGGAACAGACCTCTCAACTCTACTGATGACTTAATGTACGATGACAGTAGCAGAATGAATTTGGAAGGGTACAAAACCATCTTGCCTACCGATATTCAAGAAAATGCCACCAGATTCACTGGGAAGTGCTTCATATTGCATCAGGACAATGACCCAAAACACCCTGCCAGTTCAGTCAAGGAGTTTATCAGGGCAAAGAAATGGAAAGTCTTAGATTGCCCAAGTCAATCTCCAGATTTAAATCCGATTGAACATGAATTTCAGCAGCTGAAGAGGAGAGTAAAGGCAGAAACTCCCCAAAACAAGCAACAACTGGAATTGGCTGCATTAAAGGCTGGGAAAAGTATTTCAAAGGATGAGACCAAGAGTCTGCTGATGTCTATGGGTCACAGACTCACTGCTGTGATTGTGTGCAAGGGATCTAAATAATAGCTTTTTATCTTTTATATCTGCCTTAAGTTCAACTGTCCCAATACTTATGCTCACATCAATGAGTGGGATGAACTCTAAAAGTGCTGTTCTTCTTCTTTGGTAAAACATGTATGGGTCGAAACGGCTAATAACAAAATGTGACATTCTGTAGTTTTGTCTCATATTCATATTTTCATCATATTTGCAAATGTCTTGACTCAACAGCCAACAGAGCAATTTTGTCTTCACTGTTCCAATACTTTTGGAGGGCACTGTGTGTTAAAATGTAATTTATTTCTGTGATGCAGCGCTGTATTTTCAGCATCATTACTCCAGTCTTCAGTGTCACATGATCCTTCAGAAATCATTCTAATATACTGATTTACTGCTCGGGAAACATTTCTGATTATTATCAATGTTGAAACAGTTGTGCTGCTTCATAATTTTGCAGAAACTGTGATTTTTTGATGTTTGAATGATCTGAATTGAAAGTTCAAAAGAACAGCATTTATTTGAAACAGAAACCTTTTATAACTTTAGACATGTCTTTACTGTGACTTGTGTCTTTATTCTTGCTGAATAAAAATATCATTTTCTGTTTCAAAAATAAAAAGAATGAAATGTTACTGACTCCACAGTTTTGAATGGTATGTACTTCCATTAATTTGTTATTAGATTCAGTATTGGTTAACTGGACAGGATTATTTAAATACTTCCCCTAATGTATCTAATGCAAAATCAAAGCCACTTCAGTAGCTTACTGCAGCAAAAATGACTCGACTGGAACCAGATTACCTACATTTGGAAGTTGCAATAAAACAGAGACACCAGAGAGTTACTTCAGAAAACAATTATAGTTTTATAATACTACAAATGTAATCAGTAACCCAAGCAAAACATCACAACATGAAACCGTAACATCATGAAAACTCATTTTACATTTATATTCCACATTTAGCAGAGACTTTGGTCACACTTTATATTAGGTGGCCTTAACTACTATGTACTTACATCAAAAATAAGTACAATGTACTTGTGTTCATACTGTATTGCAAAACACTTTTGCTGCTATTGAGGTGGGATACGGGTGAGGTTAGGGACAGGTTTGGTGGTCTGGATAGGTTTAGGGTCAAGGTGTAATTACAAATGTAGTTACAGAAATTAATTACAGATGTAATTACATAGGTATTTTTTTAAAATATAAGTACAATGTAAAAATATGTATGTACACAATAAGTGCATTGTATCAAATTATTAATTTAAAATGTAAGAACATAGTAGTTAAGGCCACCTAATATAAAGTGGGACCGAGACTTTTATCCAAAGCAACTTGAATTGCTTTCAAGCTATATATTGGATCAGTTTCAGGGAATCAATCCCATCGTGACCTCAGCGTTGCTAGTGCTCTTCTGTCTGAGGAATATTACTCTTATACTTTCATAGTTACTATTACCACAAGAACACATATGTATTTAAAAAATAACAGAAGTTGCCAACTAAAAAAAAAAAGACAGCAATAAAAACCATGGCACTGGGAAATTTTGATTGACACATTTTTGACATTTCAACGGCCCTATCATGAATATTTTGGACATGTGCCATGGTTAATACCCAATATTTGTTGATTTACCTTTAGATAACCATATAAATGTGTGACCCTGGAGCACAAAACAGTTATAAGCAGCACCGGTATATTTATAGCAATAGCCAATAATACATTGTATGGGTCAAAATTATCCATTTCTCTTTTATGCCAAAAGTCATTTGGATATTAAGTAAAGATCGTGTTCCATGAAGATATTGTCCTACTGTAAATATATCAAAACTTAATTTTTGATTAGTAATATGCATGGCTAAGAACTTCATTTGGACAACTTTAAACGTGATTTTTGCTCCCTCAGATTCCAGATTTTCAAATAGTTGCATCTCAGCCAAATATTGTCCTATCAAACCATACATCAATGGAAAGCCTATTTATTATTTCACAAAACTGACCTTTATGACTGGTTTTGTGGTCCAGGATCACATATGATCATTTAACACCACATTATTACATCTGATACCATCGCTGTACATGATCCCTGCCACAGGACAGGAAGAGCAGCAGCAGAAATAATAAACGCCTCACATGCTGGATGTGAACCTGCATCACCGACACAAGCACCACAGCGCAACATGCCTCAGGATAACCAAAAACAATTAGAGCAACCAAAAAGGACATGAAAAGCTGTTTTCTGTTGTTTTTTTTTCTTAATATGTTTAATAGTGTAAACGGAACATGAACAATGATAAACAACAGGTTCTACTTTTAAATAACAGGTTCTAGAGCTTTAGGTAAGCCTGATAGTTAAAGTAAATGCAAAATGAACTGCAAACATGCCAAATGAGAAGAAAGAGTGGCTTTGGAGTTTTTCATTGGGAGTTTATGTAAACTAATTAATTAACTAACTAAAGTTAACCAATGAAGCCCTAATGTAAAGTATGATCGAACAACAAAGAATCAAAACACTTTCAAACAATATCTCTAGGGCATGTTGTAGTCCAGATTAAAATGTAATTTTTTTTTTTTTAATAAATAGCCTAATTAGTCTAAATATTAAAGTATTTGGCGCTGTGCTGAACACCACTGTGAATACAAAAATCTGAATGGCTATTAAAATCATTTAAATAAGTTTTAAAAGTAGCGCAGCTGCTTTTTTTACTGGGTTTCTGGGGTAATAACGCTGTATCTGCTGTTCAGTTTGGGATTATATCTCTGCCACAATTCTGAGTGCGAAAGATCATATTTTGAGCGCGCAAAAGTGGATTTTGCACGCGCGCAAACTGAGTTTTATGGCGAAAATGTTCGTCTCGCAAAGAAGAAAGTACTTTGAGTGCACGAAAATCAATTTTGAATTTAAAATAAGTTTTTGGATGTGTGCAGACTAGGGGTGGGCGATATGACCAAAATCTTATATCACGATATGACTAATTTTATATCACGATAACGATATAGATCACGATACTTTTTTTCTTTTAAAAAGGTTTTTATGATACTAAAATCTTTGATACCATAGAATTTTCATAATCCTTGTCACCAAGGTCAATATCAAACTAATACAAGCCTAAAAATAGACAAAAAAAAAAAACTCAAGCTCACTGAAAATAAATAAACAGTCAGTGATGAAATAAGTATAAGAAACTAATTGCAAGCAATAGGACAAAAAAATAAATAAATACAATAAATAAGAAATGCTACATACACTGTGTAAATTAATTAGTCTTCACTGTGTAAATTATATCTATGATAGATATAATTAACATGTATTATGTATAGATTCTATATATATATATATATATATATATATATATATATATATATATATATATATATATATATATATATATATATATATACACACATATATACACACATATATACACAATACATGTTAATTATATAAGTGCTGTCAATCGATTAAAAAATTTCATTGCGTTAATCACAGTCATGGACTGTGATTAATCATGATTAATCACAAATTTAAAATACTAGGATTTACCTGTAAATGTGTTGAAAAACAAATGCATGATAAACTAGTTTAAGGAAACAGAACCTTTCACACTTCCGTCAGGTATGAGACTTATTCTTTTATCATTATTCTTTTGTTTTTATTCAGCCATTATCAGCCTTTATATTGGCAATAAAACGTTTACCAAGCCACATCGCTTCAATCCCTGTATACATTTACACAACTATTATCAAAAGTGTTTTTAAATAAATACAACAAATCATTTTCTTGCGACCTTACGTGAAGCATTATGACAAAATGCATTATGAAGAAGAATTGGACCTGTTCTGCAGCTGCATTAGAGCTAACATTAGCATCATGCTACATAAGACAATTTATGAGATTAATAGTACACTTTTACTCAGAACTCACTTCGAACCACCATCGAGTGTTTGTAATAACTTCCTTTTACGATCATGTGTGGAATTTGGTCGTTTACTGTTGTTAAAATATGCTATTTGTAGCCTTTTATGTCGCTGCACAAATTAGCATTTCAGATGTACACATTCATCTAAAAAAATAAAAAAAATAAAATCACATACAGACCATATCCTATCATAATCGTGCATTTATTATCTTATATAATCTATAGTGGCTGTTGTCATGTTTATTTCTGACGTGTAAAAGCTTTAACATGAGCTCTGCTGAAACTCACATTGTTTGGGATGTTAACTGCCTCTTAGTTCTTAAGTTGCCAGGGAAAAATTCCAAGTATAATACACATTAGTAAAAGGATCTATTTTAATTTTTATTTGTCTATATACACTTTGGGCGGCCGCCGTACATTATAAAAGTAGCCCAAAAAAATGCAAACCATGGCTCTGTAATTTTTCCCGCGACTGTATTTTCAAAATAGCCCACTTGTGCCGTTACCCTGGCAACACTGGCTCGCTGTAGCCTCATCACCTTCCGCGCTGCGATGACGGGAATAAGTTGGGGTCAAACCTTATCAAATGATTAATCTGCGTTAAAAAAAATATTAACGCGTTAAAATTTGATTAATCGCAAGCATTAACACCCCTAATATAAATATATAATTATTTTTTTTATTATTATTTCTTCTTATTAAAGTTACAAAAGTGATTTAGTCAAGAGCAGTGAGAGAATTTCTAGCAATGTGCTATGATTAATATGAATGGCAGCCAGAACGAATATTGGACAGCTTCCCCTTTAAGACCGAAGTCCGGATCCAATATACTGTTACATATGCGTTTTCTCTTTCAGCTGTTTTCTCTCTCTTAACACCTAAATCGCTGTATTTATGAGGATACTTGCCAAGACGGGGATTCTGACGCATATAAGTGTGTTTATGTAAATCGCTCAAAGCCAATAAAGCGGCAAAAAAAAAAAAAAAGTGCGGTCCTCTCACACAGAAACAGAGACGGCGCACGCATATAGCTCTGTTGTTTGTGTTTCAACAGCTTAAAATCGGTTGTTTTAAAACTGCAGTGCTTAAAAACGTGTGCCCATGCTACATGTGGGGATGTGGTGCTGGTCCCTCTAAACTCATCTGTCTAAAGCCTATTTTTTTAAATCAGTCTTCAAGTATTTTCCTACACTTCAGTATGTGATTCTTAAGTAGGGGTCATTTTTTAGGATTCTTTACTTAATCTAAGTCTCTGAGAAACTGACACATTGTACTTCTGGAGACTCCAGGAAGGTTGCAGTTTTGGAAAATGATGGTGCTAGAGACTAAATGGTTCATGATGGTTTCACACCTAATTCTTCACCTTAATTCTTAATTATTTTGCAGTTAACATGCATCTTTTCTTCTCCACATTTTTGACTGACCCTGCTGACACACTGAGCATTTTGCTGTCCAATGGTCATGTCTTAACTTTGCAATTTCTAGGATTGCATTAGTTTTTAATATTTCTCATGGGCATTTAATAATTTTTGACTTTCAGTCTGAATTAAATCTCTTTTTTGGCTCATTTTATCTATAAAAGAAAACCTTTTATAGATAAAAAAATATATATTTTATAGATAAAAATATCTGCTTAATTATGAACACCTGAATATAAGGTGTTTTTCACTTCCAGCCTTCATAAACAATTATATATCAGTTATAAATGATTAAATACAAGATTAATAGTAGTTATTAAGACCGTGCATATTCATTATCATGATATATCGCATTATATATATATTGTTGTGTGTGTGTGTGTGTGCGTCTCTCCTCTCGCTCTTTAACCGCACTCATCCTGTGCTGCTCTGACAGAAACACAGGTGTCATTGTCATTAAATAAGACACCTAACACCAGCTCCATCTAGCTTTTTAGTAACATTCATTTCCTCAAAGTCACGTCATAAACCGTGAACTCCGGCAGAACACAGTATAAAATGTTCATTATATTTGTATTATTCTGGATCTCTGCTGTGACAGTTCTGTAGTAACTAGTCTTAACTAGTCTGTAGTAAATTTAGTCTTTAAACTGTAAGACAGAGTGACACTTATAGAGCCCAATACAGTAATTTTTAATGACATAATATTGTTTAGGGTTTTCAAGAGATCTGAAAACCTAAACAAAAGCAATAATCGCAGTAATTTTAGAGCAGCTACGGGTCATTGATAGGCACAACGTGGCCTTCACAAGGCTGATTACTTTTATAAAAAGATTACTATAGATACAGCGAGCAAGGTTGCATAATTAACACGCAGCAAAAATAATTTAATAATTTATTGATAAATTAAGCAATGTAGCTCTTCAGTGTTTAGGAGAATAACTGCCAAGCAACACACAGATATACTGATATCATGAGTTTACAGGCATGTATTCACAAAATATACTTTATACACACATGGTCAGAATTGTTGGTACCCTTGGTAAATACGATCAAAGAAGGCTGTGAAAATAAATGTGCATTGTTAATCCTTCTGATCTTTTTTTTTTTTTTTTAAAATCACTAAAATCTAAGTTTTCATTGGATAATAAGAATTTAAAATGGGAGGAAATATCATTATGAAATAAATGTTTTTTCTCAAATACATGTTAGACAATTATTGGAACCCCTAGAAATTCTTATGAGTAAAATATCTCTGATGTATATTCCCATTCATATTCACAATTTTGAGCACTCCAGGGTGATTATTAACATTAAATTATCCATGGCTTCCTGTTTCACAGAAATATAAATAGGAGGGAAAACAAAGCCCAAATTCCCTTAATCATCCATCACAATGAGAAAAACCAAAGAATATATTTCTGATGTGCAGCAAAAGATAATTGAGCTTCACAAATTAGTGAAGTGGCTTTAAGAAAAGAGCTAGAGCAGTGAAATTTCCCATTTCCACCATCAGGGCAATAATTAAGAATTTCCAATCAACAGAAAATGTCACGAAACTGCCTGGAAGAGGACGTGTGTCTATTAGTGTCATCACGGTACCAAAATTTCAGTATTCGGTATCGATACCAGTGAAAATCCACGGTTCTTGGTACCAATTTCGGTACCACATGCTAATTAAAAAACACACTATTTTTAATAATAAAGTCAAACAAAAATAAAATGTACAAAAATCAATGCCGTTCTTTATACTTATTTAAATTGATTCAAGTTTTTCCGCAAGTAAAAAAAGTATGAAAAACAGTAAAGTTTCACCCAAATTTAATTTGTCTTTTAATTAATGAAATTTAAACATTAAATTTTTTTGGTAAATAAAGGGGATTTACTATTAAAATATGGAACAAATGTTGTGTGATTATTTCTTTAAAAATAAAAAAAAATTTCAACAGTAGTAATAGTATCACATACATTCTACTAAACAATAGAAATATATTTTTGGCACAATGTCTTTAAGATAAACTTTTATTTTGACGGGTTGCCGTGAATATAGCGCAGGTTTTACTCAAATGAAACGGTAAAATACTCGTGAAGGGACTCTCAGAGCAGTTCTGTAGATGTTGTTTATGTATTTATGTCCTCATTGAGACGGCAGATGCTGAAATCACCGCGAGCGTCGAAAAACGTTTATTTCATAATGATATTTCCCCTCATTTTAAATTCTTATTATTCAATGAAAGGTTAGATTTTTGTGAATTTTTTAAATAAAATATCAAAAGGATTAACAATGCAGGTTAATTTTCACAGCCGCCTTTGATCATATTTACCAAGGGTGGCAACAATTCTGACCACGTGTGTACTCAACCAATCATGATCAAGTACCCGAACTGCACATTTTACAGATTTTATTTTCTCTTTTTACTTAAATATTTCTAACATTCAAATTCAATTCAAACTCTGAAAGACATAAAGGGAAAATATCAGTGAAAACTAGATTGTTAAAACCACATGCGTATGTATTACTTGTTTCACAACATCGATTGTTTAAAAAAAAAAAAAATAATAATAATAATTAAAGCTGCAAGCAGCGATGAATGGGCCCTCGCACCCGGGCTCACCGCCGACCGGTTGCTTCAGGGAGAGAGGGAACGGTGAGCAATATGCATTTAAAAAGGCAAACATAGAGGAATATGTCAAAGTTATTTATATGTGCCAAACCTGCTGCCAGCTGGTGGCGCTATGTCTATAACTGAATATTGGCATGTAGATGTCTTCAGGGCAGCACTTTTATCAAACATATGAAGTTTGATGCAGATTGAAAGTAGTATGTTTGAGTTACTATAAAGCATGACATTTCCTATTGCCAAAAGGTGGCGCTATGATTATAACTGAATATTGGCCTTTAGGTGTCTTCAGGCCATGACTCTTACCAAACATGTGAAGTTTGGTGCAGATTGGACATTGCATGTTTAAGTTAGTGTAAAACAAGCCATTTCCTGTTGCCAGCAGGTGGCGGTATGATTATAATGGGATTTTGGCCTTTAGATGTGTTCAGGCCCGGACTCTTATCGAACTTGTGAAGTTTTGTGCAGATTGGACATTGCATGTTTAAGTTAGTGTAAAACAAGTCATTTCCTATTGCCAACAGGTGGCGGTATGTTTATAACTGAATATTGGCCTTAAGATGTGTTAAGACCATTACTCTTATAAAACGTGTGAAGTTTGGGACAGATCGGACATTGCATGTTTAAGTTAGTGTAAAACAAGTAATTTCATGCTGCCAGCTGGTGGCGCTATGTATATAACTGGAAATTGGCATGTAGATGTCTTCAGGCCAGCACATTTATCAAACATATGAAGTTTGGTGCAGATTGAACATTGCATGTTTAAGTTAGTGTAAAACAAGTAATTTCCTGTTGCCAGTAGGTGGCAGTATGATTATAACTGAATACTGGCCTTCAGATGTGTTTAGGCCAGGACTATTATAAAAGGTGTGAAGTTTGGGGCACATAAGACATTGTATGCATGAGTTACAACAACTTCCTTTGTCATGGTATTAATAACATGCTTTAGTACTTAGTAAGTGTTGCTAGCATGTTTGACCATTATTCTAGCATGTTTAGCACACAATGGCATAATTTACAGTGTTGCTAAAAGTGCATCACTGTATAAAACATGTCATTTCCTGTTGTCAGTAGGTGGCGCTATCACATATAACCGAATGTGAGCATGTAGATGTCTTCAGGCCAGGACTGTAATCAAACATGTGAAGTTGGAGGCAGATTGGACATTGTATGCCTGAGTTACAACAACTTCCTTTTTGATGGAGTTAGTAGCATACTTTAGCACTCAGCTAAGTGTTGCTAACATGTTTGAGCATGTTGCTAATATGTTTAGCACACAATGGCATATTTTAATGTGTTGCTAATAGTGCATCACAGTCTAAAACATGTCACTTCCTGTTGCCAGCAGGTGGCGCTATGACTATAACCAAATACGGGAATGTATATGTGTTCAGGACAGGCCTCTTATCAAACTTGTAAAATTTGGGGCAGATTGGACACTGCATGCCTGAGTTACAGCAACGTCCCGTTTCACTGCATTACTAGCATGCTTTAGCACTTAGCTAAGTGTTGCTAGCATGTTTTAGTATGCTTGTAGCATGCTGCCAGCCTATTTATCACTTGTTGACACTTTTTAATATGCACCTAGGAGTCCATTACAGTGTTAAACATGTCACTTCCTGTTGCCAGCAGGTGGGGCTATGACTATATCTGAATATGAGCATGCAGATGTGTTCAGGACTGAACTCCTATGAAACGTGTGAAGTTTGGGGCAGATCGGACATTGCTTGCCTGAGTTACAGCAACTTCCTGTTTCATGGCGAAACATCAAACTTTGTCAGGCCCCCAGGGACACGCCCCTTGACGAAAACTCTAGATCTTCGCAATTTAACATGAGTTTTGGAGCATGTTTAGGCCCTCAAAAATGCGATTCACTCAAAATGCGAGGAGGAGGAGGAGGAGGAGGAGGAGAAGGAGAAGCAGAAGAAGCAGAAGAAGCAGAAGAAGAAGAAGAAGAAGAAGAAGAAGAAGAGAGCAATTCCAAGAGGGTCCTCGCACCTCGGGCCCTAATTAAAACCTTTAAAGTTTTCTTCAAAACACATAGCACTGTTCAAATCTTGAATATTTTCCATCCTTCTACATTCAAATCTGTTTTAATCAGTGCTTACCACACATGAAATTCCACACTTAAATTAAAAATGCATACAATTTTAAATTGTGTTCTGTTTTTTTGTGATTGACTTTGTACCTACAAAAAAATGTTTTTACAATCATTCTTTAAAAACTTCATTTTTTTAATAAAACATGATGTGAGCTTAATGGGAACAGGGGTGTGCTTAAAGGGTACAAAAATGCTTGAAATGCGTTTGTCATTTAAAATAAAATTAAATATTTTTGTGTGAGAGATTAATATTTTATTTTAACATAACTTTTTGTACTGAAACCAATATCTTGTGCTCTAAAAATGTCTCAATGTAGATTTTGGTGAGCTTAATAGGTACATGTACCCTACTCCTAAAAATAAAGGCGTTTCAAGCGATGCCATAGAAGAACCATTTTTGGTTCCACAAAGCAGCATTCAGTCAAAGAACCATCTCTTTCTTACCTTTTTATGATCTGCAGAACCTTCTTTCACCACAAAGAACCTTCTGTGAAACAGAAAGGTTCTTCAGATGTTAAAAGTTCTTTATGGAACCATTTAGACAAAAAATACTGTTTTATGGCATCGTGAAGCACATTTATTTTTAACAGTGTATTAGTGTTTCAACATAACCTGACACAAACCTTGTGCTTTGTTCTTTGCACTGATAATCTAATGCATCTGAAGTAATTTATTCCTAAATCAGCAGGTATATCAGTGAATAAACTGACTTGCAATGCCATTTTGTTTGACAGATATTCTGTGAGTAAAACATGATTAAGTAATCATAATCCTAAGATCAATTGTCATAAAAATGTCCTTAATGAAACCAAAGAAGAAACTAGTCAAACCAGATTCAGCTAAACCCATAAATCAAAGACTGACTAGTACAGAATTCATTTCACAAACACTTAAACTACTTAACTTCCTAATTAAGTGATCCCAATCATATTTAGAAGTAGAAATATAATGGTTATTTTTCATTGCTAGTTTTTTAAATGATCACAAAAGTTTTAGTTTAGTGATGTTTGCAGGATCTTTTAATGGTACAATGAGCTTTGAATGTCAAAAGATCGAGGTAAACTTGCTTTAAAATGTTCATGATGTGAGAAATCAATCTGATCTTTTGGTTTACATCCATCAAACGATCAAATCAGACGACATAGCTTTCATTGGTAGAGTATTAAACTGAACCAATTACCAAGAATTTTCATTAACACATGATTATACACAAATCATTCGTCTCTAAACCAAGAGTTTATTTTAACTTCTTTAGATTAAATCTTTCTGCAAGACGACTTTCTGACCCAAATCCACATGAACTAAATCAGTCAGATTTGTTCTCTGATCAACTCGACTCGTCAGAATTTACAAGAACAAAG
The DNA here is from genome assembly GCF_012432095.1 of Onychostoma macrolepis. Taxonomy (NCBI): domain Eukaryota; kingdom Metazoa; phylum Chordata; class Actinopteri; order Cypriniformes; family Cyprinidae; genus Onychostoma; species Onychostoma macrolepis. Next base: position 27,543,239 of record NC_081177.1, on the reverse strand, counting down.
TCCTTGCGTAACACCCAACATATGACCTCAGTCAGCAGGGCCAGATACTAGTGTCCACATTTGCTCCATCTGTTTCTTTTTATATGATAAAGTTGGAGAGTACAAACACAACAGTCCTGCGGAGGAAGCTCTTCTCTGAGACACACACACACACACACACACACACACACACACAGGACAAAGGCGGCTGGAGCTCAGGCTTGGTGCAAAAGAACTGCTTGACAATTCCAAACAGGGCAGCAGGAAACACAAGCACAACCGAGAGTCTTCCTGTCTCACAAACCCACACACACACACCTTAAGAGAGTTTTACCACAGGAACATCCAGGAAAATCCATCAAAATGAAAATCTCTAAAAGCACAGTTTGTCCAAACACACAAATACACCTTCGGTTACTGTGAGCTTTATTAGCGGCTGATTCTGTGATATCTGAGCTTGAAGTTGTGGGAAAGTTTTGGTGTAGAACCACCTCGGCTTACAAACCAACCGAAACATTCATAAGTGAGCTTATCTGACGTGCCGATAAGGAGCGACACACTGATTATCAGTCAAAATAAAGAAACGTGTTAGCACGATCATTTGAGCATGAAGACCAAGCCAAGCACATCTGAACTAGATGTGCGAGTTCAGATCTGTACGTCACCTGCCACGCAAAACCTGCACACAAACAGAGAGCGCTCGATATGGTTTTAACTGGTAGATACAGTAAAACTGCATTCCAAAACAACTCTTTCATAATGCAAATGAAGCAGCGCTTTCTAAAGACCTGTCATTAACAGCCTTTGAAAACAAAGATGTGGGCTATACGTTACATGAAGATAAAATAGATGTAAATGCGAGTGAATGTATACTGTCAGGATAATAATTCCACAAGTTGCGAGTCACCATTTAAAAAAAAAAAAAAAACACAATGTGTTTATGAAAAACATGCCATAAATTTACAGCAAACAAACCAAAACTTCACTAGCAGTGGTTAACTAGCAGCAAATGGAAGTCATATTTCCCCAATCAAAAAAGTACCATGCAAATATCAAACACACCAATCTCTTTTGACTAGAAATGCACTGAAATTTTGGCAACTGAAAATATTCGTCCAAAACCAAAATTTTGGTTGAAATCATTTATGAAAGTGTCAAATTTCATTAGCACTTCTCCTACGGTGTGTTTTGACCGCGTCTCCATGAGGTAACACACGTCAGCTGAACCTCGACCAAAAATATGTAAAATACCAAGTTCAATAACCCAATTACCCAAACTTTATTTTCATTTCTTGACCAAATTAAAACTTTCATATTGGTTACCATCATAAAAAAATATTTTATATCGCTACTTATGACCAATAAAATTATTGGATATTTTTAACATTAGTTTGCAGAGTTTCATGGAAATATTTAAATAGCATAACTGATATTCTCTAAAGCTGTGAATTTTCCCATGATTTTATTACAAGTTGCAATTTTAAAGTATGTTGACATCTTCAGTCTGATTTCCAGCAACCATAAAAGCTCTTATCAAAAGACAAAATAAATTAGCATATTTGGGTCAATTCAATCCATGCACACCTAAATATCAATGACTTCAACAACCTCACACGCCAGACATAGTATATTCTGTTAAACCCTAGCATTCAGCAGAGCAGCCCTAGCAAACGTCTGATTTAAGAACGTCACATATAACTTCAGATGCACAATTACACCTCGCTGAGGCTCATTGGTTGCTTTTTTTTCTCTTCTGTTTAGTGTGGCTGGTGCATCCGGAGCAAAGCGCAGCTGTGTGTAAGACATCCCGCTGCAGGAAAACAGCAGCGCAGATGGGCCTGCCCTACAATCAGAGCCGAGACGAGCAGCACACTACGGTTAAACGTGTTAGCACACAGCCCATAACCTACCGCTCGCCCAAAACAAAACCATTTAGTGTATGATCACAATTCAATTCAGAGCAACAAACGAAAATCACTGAGAATCCAGAGGCTGAAGATGCATTTTGAGGCTGTAGAAACCCAAATTGTTATACTTTACGCAAATATCAAACCAAACGGTTACACTTTAGCATAGGGACCAATTCTCACTATTAACTAGTTACTTATTATCATTAACATATCGGCCGTTTATTAGTATTAGTGACCTCTACATCCATAATCCGTCCCAATACCTAAACTACCGCACTAACTATTAATAAGCAGCAAATTAGGAGTTTATTGAGGCAAAAGTCGTACTTAACAATTTGTTAATGGCGAGAATTGGACCTTAAAATAAAGTGTGACCAACCCAACAGTCATAACACCAAGAAAACCAAAAACTGTTGAATGAAGCGCTTCATATGAAAACATTGACAGCACAGGTTTGTGTGCCGTCCCAAACAGAATATGCTTTTAGAAACATAAACCACTATAAAGGAAATTGTATTAAGCATATTTATTAATAGCCAAGGGCACATTCAAAACCCAAACTGTGGTTATGAATTATGCAAATAATGTAACACCAACTACCCTTTTCTGAACTCATAATGCCAAGCACTGATTTATCATCCACCAATCTTATATTAAACAAGCCTTAACTTACTCTCGCCCTCGATTTTATCCGTTCCTCTCGTCCAGATAATCTGCCTGGTCTCGAGCTTGACTTGAAACGTCCTTCTCTCCGGCCTCTGGGACTTTTTGGAGTAAAAGAGCGTCAATACAGTGCCCAGCTCCAGATCCCGGTAGAGATTGTTCACCTCGGTGTCGCTCAGCGTCCAGGGTACAGGTCCATTGGAGGAGAAGCCCGCGGTCGCAGCCATTTCCCCTGTTTGTTCTTCAGTTCCTTTCCGAATAATTCACAGCCTCCCAGGCCTGATGAGTACACCTATGAAAATAAGGAAGAAAAGGGCATTAGAAAAATCACAAAACAACACTATGAAATAGTAGCAGCGTACGCAGCATATGAAAACACAGAGGCCTGCTGTAAGATGCATCCACATGTGTCCATTTAACTCTGATTTACTGGCCTTTTTGGTGGTTACAGACAGATTATACATGACAGAAATGTAATACGGTGAGTAGGTGAATGCTTGATGATAATCAGTGCATGGAATGCATGGATTATTATAACATATAAATGAACAACACCGACCATAAGAATAATTCCTCTAATATATACTGTAATCTGAAGTCGAGTGTGTGTGAACAGATTAAATAGAGTTGATCTAATATAATTTAGTTGAATACAATCAATAAGATCACTTTATACAAATGCAAACAAACAAAAAAAAAAAAAAATCACAGATGCTTATTAATAATAATATCAAAAACTACACATTTCTAAATTGTTTCAACACACCGATCAGATTTGAAAGGCTACACATGAGATACAATAGAAAGACGGGAGCGCGTATATTGTTGGTAACGATGATGATGATGATAATAATAATAACACAGGTTTGTTTTGTCTTACCGTGTATGGATGCAGCTGGCTCTCTGGGATTCAGTAAAAGCAGAAACACAACGTCCAGTCTGTCCGCGATCTCAGCAGCGCTCATGTCGTCCTGTGCTCCTGATCAGACGCGGGTTTGGCGGATCCGAGCGGCGGCGGTGTGAGGTCTGCTCTCCGCCATGAGTGCAAGAGTAAGAGCCAGAGCCCTTCCCCCATCAGCCGATCCCTACAGCGCGGCGCGGCGCGGCGAAGCTCGGCCTCTTAAAGACACAGCGCCGCTCTCCAGACACCGCTGGAGAGGAGCGCTGGCGCAGTGTGGACTGTGTGCTCTTCTGTGCTAAGTGTGCGAAATAGTATGCATTATGGCTGTTTGGAATAGTACACTGCAATCCTATATATTTGCTATTGTTGACAGTGTGTATATTACGCATTTAATTGTCTGTATGAATTGGACACACAGGTGACCTAGGCAACATTAGTGTACTGCTTACTATATGAGTACTACCTACTATTTTGTGCAAAAACCACTATTTAGTGTGGTTATGTTCAGAATGGAATACTAGTTGCTTATTGTTCAGTGTGCACTGCATGCTATTAAAGTGTGTTAAATAAATAGTATGCATTACGGTTGTTTAGAATAACATACTACAACTTACTATTGTTGACGGTGTGTGTATATTACACACAGTATTTTAATTTTCTGTTAGGAACTGGACACATAGGTGACCTAGGCAGCATTTGGAATACGTTAGTGTACTGCTTACTATATGTGTACTGCCTACTATTTTGTGTAAAAAAAATATTTGTGAAACACTAGTAAGTGTGGTTATGTTAAGAATGGAATTTTAGTTGCTCACAGATCATCAGTATGTACTGTATATTACACTATTAAAGTGTGTTAAATAGTATGCATTATGGCTGTTTAGAATGGCATACTATAATACTATACTTGCTATTGTTGACAGTGTGTATATTACGCACAGTATGTGAATTTTCTGTATGAATTCGACACACAGATGACCTAGACAACATTTGGAATGCATTACTAGTGTACTGCTTACTATATACTGCACAGTGTGCACTGCCTACTATTTTGTGCACAAAGTATGTGAAACACTATTTAGTGTGGTTATGTTCAGAATAAAATACTAGTTGCTTATTGTTCAGTATGCACTTTGTACTGCATGCTATTTATTAAAGTGTGTTAAATAGTATGCATTATGGCTGTTTAGAATAGCATACTACAATACTATACTTGCTGTTGTTGACAGTGTGTATATAACGCAGAGTATTTGAATTTTCTGCATGAATTGGATACACAGGTGACCTAGGCAACATTTGGAATGCATTACTAGTGTACTGCTTACTATATACTGCACAGTGTGCACTGCCTACTATTTTGTGTGCAAAGTATGTGAAACACTATTTAGTGTGGTTATGTTCAGAATGGAATATTAGTTGCTCACTGATTAGTATACATTGTATATATTCACAAAGTGTGTGAAATAATATGCATTATGGCTATTTGGAATAGCATACTACTAAAATACCAAATTTGTGCCTTCTACAATATATAATGTGTATACTACAACTGTATTTGTATTTTCTGTATGAATTGGACACACAGGTGACCTAGTCAAAAGAAAGTGTTCAAAAAAGAGATTGTTGAAAAAGTGTTTCGTGTGGTTATGTTCAGAATAGAATACTATTTTCTAATCATTCAATATGTACTGTGTACTGGATACACAGGTGACTAAGACTATTACGTCTGAAATCACATACTCTCTAGTAGTTACTACATATAGTTTGAAACTTGTTTCAGAGAATGAAATCTGGACATGCTACACCCGCCATGTTGTTACTGTCATGTGACCAACCAGCATCAGTTGCATTGCTACTTTTTTTCCGAATACCATAAGTTTGGACATACTACTCTTTTGGTGCACTGTTTTTTTTTTTTTTTTTTTTTACATACTATATATTATGTAAGTAGGAAAGCGTATGCTTGAATACAATACTGCTTATTATATGCTGCACAGTATGCACTGTGTACTGCCTACTATTTTGTGTAAAAAGTATGTGAAACCGTTCAGTATGTACTTTATGTGAAACAGTATGCAGTGGTTGTGTATAGAGTGAAATTCTAAGACAAAAATAAAATAAGTAATTTTGCATTTTTTATTTTATTTACTTATTATTATTATTATTATTTTTTGGTAGTCTGATCAAGGTATTAAAAACTACTTCTGGTTCACTTCTTACACTGGAAATGAAAATCTAGTGATGTGCATTGATTGCATCGTGGCTACAATGTCACGCAGTGTGCTCTAGATACTGCGCATACTAGCAAAACCAAACAAAAATGATGTTGCACACAAGACATCAGGACTGCTCTGTTGCTATTGCATCTTACATAACCTAACACACATGTGATACAGTCTACTTATGTGCACACGCAGCACTGGCTACTTTTTCTTCATATCATTATCAAACCAGGATTTGAGGTTAACACTCGCCACTGGAATGATGTCAGTGGAGGAGAGACTTCGTTATGTTGACTTATGTGAGGAAACAGCTGATCACTTCACGAATTGACAGCCTGCCCACTACTCTTCAACGTATTTATCATTAAACATTCATTTTGGCCGAGCTGTATCCTTATAAGCTTCTCTTGGTCAATAGATTTCTCATTCTGAAACTCCTTTAAAAGCATATATATATATATTTTTTTAGAACAGCATATTCTGCAAATCAAAACTGGTGTGAAGCATAACATGACAGCAGACATACATGCAATTGCACAATGCCCTCAAGGAAGAGGTTATAAACCAAAGCCGCAGGTGCAGATCGCTGCATTCACGGCATATTCACACGTTCAAAGCACAAGAAATGGAGGATGTGGGTACGACCTTAAAACCTTTATTCTAGGCATATAATGTTAATAAACAAATGCTTAAACAAGAAAACCCTCCTCAGATGAAGTTTTTCCATATTTCTTCAGGAATGTGTAAATCTGCGCTTTTGCTACATAGGGCAGTCTTTCTTCTTTTCTTTTTTTTTTTTTTAACAAATATTGTCTCATACAGGTACCAAGCATTCTATTTTCATTCACTTGACCCAATTTCATTTAAATTACATATACATTTCTCTGTCATTAAATTACTGTAAACAAAGTCTATATAAATCAAAATCAATCTTGGCTTACACTAAGAGTTAATGTACAGTTAAACTGTCAATAATTACACTGAATACATAACCTTCACAAAAGGACTATGTAACCTGATAATGTCCTACTACACTAATGCAAAGCAAAATCAACATTCAAGCTTACATTGTTATACTACCCAATAAATTACATAAAAATGAGGGTGTGTGTAATTGTGTTATTAATCTTACATAACATTTACAACAATGTCTGAACTCTAACCAGGTGCCATTTGACTTCAGTGTAATTTATAGCCATTTAAAATATACAAAAAAGCAGTCCTAAAGAAAGGGCCTTTTTCTAAATTGGTATAAAAATATTTTCTTTAAGATGTGTTTTCTTACTTTTTAAAATGTGGTATAAAACAAAACAGGGCTATAAACTTGGGTGAAAGATGGATAAATTCTTAAAAAGCCTAGCTGCTTTTCATTTCTATGCTATTAAAAACTGTAAGCAGAACCTTACAAGACTTCAAATTAAAAAGTACATAACCTAATAGATTTCTATAAGTACATCAAAGTGGTCAGAAACATATTTTTCTACTGACAGTACATATGACGGACTATTTCATTTATGGATTCATAGATTAAGGAGTTACCAACTGGAATAAACTAGCTTTGATATATAATGGTAAATAGTGCTGTGCAGCATATAAATAATTTCCTTTCATGAGAAACTGTTATACCATAGCAAATTTTCAGAAGTTAAATTTCATAATAAAAAAAAAAAAAACAGGATAATGCTAAACAGGATACACGGTAATGTACTATATTTAAAATCACATTCTTTTGGTAAAACAAATTTCTTTGCACACGTTAAAAAATTAAAGGTACATCCCCGATAGAAACATTAAAACAACAAAAAAGGGACTATATTCATATTTTGTTGCAATGCCTCATCATGACATTGGTGCCTCTGATTGCTTTTCTTTATATGTCAGCTAAAAACATTTTTTTTCTTTAACTCGATTTTATACACAATTTCTCATTTAACATTTCTTTCATTTACGGATTGCAGGGGTTGCAGTATTTCATTATTTTTTCTATGAAAATATACAATTCATCAATAAATCTGAAAGCTAAAACCAAAGGATACTAACTATCACAGCATGATATGAAACAATTACAGCCTTTCTTGAATAAAGATATGGTGTTCAGCAAGGCTCAGTATCAGGCCCTCTTCTGTTTTCAAAAATGCAGTATGGGTTAAACAAATAACCACTGAACTCATGTAGACCCTCATTTTGAGAGAAACTACTGGCTTGTTCTGTATTTTTCACATTACCTTGTGCTAAATCTTTTTGATAAACAATTCATCAAAATAATAGCAATAAAATAAAAGCTTTAAAACTCAAAGTCCTCATCTGTCATGTCGATAGCCCAGGCAAACTTTTCTCGCTGTGTTTTGTTGTAAATCTTCTCAATGGGAACTCCCCATTTTTTGCACCTGTGAAGGGAAGAAAGGAGTAAACAAGATGTCGTGGCTGGAGAAACTCTCTTTCACAAACACACACTTAGCATGGGTAAAGGTCAATGGGATATTCTTCCACGCTTTTCCAAAACAAAGAGTCCTTGCATTTAGAAACTGGTGAACGGGCCATTGTGTCACAGTAGGGAGTTTTTCCAAAAATAAGCCGAGAGGTGGGCTGATGACAGTACACACAGAGGCAGGAGTCTGGTTCAGGCACAGACCCTTCTCGGGGCCTAAACCGCCACTATTCCCACCCACGGACATTACATACAAGAGGAAAACCGCCAGAGCCCATTGTTCCTGCCTGCATGTTTTTCCCCTCTTTACTTTGAAGGGACATATTTCCACACTAGAACTTTTGCACTAATGCTACAGTAAAGGTTAGACTACTAGAATGAAGTCCAGTTTGCCAAAGTCAATGCGAACACTGATTTCTCTTACCAGGTGACTGAGATTCGCGGGTCCAGGTAGTTCAGTTTAGATGTGCCTAATGCAATCTGTTTATTCTCCTCACGATCTGTGGCCTGAACTTCCAGCTTCATCAGCTGCTCAGATATCCTCTGCACTGCCTTCTTCTTTGTCTCCACCGCCCTTAATGCAACAAACACACACATTTATCAGAGAAAACATGTACGGCTCTGATACAACAATCCTTGATATCTCCTTTTTACTACCTGCGTTAAAACATATTGGATCAGCTTCTAGTTTTTCAGAAAATGAAAACAAAAGATTTAAATAAAAGACTGCTTACTTTTTACTTTTCTCATCATGAAGCATCTTGGCGTCGGCTTTGGCTGCTTTAAGCTCCTTCTTGGCAGCAGAGAGCTGTTTGTTTTTCTCGTCTATCTACAATACAGATAAACAAGGTTTCTGTTTATTGATGACAGCAAAAAGGCCAGAATTCAAATTACTGATGGTGATTTTAATCACTCGTACCTTGGTCTGTAAATTGTGCATGGATTTCTCAAAGGTTTTTGGCGGCGCCCTCTGGTGGTTGCAGAGAACAGCCACAGCGCGGTTCGCTCTGTTATACGAGAGGATCTTCTCAGGGATGTTATCATCAGCTGTAACAATCAGGATGAAGGGGGTTTTAAGTCATTTATAGAATTTAGAAACAAAATACCAGCTATAAATAATGTAACTGCTAAATTGTTTGGGCATCAGCCAATAATTCATGAAGTACACAGACATGGACAAAAGGAGAGACAGACTCACGGCTGGTCAGTTCTTTGAGCTGCTGTTGGAGGGTAATGGACGCGTTATAAGTGCGAAACACTTTCGCTGTCAACCCATCCATCAACTCCTGGAGATGTTTATTCAGAATTGATGTCTAAAGAACAGAGCAGACGGTGCACATCACATTAAAGCCTACGGTATTATATTTGATATGCAAATTCTAAAGTCTCTAAATGATTAAAACTTTGCTGAAAAACCTTCTGCACCATCTACTACTCCATGCCTTCTGTCGCCTGATTGATAGTTTATACATTTTTAGCAAGAAAAGCCTTTTTAGTATAATTGTAAAGGTTGTGTTTCACATGTCTTTTTGTTCTGAAATCTATACTGATTTTTAAAAAAATGTAAGAATAACTTTTAGTAATATTTAAAGATAAACATTTACTGGAATGAAGCAGCTTAGGTTTACTTGATTATACATACTTGCTTTTTAAGGAATCATGTTCAAATATGAGTATCAAACATGATCATCTCTCAGTCCTCGTATTGCATTGCGTTATATATTTTGAACTACAGAGATCTGATCATCAAACTAAGCAATTAAATATCATCTTACTAAAATGTATTATTGGAGATATAGAGTGACAACTGATATTTGTATCATTTTGTGCAAGTAGTCTGTTATATTAATCTCACTTATTACATTACAAGCTGTCAGAGTTTCACCTTACTTTGTGTCCATATAAATATCAGCATCTGCACCAAATTGCATCATTTTGCTCAATTTGGGTCTGAATAAAACTGAAGGCTTTTTTCCTTCTTCAGTATGAGCTCTATATTCTCACAACATCATATTAAATGAGCCACAAAAGCCAAAATGACACTCAATGCAAAACACATACAGTCAGGTCTGGAAGTATTCATGCTTTTGCCTTTATACACCACTACAATGGATTTGAAATGTGATTGAAGTGCATTTGACTGGTGCTACCAATATGAAGTCCAAGGAGATTTCGATGAAAGTGAAGGAGGCCATCATTAAGCTGAAAAACAACATAAATCTATAGGAGAGATAGCAAAAACCTTAGGTGTGGCCAGATCAACGGTTGGCTACATTCTTCAGAAGAAAAATGGAAAGTGGGTGATCGCAGAATCCTTTCCTTGCTGAAGAAAAACCCCTTCATAACATCAACAGAAATCAGGAGGCACATCATTGTCAAAATCGACAATCAAGAGATGCCTTCATAAAATGTAAATACAGAGAGCTTACAACAAGGTGCAAAGCACTGGTAACATTCAAGAACAGGAAAGCAAGATTAGACTTTGCCAAGAAAACATCTAAAAAAAAAAGCCTCCCATGTTCTGGAATAAGATTCTTTGGACTGATGAAACCAAGATAAGCTAACCTGTACCAAACTGATGGGAAGAGAAAAGTATGGCGAAAGAAAGGAACAGCTTACGATCCAAAGCACACCACATCAAGTGTCAAGCATGTTATGGCATGGACATGCATGGCTGTTCACTGCTGTTTATTGATGATGGAACTGCTGACAGATGTAGCCGGATGAGTTCTGAGCTCTTTAAGGCTATACTCTCTGCTCACATTCAGACAAATGCTACAGAACTGATGAGACACAGCTTCACAGCGCAGAGGGATAATGACCCTAAACATACTGCGAAAGCAACTCAAGACTTTTTGAAGGCATAGAAATGGAATATTCTTCAGTGGCCAAGCCAGTCGCCTGATCTCAATCCAACAGAGCACGCTTTTCTGTTACTGAAGACGAGACTGAAGGCAGAAAGACCCACAAACAAGCAGCAACTCAAGATGGCTGCAGTGAAGACCTGGCACAACATCTCCAAGGAGGAAACCATGGGCTCCAGACTACAGGCAGTCATTGACTGCAAAGGATTTTCATCCAAGTATTAAATCGTGCTTATATTTACAATTATGTCAAATACTATTGAGTCCCTGGAAATGGAGGTACTTTGCTTAAAATGGCTGTAACTCCTAAATGGTAAATGTCATATTTTTGTGGAACCTCTTAAAATAAAGCTAAAAGTCTGCACTTCAGTCACATCTTGATTGTTTTATTTCAAATCCATTGTAGTGGTGTATAAAAGCAAAAGCACCAAAACTCAGTCAGTGCACACTAGGAAGGAGGATGTTCATGGTGAAATGTAGTATGAAGGTCTTACATTGAGTCGGTCAAACAGATCATCTTTCCCCTGCTTGTTTTCAAGGAACAACTGAAGGTTTTTAAATACCTGACACAAAAAAAACAATATAGATTCATTAGTTATAAATATTGAAGAACATTTTAAACCTCCCTCCCCATCATCCAAAAAAGATGTTAAAGTGCCCCTATTATGTATTTTTGAAAATGAGCTGTCATGCAGTGTGTAACACAGCTCTAAATGAACGAAAACATCCTGCAAAGTTTTAAATCTGAAAGTGCACCGTGTATAAAGTTATAGTCTCTCAAAAGAAAGAGTCGACTCTTGAATCATTGAAACGAGTCCTTGAAGTCAACATGAAACATTAGCATATTGCCCGCCCACTTGTTGCTTGCAGACCTGAGAAAACTTGATTTTCGTGTTGGTATGAATGAAAATGCAAATTCATTCTTTGCCACTAGGTGCCGCTTTTGGAGCTGTTAAAAATAGTGGTTTCGACCAATCAGACCAATCACAGCAGATTAGCGTCACGCAAAGGAGGGGTTTGGAAAAATGAATCGTTGAGCGAATCGTTTGGGAGTCGTTGAGCAAATAAGGTTCAAATAAATGCATATTATAAGACAATGAAAGTGTTTTTTGACCTTGCATGCATGCCAACCTGTTGCTGGGGACTCCCAAAACCAAAATATGAACCTTTCATTACCCATAATAGGGGCGCTTTAAATATCACCAATATGCTGCTCATATTTAGATTGTCTCACTCTTTTCTCCACGGGGACTTTGTTGTAGTAACGGATGGAGTCTTTTCCTGGGAAGTCCAGCTCCACCACGTAGTCCTGTCCGTCCATCTGAGGGCGCAGTCTGATGTGCTCCACACGCAGAGAGCAGCAGCCCACCGTGTCTGCCGTCTCCCCCTCGTCCTTCTCATTACCGGCCCTCAGAGCCAACTCCACGCAAACACAAACACACTACACTGTTAACTCCCAGCACACATCAAGAGCTTTCAGTGCAGTACAGAGTCAAGGGCCCAACACCTCGGGCCGTCCTGATGAACGGTCGTTTGAAATCACGTAGAAATCAGATAAATCAAAATACCTGTTTCATTTCAAGGGTCAGACAGAGGGTGGAAATGGTCTAAATTATGATTATTTCAGGAGCATAAAAATGTATTAATTATAATTATGCATTATATGTTATATCATTGGTTCTCAGCTGGTAAGTTGCAGGTCTGTTCTGATTTGTTGCGAACAACAGGTGTAAAAAATAAATAAATTCCAAATATAAATAATAAATACAGTACAACTCAATATATTTAGAATGAAAAAATAAGTCAATCAACTTTCAAATAAATTGCAACAAATAAATTCACTAGGTCGAAGTGAGTAGGTTTTGTTGAATTATTGGCTGCAGATATTTGTAATAATTAATTTTAAAAAGAACTAATATTTATATATAATTAATTTTAGCCTATATAAATCATTTTAACACATTTATTCATGTGAAATAAATGTTTGATTTAGTATATTTCTCTTTACTTATAATTTTGTAATAATTGTATTTTTGTGGTCCAATTAAAATTTGGGTCCTGAAGCACAACCAGTTGAGGACCACTGATATATCTTATAAGGAAAAAATTACTAGGTCACACTTTAGATTATGAAACACATATTCACTATTAAGAGTTTTTCCTTAATAAACTCCTAATTTGGTGCTTATTAATAGTTAGTAAGGCAGTTGTTAAGTTTAGTTATGGGATAGGATTAAGGGATCTAAAATATGATCATGCAGAATAAAGCATTGATATGTGCTTTATAAACAGCCAATATGCTGGTAATATGCACGCTAATAAGCAACCAGTTAAAAGTAAATATTGTTCCCCAATCTAAAATATTATCAATTACTTAATAAAAAAGGGTAGATTATGACCGATATCTTACTTCACTATTGAAAGTTCAATTTAGCACAAGATTAGACCAATTTGAAAGCAAATGCAGTGGATGTAACAGCTGATCTAAACCGGCCGTTGTGATGAAGTGAGACCTTGTCAATGAAGTACAGAGCGACGGCTCTCTGTCTGATCCTCATCTCTTTACTCCTCCAGTCCTCGCGGTACTGCGCTCGGATGCGCTCCACACACTTCTTCAGACGCCGCGCCGTCTCGTACTTCTGCCAGTCCTTCTCCCCCTGAGACGCACGCAAAAATCAACAGCTTGATTTTACTTGTAGTGAATTCATTTCAATGAACTGATTCAAAATCAACTCAATAATTCATTACTCAGAATTGTTGTCAGAAGTTCATTGTTTGTATTTCATACGCCTGTTTGTAAATAGACACTGTCATTCAAAGTTAGCACCATTAATCAATTAATCGACTACTTAATGATTAATGGTCCGTTCAAAATTTGGGGTCCGTAAGATTTCTGAAAGTCGTCTCTTATGCTCACCAAAGCTGCATTCATTAAAAATGCATTAAAAGAAATTTTGTAAAATAGTATTATAATTAAAAATAACTGCTTTGTACTTGAATATATAATATGCTGATTTATTATCAATGTTGGAAACAGTCGAGCTGATCAGCTTTCAGGATTATTTGATGAATAGAAACTTCAAAGAACAGCATTTATTTTTGTTTTCTGTAACTGAAAATCGAGTGCTTACTATTGTCCTTTTGCATTACTGACACTATTTTCCTATTTGATACTGTAAAGCTGCTTTGACACAATCTGTATTGTTAAAAGCGCTATACAAATAAAGGTGACTTGACTTAATGTAAGAGTCGTTGCTGTCACTTTTGATCAATTTAATGCAACACTCCTGAAGCAGCGCATTAATATAGAACGAATTAAAGGCTCTGATCCACACCAGCTCCCAGTATAGGTGTGTGTATTGTGTATTGTAGGAGCTAGATGATGACATGTAACGGTATAGTAGTGGTGTCCCATTTTAGGGGAATATTTTCACCCCTACCCCTTGACACTCTGCTTCAAAAGACAAGGGGAAGGGGTATAAAATAGAATTGGGATTGGTCCTTAGTGTTGGCCGTATCTGACCTTGATTCTGGAGCTGGGGTTGAGCATGATGTATTTGATGGAGCCCTGAATGTTCTCCGTCCACGACACCAGCCACGTGACTTTATTATCATGACGAACTTCCTTCCACCTGGTGCCTGGAGGCGGTTTAGGGTGAACCGAATCTCTGAGGACAACAGACATCAGGAGACCATCATATTCAAAATACAATTTACAGTTTTACTGCTTGTTGATTAAAGTTTTGTTTTAACTTGACAGTGAAATCTAATGTGGAAAACTTGGCATTCCTTCTGTTGAAGATCTGTATGAAAGATATTATCAGAGTTTGAGCATGACACATCTGCCAAAGCAAAACAGGATCAGGCCGGCCACAACACACACAGGAAGCGGCCCTCTGACACGCTCTCAGGATAAACAACTCCTCTATGAGCGGTGAGCAACAACAACAACAATAGCCAGCTAAATATATGGGCTGCCTCAGGTCAAGTGCTGTGATCAGCACAGCCAATTCCTCCGATTATTAACCACTAAACTAACACTTGTGAGAAGGAAGTGTGCTTAATTGCATTGTATGTGCACTTGTAGAGTACTTCAAATCTGTACTTGCAGATAATATAATATTAATGACATAAAATGCCACTTAAATGACTTAAAGGGGTCATATGATGCGATTTCATGCTTTCCTTTGTCTTTGGAGTGTTACAAGCGGTTTGTGCCTAGATAAGATCCCTGAAGTTACAAAGACTAAAGTCTCAAAACCAAACTTTATAAAAGTTAAGACTCTGCCACGCCTTCCTAAAACGCCTCATTTAAACACACCCCCACATGTCTACGTCACTGTGTGGGAAGATTTGCATAACAAATGTATACGCAATGAAAGAAGGTGGAACTATTATTCTCGCTGTAATATTGTTGCTGCCGGCGCCATGTCCTGGAGACGCTGTGTTTCGTTGTGAAAGCAAAACTACTTTGTTTGGGCTTCCAAAAGAGGACACAACTAGAAATCAGTGGTTAAGTTGTATTTACAACACTGTTCCAGAACAGTACTACGCAAATATTAGAGTGTGTGCAGCGCTTTTTACGGAGGACTATTTCCTGAACCTATTAGATTAACTATTAGTTTCTATAAAGTGGGGCAATTCCAACTTTGCAAGGACAGTCTGGCGCTTCTGACTCACAGCCTGTAAGTATGTTTTGATATTTAAAGAATTTGCTACTGATGATTCAAACGCGAGTTTTGAGCAGTGTAGAGTAGCGCTTGTTTGGCGTTTCTCCGATCACAAATGCAGACATGGTAATGTTTATGCAGTGCGGCACAACGCATAAAAAGACCGTATGAGTCATTATAATCAGTAATTATGTCCTCACTGGATGCAACAAATGCCTCGTTAAATCATTATCAATTACTTTGTTGAGCTTCAAAATACACTTATTTTGATGTGTTGACTAACATACTACACGTGCTTACATACACATGAAATGTACTTAATCTTAACTTTAACTGTAGTGTGCTATTTGATATTACTGTACATTTAAGTTAATATATCTTAAATGTACTAAACTGCAGCTTCATCATCACAAATATAACTACAAACGTTTCAATACAAATGACATAAGTTTATTTTAGTTGAGTTTTTTAAAATAAAAACATTTATTGCCCAGTTCAACCCCATTTCAAAGGCAACAGAAGTAACTACAAAATGTAATTTAAAGATATTCTTAAAGTCCTATTAAGTGTGTCAAAATTAAATTAATTATATGAAGTTAATTTGAGTTTAAACTATAACACATTTTCACACAATTTAAATTAACATGCAAAGAAAAGTATATTATTTCTGTAATAAGTACTCATTTAAAAAGTATGCTAAGTGTACTTCTTTTTCACTGGGACCTGTGGCAGAACAACTAATGACGAGAGTATCAGCTACATCACGTGTTTCTGTACATTAGAGAATCTTCACATCAATCTTCATGACTTAATACATTACATTATATACGATTATATATTATATATATATATATACACACTTATACAGACATTGTACTCCGCTGGCCTGGCAAGTGAACATGGTATAAGCAGACAGACAGACAGATAGATAGATAGATAGATAGATAGATAGATAGATAGATAGATAGACAGACCTACAATCTAGACAAGGGACTTTGAAGAAAATAAAATGTAAGTTTTCACTTTATTATCACGACATAATTCCCATCCATTCATGTTATTTCATGAATGGCGAGCACGAGGTTTCGCTTCCGGACGCAGCTCGTCTTTCTCGACCTGCAGAGTTAGCAGCACATTCAACGGACCGAACCGCAGCAGACTTTTGAATGAATGAGCGCAAAACAGCGTTTCCAAAAACCTATCACCGTTGACTGTCTGAGCATATGAACTTGAATGTAGCTCATCTGTAAATACGCACATAGTTTGTTACACAGACGGACATTTGTGCTGCATGATATATAAAATAAAGTAATATAATTCACTGCTGTATAACAGCGTACTGCGGTTATAATTCAAGTTGAAGTGACTGTTACATTGAAGTACTATATCAGAAACAGAAAATATGTAAATGAGAACTGCTTTCTGTATTTGGGCATTAACTTGTATTAAAATGCAGGAGTAGTGTATGCAACAGTTCAGACTATTATTATTAACAATTATTTCAGACCTTTTGGCATTGATGAGAACTCAGATTCGGACCTCTGAATGTAAACTTTGAGAACCCCTGTTCTACAGCATGAAAGCAGTAATAATACTGAATGCTCAGGGACTGACTTGCTGCAGTTGATGATGATGTCCTCGGGGCGGATGCGGCGTTTCAGTTTGCCCATCTTAGGATGATCCCCGCGGCCGCGGAACAGACCCGGCGGCTCGATCCGGAAGTTCCCGATCCGCTCCTTGTGATTATCCATGACGCAGTATCCGTACTCCTGCAGAATGCGCTCGTTCTCTTCTTTGATTTTCTGTAGAAACGTGACGAATTGATTGATAGAACAATAGTTAAAATAGTTTCAGCGTGTGTTCAGGTGCAGTGACAAACTAACCTGTTTCTCCTCCTTTGACATCTGTTTTCTGGCCTCGGATTGTGCTTTAAAGTACTCATGCATCTCAGTGAAGTCACATTTCTTCAGCTCTGTGATCTTTGACTTCTCCTCTGATCTCATTTCCTTGCAAGAAACATTTGTGAGATAATGTGTTTATAAGAACAAATTAACATTTTTGCACACTTCCAGCCGCTGATAAAACTATTCCTTTAAAACTGGCAATTATGAACAGTATACTGACAGCAGTAATGTGTTGAAAAGTGTGTTACCTTCCTCCAATCTTTAAAGAAGTTCTTTCTAAATATGTCTTTAGTTGTGTACTCATGATCAAGCATTTTTGCATAAAACGTGGCCACTTCCTCTGCACCAGGGCTCAGTTTCATGGCCTTTCCTGTGGACCACATGATAATTATCTCAACATCTGAAGATATCCTCATCATACACCACAATATATACTCATTGTACATGCACACACTATTTATTTTTATTTTTTAGAAACTGACTTGTGATTTGTGACTGACATTTATTTTTGTCTTTTCTAATTAATTAGCTCTCTCTTTTAAAAAGCATACTAGGTAAACTGACCCTAGTAAAAAAGTAATATTTAAAATACATTTATTTCATACCAAGTATAGTTCAAATCTATTAACTGACATGTCGATCAGGACTTAATAAAAATTATAATTATACTTTATTTGGAGTATCACTTGTGCACAATGCACATTTCGGTAACACTTTAGAATAGGGAACACTTATTCACTACTAACTACGACTTTTCCCTCAATAAATTCCTAATTTGCTGCTTATTAATAGTTAGTAAGGTAGTTGTTAAGTTTAGGTATTGGGTAGGTTTTGGGATGTAGAATAAGGTCTTGTAGAATAACGCATTAATATGTGCTTAATTTGTACTAATAAATGGCTAATATTCTATTAATATGCATGCTAATAAGCAACTAGTTAAGAGACCCTAAAATAAAGTGTTACCCACATTTCTTAATATTAATCCTAAAATGTGTTTTAATGTCACTATTGATGAGGATTGTATGATTTTTGAATAATATTGGTCTTTAAATGCAAGATATTTAAAGTATACTTGCAATAGTTCCACTTTGGCGCAATCAAATATACTTCAGTACAGCTTTAGTTGGACTTCCGCACAATTAAAGTGCATTAAGCACACAATTAGTTGTTCCAGTTTATGTAAATGTATTTGTAGTATACTTAGCATGAAATAAATGTATATCAAATACATTTTAGTATATTTATTTTTTAACTAGGGTATAAATGAAGGCATCTGGAGAAAATCACACCCAAAAAAATCCTCAGTGCTAAACATTTAACAGAAAACAGCACTTTTTACAGGCAAATTAAGTAATTGTATTGGTTATATTGATGCACGATATATCGGCCACCATATCGGTATCGGCCGATAAATGTTATTTTTTCTGTTATCGTTATCGAACCGATAAGAAAATTTGGCCAATATATTGAAGCCGATAAAAATAATGCATTATTTCCTGCAGAGGCACTTCAGATGCGCACTGTTCGCCATGATGGTTTTTAATTGCTTGAAATATTATTGGAATCACATCAAAAAGGAAAATACAGTGAAGTGCAACATGTGCAGGGCAAGTCTGTCATATTATAATGAGAACATTACTGTTAAATGGAATCTTGTGCGCCCATGTTTTAGCACGTTGTTACGGGAAGAGTGCATCCACAACAGAGCTACACATTCATGACTAGCACAGTTAAGTTTGCTTGTCCATTTGCAGCCTTTTGTGCAATTGTAGGTTGTAATATTGTGTTTATTTTATGCATATATATATATATATATATGATTTATCTCATAGGCCTATAGAATTCGTTTGGTTAATCTAATAGAGCGTTTATAGAGTGCTTCAGTGATCAACTTTAGCTCAACGCATGCAGCTCAAACAACAGCGCACAACATTAATAACTATATGATTGGGACTATCATATATATAATATTATAATGAGAACATATTATTTTAAGACACTTGTGCATTTGCGTCTTTTTGTACACAGAAGTTGTAATAGTTTATGTTTATGTTTAGCTCTTCAGCAGCGCACGCAGCTAGAACTGCATGCTGCTATTTAAAACAATGGTATTAATTTAAGATACTTATTTTTCAAAATCACTGATATATTACCGTAATAATAATAACCACCACTTTTATTTTTATCTTATTATTTTCATCAACAATATGGTTTAATTAAAATAATTTAATTGTCGGTGCGGAGGCTATTCCGTTTAATTTATCCATGGCACATGATTATTTTTTTCTTTACATGTAACTGTTAAGTAATGTTGTCCAGTGACTTGTTTGCATTAATTAAGCACTGTTTTATTTATTTTTAAGGCTGCTTTATGTTTGATTTATGTTGAAGTGTTTAATGCTTTTAGTGGCGAGACTTTTTTTGTAATCAGGCTCAAAAATTATACGGATTTAGATTTATTGGCCAACATATCGGTTATCGGCTTTCATTTATAAAGAATTAGCGGTATCGGCCAAAATTTTCATATTGGTGCATCCCTAATTGGTTATAAAAAAAAACAACAACATTATTGGTCAATCTGTAATGATTTTAGGATAGTATTGTGTAGTGTTTTTGATCAGAATATGATAGCGGACAGGTGGCGGGGTCAAAGGCCAACACTCCTCACCATCATAATAAAACCTGATACGGTCTGGCAGGGGTTCATACGGCGGGGGAAACACAGGCCCTTTATGCTCCAGAAACCTCCACTTGGAGCCATCTGTGTATTTCTCCTCTTCCCACCTGAGAAACAGAGGAAGACACAGACAAACATTGCAGAAAGACAAGAAGGGAGAGACATGTTACATTTTTTTTTAAAGTACAGGTCTGTCTCAATTGCGTCTCACCATTTCCACTTCTCCTCCGGCTCGTTTTTGGCTTTCTTCTTCCCTCCAGTGGAGTCTTTCTTTACCTCTTTGGTCCTCTTCTTTGGTTTCTTTTCCTGGACAGGTCAGATCTGACATGAGTAACAATCCAACGCAAAAGTGAAGGAGTAGATAGTTCAGGAGAAAGAGTGATGCATACCTCCCTCTCCTCATAATCACTGTCCTCCTGTTTACGTTTTTTCACTTTCTTCTCATTGTCCATTTTTAACTTTTTGGGTTTGTGTTCATACCTGCTTTACAAACAGAAATATTATGGGTTTAGCAAACGAGAGCATATGCTGAGGATGATGGGAATTGGTCCTATTGCACATACTCGTCTTCATCCCGCTCTCTCTTGACAGGTTTCTCATGTTTGATGGGGTGATGATAGCCATTGTCCTCTTCCACTTTAATTGACAGAGAGCTGAAACAAGACATAAGCAGTGGGACGCGTCATTTTACATCATTTTAAAAAGATTACACCACAGATCAAATTTATACAACAGACCTGAAAGATTACAAAGTGAAAAACCTGAAATGTTTATCTTGGTGCATATATAAAATAACAGACAATTTATATTTTCCAATGTGCAAATCAAAACACTATGACTTACAGTATACTGTTGTTCTCATAAGTTTACACACCCCTTGCAGAATGGGCAAAATGTTAATAACTGAAACACAATAAGAGGGATCATGAAAATTGCATGTTATTTTTATGTAGTACTGTCCTGAGTAAGCTATTTTACATAACATATGTTTACATATACTCCACAAGACAAAATAACAGAATTTATAAAAATGACCCCGTTCAAAAGTTCACATCCTTGAATCTTAATACTATGTGTAATTTCTTGGATGATCCACGACTGTTTTTATATTTTGTGATAGTTGTTCATGAGTCCCTTATTTGTCCTAAGCAGTTCAACTGCCTGCTGTTCTTCAGAAAAATCCCCCAGCTTCTGCACATTCTTTGGTTTTCCAGCATCTTCTGCATATCTGAATCATTTCCAAAAGTGACTGTATGATTTTGAGATCCATATTTTTCACACTGAGGACAACTGAGGGACTCATGAACAACTATCACAAAATATAAAGACAGTCGTGGATCATCCAGGAAATGAAATTAGTATTAAGATTCAAGGGTATGTAAACTTTTAAATGGGGTCAATTTTATAAATTCAGTTATTATTTTGTCTTGTGGAGTATATGTAAACATCTGTTATGTGAAATAGCTTATTCAGGATAGTACTAAATAAAAAAATAACATGCAATTTTCATGATCCCTCTTATTGTGTTTCAATTATTAACATTTTGCACATTCTGCAAGGGGTGTGTAAACTTATGAGCACAATTATAAATGAGGAACATCGCTTGTCTTACCTTACAAAGCCGTTCTCTTTATCTCGATATTTCCCATCAGAACTATGAAACTTCACAAAAATACAAAAACACACCAACAATAAGATTTATAAACACATAAAGAATGTTCAAACAGACACATTATTGCATTCATTATATTTTGTAACTGTCTGGTATGGCACAAATAAATCAACCATTTCTTCTTTTTGCTTTTCTTTGTGCTTAAGCCGCTCCTTTTCTTTCTCTCGATGTTTCTTCTCAGAAGAGCTTCTGTGTTCACTGTAAAACAAATGAAAAAAAGATGAATTTCTGCTTCAGGACACTAGATAAATGAATCTCTGGTGATGACTAATGCCATTGAAACGGGCAGGACTGCAAACTCTTACAGCAGATCAATATGCCAAAGCTGGATAAAGAACAGAGGTCAGCGTACGAGGAATAATGATTACAAACCTTAATAAAATGTCAAAATAACTGAAGTTATAAAAAGAATCACCTGTTGCCGTTCTTTGAGTTTTCTCGCTCCTTGTCTCTCTTGTGCTCTTTGTGGTTGTGTTCTCGGTCTTTATGTTTGTCCTTGTGTTTGTGTGAATCTGAGCCAAAAACAATAAAGTGTCATAAAGACCAGCGAGAAAACCAGACAGGTTTTAGGGATGCCATAAATCTCAATGAAATTCATAATAATTCATATGAATTAAAGGAATAGTTTGCCCAAAAATGAAAATTTGCTGAAAACTGACTGACGCTCAGGCCATCCGAGATGTAGACGAGTTTGTTTCTTCAAATGTAGCACTGCATCATTTGCTCATCCTCTGCAGTGAATGGGTGCCGTCAGAATGAGTCCAAACAGCTGACAAAAACATTACAATCAAACACAAGTAAGAAAAGCTGTGTTTGTAATGAGAAACTCCATCAAGATGTTTTCAACTTCAAACTGTTGTTTCCAGCTAAAATATTATTGCTTTCTCCAACGAAAAAGTCATCTTGTGTGAATCAGGAGAGAAATATGCACAGATTGAGCATCATTTACAAGTGAAAACAGTCCAGAACAGTTCAAAACAAGTATGTGGGTGGATTTTGTTGTGAGACAACAACATAAGTTTTTACAAACACGACGCTTCTTAAGACATTGACTGATGGACTGGAGTGGTGTGAATTATTGTGATGTTTTTATCAGCTGTTTGGACTCTCATTCTGACGGCACCCATTCACTGCAGAGGATCCATTGCTGAGCAAGTGATGAATGGGAATGTTACACTTTGGATGGCCTAGGGGTGAATATATTTTCAGCAAATTTTCATTGTTTGGGTGAACCTTTAATAAAACATTAGTAAAAGCAATATTGACACAGTGATACACTCTTAACAACACCCCTCAAATATCGGTGATATGCAATTACTTGATACAGTATCATGTAACTGGCATAAATGAAACTATTTCACACTACATGATGCTACATCACAATAATAATTACCATTGCGTTGTTATTATAGGATTTGTGTTGCAATTCTTAACTAACAGAAAGGTACCCTGTTGCACCATGTAAATACCATAGTATATGAATATGGTAATCATAGATTATGATAACATATATTGAGTAAGTGCACCCATTACACTTAAGATTTTGGACACTTTTAATTTATATTTAATTCATTTACACAGAAAAAACATGGACAAAATGAAAGATCAGTCTTTTGTATAGTCAGTTGTATATGACTATTTTTGCAATTATCTAGCAAGTCATGTCAAGCCTACTGTATTAATAACTGATGAAATATTTATAAGTTTCAGTTGAGAAAACGAGCAATAACCCTAGATAACATCATATTATTTAATTCTTCATCACAGAAATAAATAAATAAATAAATAAAACCATCTTTATCACCTGCTTGGCATAAAACACATTATTCATTAGTGCATGCATCGCATATACTTACTGCAGTACAACAGCACATCAATGATCTGGTCATGTACAAACACTATGTGCTGTTCTCATTCAGTTCTTCATGTGCAACTTGCTTTTGTGCTACTGTATCATTTAAGAGCACCTGATAAATGTAAGACCACCATGAAACATGTAGAACGTGATGGTTTGGCAGTGCACGAGATCGTGAAGCCAGTCCAATGACTGCATGGGGTTTGTCTGCCAGCTCAAAAAAACTCATCTTTCTTTTTTTTATTTCAATGAAATGAATGTACTATATTTTAGTTTGATATTTTGGTCACATTTTATTTTAAGGTCCAATTCTCGCCATTAACTATGACTTTTGCCTCAATAAACTCCTAATTTGCTGTTTATTAATAGTTAGTGCGGTAGTTTAGGAGTTGGGTAGGATTAGGGATGTAGAATATGCTCATGAAGAATATGTGCTTTCTAAGCAGCCAATATGTTAATAATAGGCATGCTAATAAGCAACTAGTTACAGATAATAGAGGGAATTGGTCCCTTAACTGTTGACAATATTTTGAATTCTTTGAATTTTTAGGGGATATTATGATACCAAATTATATGTATGCAGTAGTTTCAATCCATTTAATGAAAAGGAAATTAAATTATAATTTTTTTGCAGAACCATTTAACCTTTTCAAATCATGTCCATTATTTTATTAATTTTTTTGTGCATGTTTAAGTGCCAAAACTTTTATCAAGTATGAAGTAAAACATTCTAAAAAACCAAAACATTTTTGGGTCAAAAAAGACCGAAGAGCAAAAGAGGGTTAAAAATAAGCATACTTTCCAAAATAAAATTACTAAAAATAGTTCAAATAATGTAACTTCGTGTACAAACATTGTTCTAACTTTTCTAATCTAACAGGCTTGAGATTAAACCGGAACTCAAAGTGACAAATAGATCAAACTAAACAGAAAAGAAGCAACAAAAAAGTGCTTTATTCCTCTGTTTAAAGTGGGCTTATGGGTGGCCTGATAGCACCACTGCACACCACAACATGCAAGCTTTTCAGGCGGTCTGAAGGAGTGTTTAGAGAGTAATATCAGCGTACATGAGCTTCAACAGGGACTGTAAAGCAAAATAAGAAGAAACCATATTGACTGCAGGAAAAAAACAACATTTGTTTCCATAGAACTGAACTACAAGACTGTCTTTACCACTGCATTTTGCATCCACCTATATACTGAATGATTACCATATTCATATAACTCAAACCATAGTATTACCCTAGTAAACACCAGGAAATATGCCAGGTATACTACATGATGACAGTACTTTTATGTTACTAACCATAGTTTTGTCCAAACACCATAGTGAGTTACCACAATTGTTGCTGACAGACATGACAGAAACATAGCAAAAGCTCCTTTCATAGTACTGTATTGTGATTTTGCATTAGCAGCTGGGGTAACCATGTTATTTTGGTGGGAACACATCTGCTTACCACAGTGAGCTAGCAGTGACAGTGCTGAATATTATCGTTATTATCGCTGCAGTCTCTCACAGAAAAGAAAATGGCGCAGAGACTAAGTCCTCAAGCATCCTTCCCTCACTTTCAGCGCCCAAATTCAGCCCGTTAGCCTTCGAGACAGACACGATGACAGTCGTTTTCCGCTCATCGATATACTTCTCTACACGAATGTGATCTCGGTGTGAGGTATTTCAGGTGTTAAGTGTGATTTCACAGCGCTGTTTTTGAACAATAGACGGCACAGAGAGCGGCGGACGGGACTTAGTCTCTGCGCCATGTCTGCTTCATCTGCTGTGTTTCACTGTAATGAGCGCTTCATCTCTTCTCTTCTGTAAAAAACACTTACTGTAGTCCTCAGACCCAGACTGCATCTGAAACACACATTTATACAGCATTTAAACAAATTAGGTTGCATGTCAATAACACAAACGCACACAATCATTAGATATTCGCGCATAAAGCTGGCGTTGCGCCATTGCAATGTTGTCCTTTTACGTGCAATCTTAACTTTTCGTTTGTAAAGTTTACTGCAATCACGAAGCATTTTTATTGCAGATATATGCAGATATGTCCTGCGAGAACGGTTCAATATAGAGAACATGCTCGAAACTGGTACCTGGTGCCGTTTGTGCGCGTGATCTCCACTCATGTCGAGACTCTGAAGATGAAGAATGTGATGATGATGATGATGAAGGTAATAGCTGGAAATGATGAAGCTGTCTTTAAAAGCTGTGACAGAATGATGGCAGAGTTTAGTCGTCGAGCTAAGTCTGACTGTGGCGCTACTGCGCATGCGCAGCTTGCGTTTGAAAAAAAACTCGCGATTCATAATACTCCACAACCGCTGTCTAATCACAGTATTATGCCAACTTTACACTAATCTTCGCAAGTTTTTAAACCTCTTTTGATGACACCGAAATGTGTGTGTGTATCTGGTATTCCCTGCGTTAAGGGGAACAAATAGTAAATAGTTTTAACTACAGTAAACTGTAGAAAACTAACTTGTATTACTATAGTTGTTATATTACCACAGCAACTATAGAATTACCACAACAAATTAATTCAACTCCAAATTTATTTATTAAGCACTAAGTTGACCACAGTAAGTTCAATTAAAAGAATATAATAACAAATAATAAATAGAATAATTAAAAACAAATATTACCCATGAATAAACATCAATGCACAACATACAAGACAGACCCAGATGTGTAACTACAGCCACAATACCTCAGCACTCATCCCTGATCAAAAGCTAATGTGAAAAAAAAAAAAATGTTTTTAACTGCTTCTTGAATTAATTTAGAGATGATAGTCGCAAAGACACTACAAACTGTTCCAAAGCTTTGGGGCAGCTACCGCAAATGCACAGTCACCTCTGAACTTTACATTTTGATCGAGGAACATGTAGGAGACTTTGTCTATTAATGATCTCTTTGACTCTTGAACATGAAGATCAGCAATGTATACCTTGCAGGGATTTAAATGCAAAAATGTAAATCTTGAAATTAATTGTATAAGGTAATGGTAACCAATGCAACAATCTCAAAACCGGGGTAATGTGGTTGTACTTCCGAGTACCTGTCAGTAGTCTTGCGAAGTTTTGTTTGAGTACCGTAATAAAGTGAGTTACAATAATCAAATCGAGAAAAAATAAAAACATAAATAAGCTTCTCCAAGTCGATATGTGCTAAGAAAGGCTTAATCGTAGCAATCTTACGTAATTGGTAGAAGCTAGCTTTGACAACTTCACTTATTTGGGAGTTAAATTTTAAAGCACTGTCACAGATCACACACAATTTTTTTTACTTGATGTTTCCTAAAAGGGCTTAATGTTTCCTAAAAGGGCTTAATGTTCCAGCGTATCACTCATTGCAGAGGGACCAAATATAATCACCTCTGTTTTCGATTCATTAAGACTCAAAACGTTAGCAGCCATCCATGAATTCACCTCATCTACACATGCCAACAAACGCCTCAAGGAAGAATTTGGGTTAAAAGACAAATACAATTGAGTATCATCAGCGTAAGAATGAAATGACACACCATATTTATCCAAAATCAATCCTAACGGTAGCATATACATATATACAAAGAAAAAAAGTGCTAAAATAGAACCTTGTGGGACACCACAAGAAATGGGTGCTGATTGCTGATACAAACTCATGAAAAACTCTGAATTTTACATTTTGATCGAGGAACATGTAGGAGACTTTGTCTATTAATGATCTCTTTGACTCTTGAACATGAAGATCAGCAATGTATACCTTGCAGGGATTTAAATGCAAAAATGTAAATCTTGAAATTAATTGTATAAGGTAATGGTAACCAATGCAACAATCTCAAAACCGGGGTAATGTGGTTGTACTTCCGAGTACCTGTCAGTAGTCTTGCGAAGTTTTGTTTGAGTACCGTAATAAAGTGAGTTACAATAATCAAATCGAGAAAAATAAAAACATAAATAAGCTTCTCCAAGTCGATATGTGCTAAGAAAGGCTTAATCGTAGCAATCTTACGTAATTGGTAGAAGCTAGCTTTGACAACTTCACTTATTTGGGAGTTAAATTTTAAAGCACTGTCACAGATCACACACTATTTTTTTTACTTGATGTTTCCTAAAAGGGCTTAATGTTCCAGCGTATCACTCATTGCAGAGGGACCAAATATAATCACCTCTGTTTTCGATTCATTAAGACTCAAAACGTTAGCAGCCATCCATGAATTCACCTCATCTACACATGCCAACAAACGCCTCAAGGAAGAATTTGGGTTAAAAGACAAATACAATTGAGTATCATCAGCGTAAGAATGAAATGACACACCATATTTATCCAAAATCAATCCTAACGGTAGCATATACATATATACAAAGAAAAAAAGTGCTAAAATAGAACCTTGTGGGACACCACAAGAAATGGGTGCTGATTGCTGATACAAACTCATGAAAAACTCTGAATTTTTTTTTAAATATGACTTTATCCATCTTAAGGCATTTCCAGAGTTCAAGTACTTTACTATAGTATGGTTCAAAAACACTATAGTATTTACTCTAAATTACTATAGTATTTTTTTTTTTTCCATGTTGGGACACTGCAAAAAAAAAAAAAAGATTTTCTTACTTAGATTTTTTGTCTTGTTTCCAGCCAAAATATCTAAAAATTCTTATATCAAGAAGGATTTTCTAGACAAGTAAAAATTATTGATCAAAAAAATTGATTATTAATTTTGACATTTTTTTTTTCTGAAAACAAGACAATTTTTACTTCTTGCTATAAAATATCCTTCTTGATATAAGAATTTTTAGATATTTTGACTGGAAACAAGACAAAAAAATCTAAGTAAGAAAAGCATTTTTTGCAGTGCATCTTTTATCTCCATGAGGAAAACAGCTTATAAATCATATAAATCAAAGAATTATACAGAACATTTTTTTTTGAAAACCTAAAAATGAAGGGTAGGACTATAGAAAATACAATTTGTGCAGTATTGTCGTGGCCAGAAGTTTTGAGAATGACACAAATATTAATTTTCACAAAGTCAGCTGCTTCAGTGTTTTTAGATCTATTTTTTCAGATGTTACTGTGAAGTATAATTACAAGCATTTCATAAGTGTCAAAGGCTTTTACTGATAATTACATTAAGTTTATGTAAAAGCTCAATATTTGCAGTGTTGACCCTTCTTTTTCAAGACCTCTGCAGTTCACCCAGGCATGCTGTCAATCATCTTCTGGGCCACACCCTGGCTGATGGCAGATCATTCTTGCATAATCAATGCTCGGAGAGTTGTTGAATACACCGAGAATACAGTTGAATTCTCATGCTAAATGAGACCAAAGTCTCAAAAAAATGGATGTATGACAGTATTTCTATACCAAATACACTCCTTCAGGTTTTTTGTAAGTTTCAAAATGCTTTTTTCGAAGATGGTCCTGTATGACGCCATAAAGGGCGGATTTCCTTTTATGGGCACTTCTCCCGGAAGAGCTTCCACAGAACCCAGCGGTAATTTATATCGATGTCACAGCTTGCAGACGATCAATACGCAAAAGCTCATGCTCGGTACAGCTGTATGTGTCTTTTAGAAATCTAATAAAACTAAAGACTCTTCTGAGAAATGAAGAATACAATATACTACTCTACTCAAGATTAACATGAGATTGGCAGAAACTATGTGCGTTACGTCCCATTTAACACCCTCTAAACTAAAATTATTATTAGTTAGGGCTCCGGGCACCAAAGGTGGTGGAACTCTATTGTATTTGTACTGTTTTTCCAATTCTTTTTCTGCCCTAAACATGCCTGTGCCTCAGAGACTGAGGTTGTAGGCCCCGTCCCAAATAGCCCTCTTCATGCACTTGCACTCTTGCTGATTTTATTTATTTTTTTTTTGTACAATGGGTGCAGTGCAACCATGTCCATTAGGTCCAAACAGACCGGGCTGTCCATTTGTTATTTTAGGTTTCAGAAGGCTGCTCACCCTGAGTCCTTATGACCTACATAAGACTGTGTAGCTACTATTTTTGGTGAGAATCGGCCACAAGGTGGCACTATATTAAGCTAATAAAAAGCCACACATTTTCCATCCCAAATTACACAAGAGGAAGCCAAAGATGCCTAGCAGTACACACATCACCAGAACTGAGTTAGCTGCTATTTGCAATTGTTCACTTTAATAATAATTGAATAATTGTTCATTTATGATACACGTTGTTAGTAGCTTGTACTTGCGATTGTTGATCTGTTAGTACACTGTAAGAAAAATGGAAAAGACATATTCCAGGACATTATCCACAATGCGTAATTTAAACAATGCATAATTTAAAATGCAGGTAAAAACCAATATGGAAAATTCTTTCATATTATTAACATAGTAGATTGTGCCCTATTTTTACAGACTTTTCTTAGAGTGTAGCATACTAACTAACTACTAATACACTGCTTAAAGTATAATTGTTGAGAATGCGTAGTATTACTAGTTTACTAGCAATTAAAAAAAAAAAAATAAAAAATAAAAAAAAAAAAACTTACATTGTAATCATTCAAAATGTGTAAGTGTTCAATAATTCAATGTATTTAGTAGTAAATTTGTTAGTAAAATACAGTTATTTATATTTTAATATTATATTAAACATATTTTACAAACATCTAAATTAACATTTATTTTTATATTGATTTTTTTTTTTGCTGAGATTTGATGTGACAATTTTGCGTCGTGATTACGCAATGACGTCATCGCGCAATTACATCATAACGTCACTTAGCAACAAATCGACCTTCCTTTAGCAACTTTCCCATCAACAAAGTATTTCAAAAAATCTGTTTCCTTGTTTATTTTCTATTCTTTCTGATGTTGGCATTTGACACCAATATCTCTTTTTGATGGATTGACAGATTCTGGTGTTGTTTTGGTGACTCCTCCACAACTGTACAATATATTCATATATTTTGTGAGAAAACAAAATTGTATATATTTCTGATCGTATGGAGGGTTACAGCTGGAGTGTATGATAGAAATATGTATATTTGATGTGCTTTTTAACACGGAGAATGAAAATTGGAATTGTAAAGAACAACCTATTATACATTTCATTTTATTTTATTAGGAAAATACCATATAAGAAGTGGACTCATTGTAAACCAAATTTTTTGCATTTATTATTTTAAATTATATGTAAATCTCTTGGAACAAACCAAAAGCAAAAAGCACTGAAAACATGTAATGCTCTGAAATGTCTCTTCTTGTGGCATTGAATTAATAAAGCATGAAAAAAAAATCAGCCATTTACATCAATGAGAGTGAAAAGCTGTAATACTAATGTTGTCCACTAGGTAAAGATTTTTTCATACTGTAGTGTCAGTGTAAAAGATCAATAGCTTCACCTACAATACAAAAAAAAAAAAATGCAAATAAATTTATTTCTGCATCCATGGCTAGTTTGCAAAGAAATCTGTGATCTCCACCATGCTTACAGATCATTAATAGTACCATAATTTGGCACAAAACATCTGTCAGTTGCCAGACGGTATTTTTTTGTTTTTCAATATAACACACAGCATATTTCTTTAAAGGGAGGCTTAAAAGACACATTATAGTTGAAAAGACAATGTATTGTATCACTGAACTGTCTCATGATGAGCCATTGGTGCTTGGACTCAATGACTGACACAAGTGGCTGTTTTACTCTGTAACTGTTTCATGGCATAATGCAGAGGAACTCTGTTATTACACAGAGTTGTGTTTAATTATCACACAGATTTACTTGTATGGTGCATTTAAAGTTTAGCAAATGTACTGAAAACGAAATTATAAAAATGTATTAAACTAAATTATAAACGCTAAATGGCAAGGGGTCTAGTAGCTACTTCAGGCTTCACGTGTTTCTCTGGGGTCTCTGAGGTATCGTATATAAGTTCTAAGCGGAGCGCGCGCCTGACCGGAGCTCGAGAGAGTGACGTCACACACATTTACAGCGCTCGTCACTGTGACGTCACTGAGATTGGCTATAAATATGGAGCGTCTCTTCGTGCACAGTGCTGCTTATATGGCCATCTGAGTTAGCTATTATTGTTATTATTTAGTTTTTTCTTTTTGTTTTTTTTTATTTCTTTTTACTTTTAATTTGTTTTTCTTTTTTTTTTCTTTTTTGATGGATGGGTTAGGGTTAGTTATTTAATTTATTTAATTATTATTATTATTTTTATTTTTTCACATGCATTGAATTAAAAAAATATTTTTTTAATGGATGGGTGGGGGTGGTTTATTTTTATTTTTCCTTCTTTGGGTGGGTGGGTTGTTTTTCCTTTGTTTGAATGGATGGGTGGATGGGTTGGTTTTCTTTTTTTTTTTCGGGTGGATGGGTGGGGGTGGGTTGGTTTTGTTTTTATTGTTATTTTTTGGAAGGATGGATGGGTCGTTGTTTTTTCTTTTTTCTGTTGTCTGGGAGGGTTGGTTTTCTTTTTTTTGATGTGTGGGTTGGTTTTATTCATTTATTTATTTATTTGGTTGGATGGATGGGTGGGTGTTTTTTTTTTTTTGATGGATGGGTTGGTTTAATTTCTTTCCATCCATCCATGCACTCGCACAAATGCGACCACGCCAAATTTTAACTCACACACACTCAAAAAATGGTCGCAGTCTAGAGCCCTGTGATCTGCCGTCAGCGCCAGCACATAAGGAAGCAACGCAAGCACAGGTATTTACTCAACCGTGTTTTCAGTCCCCAAGAATGCTGCCGTGGACTAATGAAGAGGACATAGAACATTATTTAACAACGTTTGAACGCATTGCTCAAGCATGCCGATGGCCTACGCAAGATTGGGCATCGCAAATTCTTCCACTGTTATCTGGTAAGGCGAGAGCAGTCTACGTGGTCATGGATTCTGAGGATTCTCTAAACTACGATGATGTTAAACTAGCTATTCTTGACAAGTTTGAAATTAACAATGAGACGTACAGACAACGCTTCAGATCGTACAGTGCCCAGGAGGATGAGACTCCAAGAGAGCTGCAAATAAGGTTAAGAGACTTGTATGAGAAATGGATGACTCTTAAACATCAGACGAAAGAAGAGATGGGTGACCAGACTGTGTTAGAGCACAGTTAAGTTACTCAATCCAGAGACAAGAACATGGGTGAAACCGAACAACCCTTCTTCATCTAAACATGCAGCAGAGATGGCAGAGGCTTTTATGTCAGCGAGACAATCTTTGTATCAACCCAGACTATGGCGGAACTACAGCAACAGCCCAACTGGTAAGTCTGGGGATGGTTTGAGTAGTGGTCAGACTAATTTTAACTCAAGTACTTATGTTCCCCAAGTTAATTCGGTTATTGACTAGTAAACATCAGGGAGTAGTTAGTTGGTACAAAGGTAAATTTGTAATTGTGTGTCATGCATGTGGTCAGCCAGGACATAAGAAAGTAGACTGCCCCGTACAGAAAGTTTCCAATACTCACCTTTGTTATGTGCCAAGACCATTTCTAGAATTCAGTGAGGTAGAGTTGAACAGACACAGATAGGGAATAAGTTCTTCAAAGCTGTGGTTGATTCTGGTTCGAGTCAAACTCTAGTAAGAACTGAATGTTTGAGTGAATTGGGAATAGCAAAGCAAGACTTACCTTTTGATGTGCATCCTAAAGTAAAGAAGTCTAGACGTGGGAGGCGGCAGAGAAAAGTGGAGGGCACAAAAGTGATTGAAGAGTTGCGTAAACCTGGTACTGATTAAATTGAACATATTCCACATGATATAGTGCAGCTCCAGAGGCAGGACAAAACACTAAAATCATTGTTTGAAAAGACAGTATGACCTCTCCATCAATGTCACAGCAGAAAGATCATTTTGTAATTAAAGATGACAGACTGTATGTTCAGGGTGCTGAGGGAGAGAGGATAGTGGTTCCAGAACCAATGAGACTCAAGGTATTGCAGTCGGGACATTCAGTGCCTTGGGCAGGACACCTCGGGCAGCATAAAACCCTAGCCAGAATTGCCAGTAGATTTTATTGGCCTAGGCTCTACAGGTCATGTCCAGAGTATTAACTAGTAAGCCCAGCTAAGAAGGGTGAAAGAGCGCCTCTAGTCAGTCTTCCCATCATTGATGTCCCATTCTCTCGAATTGCTATGGACACTGATGGTCCGTTGGAAAGATCTAGGAAAGGAAATCGTATATTTTAGTGGTTACAGATTATGCAACTAGATACCCTGAAGCATTTCCTCTCAAAAACAAAGACGAGACAAATTGTTAATGCAATTACAGACCAGGGAACAAATTTTACGTCTAATCAAATCAAGCAAGTGTATTCCATGTTGCGTATACACTAGAGGTGGGAGAAAAAAAAAAAAAAAAGAATTATCCGATGCATCGCGATTCTCTCTTCAACGATTCTGAGCTTGTTTTTTCCCCCCGCATATGGCACGTGCACATTGCTTGACATTGAAATACAATATATTTATACAGGTGCTGGTCATATAATTAGAATATCAAAAAGTTGATTTATTTAACTAATTCCATTCAAAAAGTGAAACTTGTATATTATATTCATTCATTACACACAGACTGATATATTTCAAATGTTTATTTCTTTTAATTTTGATGATTAGAGCTTACAGCTCATGAAAGTCAAAAATCAGTATCTCAAAATATTAGAATATTTACATTTGAGTTTGAATAAATGACCATCCCTACAGTATAAATTCTGGGTACCTCTTGTTCTTTGAAACCACAATAATGGGGAATACTGCTGACTTGGCAATGATCCAGAAAACGAACATTGACACCCTCCACAAAGAGGGTAAGTCACAGAAGGTCATTACTGAAAGGTGTGGCTGTTTACAGAGTGCTGTATCAAAGCATATTAAATGCAAAGTTGACTGGAAGGAAGAATTTGGGTAGGAAAAGGCGCACAAGCAACAGGGATGACCGCAAGCTTGAGAATACAGTCAAGCAAAGCCGATTCAAACACTTGGGAGAGCTTCACAAGGAGAGAATTGAAGCTGGAGTCAGTGCATCAAGAGTCACCACGCTCAGGCGTCTTCAGGAAAAGGGCTACCAAGCCACTTCTGAACCAGAGACAACGCCAGAAGCATCTTAACTGGGCTGTGGAGAAAAGAACTGGACTGTTGCTCAGTGGTCCAAAGTCCTCTTTTCAGATGAAAGTAAATTTTACATTTCATTTGGAAATCAAGGTCCCAGAGTCTGAAGGAAGAGTGGAGAGGCACAGAATCCATGTTGCTTGAAGTCCAGTGTGAAGTTTCCACAGTCAGTGATGATTTGGGCTGCCATGTCATCTGCTGGTGTTGGTCCACTGTGTTTTCTGAAGTCCACAGTCAACGCAGCCATCTACCAGGAAATTTTAGAGCACATCATGCTTCCTTCTGTTGACAAGCTTTATGGAGATGCTGATTTCATTTTCCAGCAGGACTTGGCACCTGCCCACACTGCCAAAGGTACCAAAAGCTGGTTCAATGACCATAGTGTTACTGTGCTTGATTGGCCAGCAAACTCGCCTGACCTGAAGAGAATCTGTGGGGTATTGTCAAGAGGAAGATGAGAGACACCAGACCCAACAATGCAGATGAGCTGAAGGCCACTATCAGAGCAACCTGGGCTCTCATAACACCTGAGCAGTGCCACAGACTGATCGACTCCATGCCACGCCGCATTGCTGCAGTAATTCAGGCAAAAGGAGCCCCAACTAAGTATTGAGTGATATACATGCTCATACTTTTCATTTTCATACTTTTCAGTTGGCCAAGATTTCTAAAAATCCTTTCTTTGTATTGGTCTTAAGTAATATTCTAATATTTTGAGATACTGATTTTTGACTTTCATGATCTGTAAGCTCTAATCATCAAAATTAAAAGAAATAAACATTTGAAATATATCAGTCTGTGTGTAATGAATGAATATAATATACAAGTTTCACTTTTTGAATGGAATTAGTGAAATGAATCAACTTTTTGATGATATTCTAATTATATGACCAGCACCTGTATATTGTAGAAACTTAATATATTTAACTTATGGGAAAATTTGGTAATTCTGTATGTTGTCTGAGGGGTTGGCATCATCTCTTCTCAAGGTGTTTGGTCATCTCAGATCATTTAAGGGTTGGATCCAGTCTGAAGCTTCTCTAATTCCAGCAAAAACAGAGAAACAATAGAGACATAATTAGCGTAGCTGCTGTTCCATCCAAGCAAAAATGATTTGATCAACCCAAGCAAAAGAATAATAATGTGTGTTTGATCAGATATATACAAGATTATAAGATGCATTAACAAGCAAATCACAATCAAGCAGGAACAGGACTCTAACTCCAGGGCAGAAAGTCCTACTCCTGCTGCCCACATCTGACAGCAGATTATTGGACAAATGGCAGGGGCCATATGAAGTGGTGCGAAAATTGAGTTCTATCAATTATGAGATGCTTCTACACGATCGGCGAAAGAAGTATCAAGTGTATCATATCAACCTACGACCCTGGCATGAGAGAAAAGGCTCTTGGTCTGAACAGTTGTGGGCAAGGAAAGTGGATGAAGAGGAGGAAGTAGAGGAGTACTTCCCTGTGGATGAAGAAGCACTTACCTTCCCAGCAGTTGATCACTTGACCACCAAGCAGCAGAGAGAATTCAAAAACGTGTACCAGAGGGTTTGTTCAGTGACAAGCCAAGTAAAACAAATCTTCTGCAGCATAACATTAGCCTTCTTAAAACAGAGCCCATCAGACGCCTTAAAGGAGGAAGTAATAGTGATGCTGGACTTGGGGATCATAGAACCATCAAGGAGCGAATGGTGCAGTCTGGTTGTTTTGGTCCCAAAGAAAGACGGTACACTCAGATTGTGTGTGGATTTTTCAAAACTTAATGCATTCTCAGTTTTTCACCCATATCCAATGCGAAGAGTCGACGAGCTAATTGAGCGTCCAGGCAAAGCCAAGTACGTAACAATGCTCGGCTTATGCAAAGGATACTGGCAAGTGCCATTGACTGAATCTGCTAAAGAACTGACTGCTTTTCGTGTTCCTTCAGGGCTATATCATTTCCGGTTTATGCCGTTTGGCCTGCACGGGGCAGCAGCTACATTTCAGCGCCTTGTAGATCAAGTTCTCTGAGGATTGGACAGCTTTGCTGCAGCTTATATCGACGACATTGTCATCTTGGGAAGAACATCTGGGGCACCTTGCTGAAGTGTTTGATAGAATCGATAGAAACGGGCTGGTCTAGTCCTCAATGCAAAAAAAAGTGCCAGATTGCTAAGCCAGAAGTCACCTACCTAGGCTGTGTTGGGAGGAGGATCCATCAGACCACAGGTAGATAAGGTGCAAGCTATCTTGTCGTGCACCTCCAACGATGAAGAAAAGTGAGATCTTTCTTAGGCTTGAGCGGCTGGAACAGAAGATTTGTTCCCAATTTCTCCAGCAGAGCTACAGTACTAACTGATCTAACTCGGAAAAGTAGTCCTGTGAGAGTCAAGTGGACACCAGAGTGTGAGCAAGCTTTTCAAGACTTAAAGTCCTGCTTGTGTAAAGCCCCGGTCTTGCAAAGCCCTGATTTTGACCTTCCTTTTGTAGTCCAGACAGATGCATCTAAGCTTGGACTAGGTGCTGTACTGTTGCAAGGCGAAGGACAAGATCGCCATCCTGTACAGTGTGACGGATTCTAAGAGGTGGAGTGTGAGCCAATCAGGATGAAGATACAAATGTGTGAGGAAATTGTGAATGGATGTAAAGGTGTTGTTGTGAGACGGGGGTGGTGTGACGTAGTGAGCAGAAGTGAGTGAGGCCAAAGCCAACGCTGAGTAAGAGCCGTGAGCGGCCGAAATCACCTGCAACATAGACTTTGTGAATCAGGAGTATTTGTTTTGAAAAGGATTACTTGCGGTTGATCTGGATTTTGATGGCACGTTCTGCAGCATGTGCCGTTGTCGGGATTGTTCGGCCAGGATGACCGGTTTCGTTTGAAGTGGTGCCCGATGCCATCTGCAGTGCTCGATGGATTTACACACTGGTTTCCTATCGTTGTATACTTCAGTACACGAGACGAGGATCTGTTCGTCATCTTCACCTTTCTGATGTCGTCGGCGGAGCAAGGTGATTTCTGAGCTGGGCTAACTTCAGGTACCCACCGGCAGCCTCGCACTTTCACTTCCACGCAAATAAGTTGCTCGACAGTGCATACAAGCATACATACAATTAACACGTACGCCCAACGAACAAACACACATTTACACTCACGTAAAGTTTTGTTGTTGATGTTTTGTTTTGGGAACTGAACTTTTTTTTTTTTTTTTTTTTTCACCGAGAGTCCAATTCTGATGGGCTTCCTTGAAGTTTTGTTGAAAAGGAACTTTTGTGCAGCATTTTAAACAAAATCTTGCTTTATTATATAACTGTAGCTTATATTTATATTACACATTTTTGTTTTGATTCCAGAGATCATTAACAAAATAAATGATCATTAATATTATTCTTTTGATTTTTGACACAGCTTATGATCTTTATGAAATGTTCAACTGGGCATTATCATCAGTTTATATGATGCTATACCTCTACTTCATGTAAACAATGCACCTTATGTTGTATAAAAAAAACACTATTTCAACATCATTAATGAGTAATGTATTGCTTAATTAGGAGTTTATGACTGTATGAAGACACACATTAGGCATCCATTGCTAAATGCTCCTTTTGTTTATTCTTCAGTAATATCAGGCATCAGTACCTAACCTAATTAAAAAAAGGGACATTTTAAACAGTTAAAGGAAATATTTACTAACAGTAAAGTCTAATAAAACGTTTTACGAATTTAAAAAATCCAATTATGGGTTTCAGGGTACACATGCAGTTAATTAAACTCAACTCAAACACTAAACCAAACCAAGCAACATGTTCCCACTGGTTTGGTGAATTGAGATCCGAGATTGATTTTGTTTTTACATCCAAATCAGACTGAACTTCACAACTAATATGGTGTTCGGTTTAAAAATAAATAAATACAATTCACTAAATTTCACTACAAACTCTACAATCATTAAGGTTACAAATTATTGTCCTCTGAACGGTTCAGTCAAGCCCTACAATATTTTTCATGTGTCTACAAATGTATTTTTTTCCAAATATTTTTATATTTTGAAGGGAAATTTTTTTTTTTAAATTTGCATGAAATCAAGACCCTCATGACAGAATGGCAAAAGAAGAATTTGGTTCTTCTAATTGAAATGTGATACTCCCAAATAATCCTATACCAAAACATTCACTGGAATAAGTATAATTTGTCTTATACTTTTATTGAAGTAGTTGAGGACTATTTTAGCTATGCGAAACATCACTGTGGGTTTGCCTTTGATATTTCTTTAAACTGCAGCGAAGGCCATCATCACTGTGCGCTCCATATGCATACAAACCTTAGTAAAAATTTTCAACATTTATTTCATTTGTTCATGAAGTAAAACCTTAAAACTAACTCTGCAACTGGTGAAAAACATACGTCTAGAACCAACAAGGTGCCACACTGTGAACAACCAACCCAACAAGGAAAACACACAAACACCACGGATAGTTAAATAAAGGAGGAGATAAAAGGACAGAGCGATGAGACGGAGGCGTTCAGATCTCCTGAGAGTCCGTGACGGGACAGCGGGACGGCAGCGAGTCGCACGCCTGCAGTAGATCCTTCTGGCAGCGCACACAGATGTCCTGACTGTACCAGCCACGCATGGCCTGAGTGTGAAGGGAGCTGGAGCTGGAGCCACTCGACACCAGAACCAGAGGAATCCTGACACACAGAGCAGACAAACAAAGCTTCAGTCACACACAGCTAGAGCCAATCGTATACATGATCATTTGACAAGTGATGAAATCACATCTCTTTGTCGAGACACTGCAGTCAAACGTCTGATATTTCTAGAAAAATGGCCATATTAACAGATCTAATCATCTCGACTGATCTGCATAGATGCAAACTCCTCACCTTTTTGAGATCGAAGTAGGTCACCGCCTATGAGATCTGTGCAGATCTGATTTTTCACAAGTTTTATTTAATTTACAAGTTTATTTACAATGCGTAAATGTTTGCTGCGTTGGGTATTGTATCCAATCACAGGCATCTCCAGCAGCTTGTCAGCTTCTCCAAGTGTTTGTCATCTTTTTCACCCATGAGTTTGCATCCCTGGATCTGGCTGAACTCATGAGATGCATGGCAGTATTCTGTGTGTTTAGTGCGTTTATTGTGAACGAGTATTCAGACACGACTAGAAGCAGTGATTCTCAACCTCTGTGACTTGAAGACCCCACATTGGCTAACATAATTACAGCAGAAATATTAGATAAAATATCTTATAATATGACAAAGCTTCTTGTTTTTAAACTTTAACAGAAACTGAGTGTTAATATTAAATTAACCATGATTCATTTTCTGATTCCAGAATATTCAAGACTCTCATAATAATAATAATAATAATAATA
Organism: Onychostoma macrolepis; assembly: GCF_012432095.1. NCBI lineage: Eukaryota > Metazoa > Chordata > Actinopteri > Cypriniformes > Cyprinidae > Onychostoma > Onychostoma macrolepis. The sequence goes on along the minus strand of NC_081177.1, from coordinate 27,503,045 downwards.
ACCAACAACATTCAAATCAAATAAAATGACACTTCGATTGGACTGGAAAGGGTGGTGTAGAGCTGAAAAAAAATATCAATGGGAGAAAAAAAAAAAATTGCACAAATTTCTTATCAGATTCAATAATATCTTGTGCATATATTCATCAGATCAAATTTATAATAAAAGCTCGTCTGACATATTTTAGCTCTCATATTAGATATGTCATGAAGGCAAAAATGACAATTATACTTGCAGTAGCTCCAGTGACAATCAACATTATTGGCTTTCTTTCTCTGCTTCTGAATGACGGCTGAAGTTTTGTTCAGAATATGGATTGCAAAGTTTAGGATTCAAAAATAAAGAACTTTCCAAATCTGTAATCAGATCGGATTCAATTAGATTAACAAAAATTAATGCATGGAAACAATCTAGTTTTTGAAATTCTGAATACTGATTTTAAATAAATAAAATAATGGTTAAACTTGATTGATTGATTTGACTATTAACCCCAAAGGGAAATTCAGGTCACAGCAGAGCTCACCACACAATAAATAAATGAATAAATTAAACAAGAGAAAATACTGCATTTCATAAACCAAGATTGGAGCTTGATGTCTTGAGAAGCTATTGCAATTTTTGCATCAGGTGGTCAATGAACGGACAAGTTTCCTGTTAAAGAAAGGTCTTTTGTGTACTTACTAGACCGGTTGATTCTTCTGCATTTCTGTTATTATTTCAAGTTGATATGGTCTACTCACCAGACTGAATTCCAGGACCAGCGCTCGCTCCAGAAGTTTCTCTGGCTTTGCTCGCCATCTTTCATCACGATTTGCTTGAAGAAGCTCAGAGGAAGGTTCACGCAGCGCTTGGAGGGCAGACGCATCTGATACAGGGAACACATGCAAATGAATGGCCAGACAGCATAAACAGCATCTAAAGATTCAATACAGGAGACTCCAGCCTACCTCTAGACAACACCCGGGACACACAACCCTGCGAACACACAGCACAAACGTCACAAAACCGTTTCATCGTGCACAGAATCAGAGAAACGAGTGATCTGACCTCTGACACACAGAGCAGACGTTATGCCACGTGAAATACAGGCTCCTCATTGCACAGCAAGAACAAACCTGAGAACAACAGACTTTTAGACACTTTAGATGACATTTTGAGCTCCTGAATCAGGATTGGAGGAATTCTCACCCGCCAGTCCCCATATCTCTCACACGACAGATCCTTCACATCTCCCTTCTCCTCAGAACTGTGCATTTTCATGACGTCAACGATCGTTGTGAGAACAGACCCCCTGTTACTGCTCTCCACCTTCAACAGGAAGAGATCAACAGTATTTGAGTGATAGCACTACTATACACAGGTTCTGCTAAAGTCAAATACTGGTACTTCTACTCAGTTACATTTACAAGGTAAATAATACTTTTTAACTCCATGTACACTTCCAGCCAAAAGTTTTTGAACAAGAAGGTTTTTGTTTTTTAAAAATAATATTTTTTTGAGCAGCAAATCAGCATATTAGAATGATTTCTGAAGGATCATGTGACGCTGAAGACTGGAGTAATGATGCTGAAAAATCAGCTTTGAAAGATCTTTTAAAATATATTCAAATAGAAAGCAGTTATTTGCTGTACACCGATAAAAATGATTTTTTGTGGTGAAATACTACAGAAAAACAAATGTAATTTCTACATTAAATAATTTAGTTCAGGCAAGAATTTAAATAAAAGAGTAAATTCAATATTAGTACTCAATTTAAGCTTGTAGAATTTAAAGTTTGAACTTAAGTATATTTTACTTGGAATTGTTTGTTATTTTTACAAATATTATTTAAGTAAATATCAACGTCATGATCCCGTTGTTCCCATCATGCACTTGGGCATGAATAATTAATAAGGTGATTTTTTTTTTGCTGTTTGAGATGTATTTACACTGTTTTGTGGTTGCTTTTGTTGTTAGGTTAAGTAACTTGCTGTTTTGTAACATCTGGAGTTCGTTTTTTACTCAAAATGGCCCATTCATACTCGAACACTATTCACTGATTATCACCGTCATGTGCCAAGTATTCAGGTCTCTGTGTTCATTCAGTTAATAACTATATTGAGTCAACATATTACCTTAAAATGAATAACGAGCAGTCTAATTGCTTACACACGTGCTTGTAACTTAACCACATGCTTTATAGGCATTTTTCCCCCAGTGCCATGTTTGAGTAAAGCTTACAAACCGTGACTGAGTGAAATGTACTCGAGTATTGTACGGTAAAATTAAGTAGAATTACTCTTCAAACTTTACCTGGCCACGTTAAATTTACTTATTTCCTTTACTAATTTTAGATAACTAAGTAGATTTTACTTAATTCCGTATTTAAATTTGACTTAAAAAAATATGCGTGCAAAAACTTGCAAAATAAAAATTAAGTAAATTTAACTTCTTATTTTTTTCAAGAGTACTTTGGATCAAATAAATGCAGGCTTGTTGAGCAGAAGGGTCTTTAAAAAAATAAAATAAAAAATATCTTACTAAAACCTTTTGACTGGTAGTGTGGACGTATGACTGAAATCTTTCCTCAATTATTTAAAACTAAAAATACTATTTTGCTTAATCCTAATGTGACTTCAAAAGATGAGAGTGAGTAAATGACAGTTCAATTTTGGGTGAACTATGCATAGAAGGGTTAACAGTTTTTATAATAACCGGCGTAGATGGATGAACTCAAGTCAAGCGTGAACATTCATGATTATCAGTCTAAAATCACTACATTCAAATGTCAAACCAGGACCAATCATTTGCTGATCATTTTCACTGAAAATATTCAGGTAACGGGTTTCAGAAACATATACAAGTTACTTTTTATAATTATGCATCTAATCCACTATTATGATTCTATGTTTCTGAATAAGGATGTTTAACACAGTGAGCTTAAAGACTATTGCTATATTTAACAGCTGTCAGATTTGCAGGGTTACTAAAAAAATATATATATAATTTTGGTCCCTGGGGAGGTGAGAAACCACAAGCTAATCTTATTTGAAGGTCACGATGTGTGAGGTCACGACTGAACTTTGGAACGTGTTACATTTGATGAAGAACAGAGTTTTTCTGCCCCTCTAATGCATAGAAACAGCTTTGTTTAGCACATTGGCCTTTTGTACATTTAACAGCATATCTGATCTAGCAAGCGTCTAAGAAGAGAACGTACTGCACCCCTCTTTACTTTCTCTCTCCTTTCATTTCTCAAACTTGAGATCTTTTATGAAGGTTTTTATTCTCTTCAGATTGTTGTTATTCATTCCAGATGGTTTTTATTAATTCTAGATTGATTTAAATCTTTCCAGATGGTTTTAAATGTCCGGTTTGACTTATAATGGGTCTTAACTAAACTTGTACTAACAGTTCATTTGTATGATGCAGTCATTGCATATGATTATTACAAGTTTATGTTTTATTTTCAAGTTATGATTTACAGTTCTCCTTTTTGAAACTTAAATTTGCATATTCCTTCAACCCAACCGTCTGATTCCAACGTTAGGAAAGAGTGGATGAACTTTATTTTTAATGACGATCCAGACCCCGTCAGTAAGAACTTGGTCCTTTGTTCACTTCATTTTACTGCAGATTCGTTTACAAACAAGGAACAGTTCGACGCAGGATTTTTAAAAAGATTGAAACTGAAAGATGATGCTCTGCGAATATATTGAATCTGACAGTAATGTCGCAAAACACAAGTGTGAGTAACTTTTTATTACGTGATCACTATTGCTTTATTACAGCTCGTTTTAAATGAGTATTTGTGTGTTTTAACCCAAACACACACAACTATCAGCCAATCAAAGCAGAGTGCATTCACTTCCGAGTCTACAATCCTCCTCGCCTACTCAAACAGAGCTTCTGATGAGGGGGTCAAAACTGCACAGAAAATAGCCTATTACTCCTAAATTATGATGTTTTTTGATGTAAAAATCTTGATAACATTATAAAAGTTCAAAATAACAGTACAAATAATAATAATAAAAAAGGCATTTCATGACCCCTTTAAAAAAAAAATTAGACATATTTGGGGCATTTTGTTGATATAAAAAGTGCACAGAGTAATTTGTGTCCCACCACAGAACACAGAAAACACCACTGACACGACTGCAGTCTTCATTACATACAACATTATAGACAAAGTGACGCACCACTTTGAAGAGATCCTGGTTGCAAGCAAAAGATCTGGTCCGGCGCTTTCCTGCACAGAGTCTGAAGTCTAAGAGAGATTGTGTAACTGCATGGTAATATGGAAAGATGAGATGCATCCATGTTTTTGTGGGAAAAATCGCCACCACATTTAAAGGAAACGCCTTTTGATTTCAGATCACATCATTTCAAAATCAAGAGAAAAAAAAAAAAAGAAATGTATCGACACTTTAAAATGAACCCGTTAATCCTCAAATTCTCACTACTAACAGGTGTTATAAGTTAATTGATTCATGTATCATTTATTTGGAAGTCAATGTGACAGACGTGATCTTGTCAGGTTTCAGGTTTTACAGTATTCAAAGCAACAAAACTCAAGATCTGACCTGTGAAGCTGGCATCCTGCGCATCACTTCCTGAACCAACAGCTTCCTGCACAGTCGGGAAAAACTGTTATAAACTTCAGATTTCTAGCAGCAATGTAAACAGATTATTGCAGAGGATGCATACATTAGAGCGTATCCTGTGAGAAGCGGACTTCAGCAAAGAACGCTCTTCAGCTGCTTCATTAATCGTCAAGCCATCTGCAAACAAAATTGTCAGTGATTTACCAAATTCAGAGGTTACAGAAAAAAAGTTGTGATATTGCTCAAATTTACAATTCTTTTGCGAACAAAGTAGTAACGTTAAAGGCCAGAGTTGTGGACTAAAAGGTTTCTGTACTTTTATAGTTCGGCTCTGTGTTGTGTGCCAGACGTTTGCAGTGGTCAGTCGAGCGAATCTCCTCCATTAGCAACTCATGCAGACTGACCTGCTCTTTGGGCTTCAGGCTTATCCTACGCTCGGACGCCTGAGGAAGACGAAATAAAGAAGAAATCTATGGGAATGGAAGCCAAAACCTGTTGAAAAATGTGACCCTGGACCACAAAACCAGTCAAAAGGGTACATTTTTGGAAATCAAAGTTTTTTAAAAATCTGAATAAATAAGCTTTTCATTGATATATGGTTTGTTAGGACAATATTTGGCCGAGATACAGCTATTTGAAAATCTGGAATCTGAGGGCGCCAAAAAAAATAAATAAATCAAAATAGAGAAAAATCGCCTTTAAAGTTGTCCAAATGATGTTCTTAGCAATGCATATTACTAATCAAAAATTAAGTTTGATATATTCATGGTAAGAAATTTACAAAATATCTTAATTGAACATGATCTTTACTTAATATCCTAATGATTTTTGGCATAAAAGAAAAATTGATAATTTTGACCCATACAGTGTATTGTTGGCTATTGCTGCAAATATACCTGTGCTGCTTATGACTGGTTTTGTGGTCCAGGGTCACAGATGTGATCTTGGACAAATAAACCTTCATTTAAAATTAAACAGGCAATACAGAGGGAATGGATCAGACAGTCAGAGTCTATATGACAGGGAGAGGGTTTGTGACATCAGCCAAAAAGGAAATAGTTTTTTTATATGTTGATGAGAAATTATGATGGCAAATTTAGGAATAACGTACATTGATGGATTGGCACAATAAGACATATGGTCACACAGTATCAATTTTAAGTTAAAGGGGACCTATTATGTAAAAATCACTGTGCTTGAACACAGTTGTGTGGCCGCAGTGTGTGAAAACAACCAGCCTATAATGTAAAAATCAACCAACTAATTTTTTTTATAAAACCAATAAATTATGAACAGGCTCTCCAAACGAGCCGTTTCAGATTCTCCCTCTGTTCACGTCACCGAGGGGGAAAAGTCCCGCCCATTTGTGACGCTCTCTGCCCTATTAGCATAAGCCCTGAGTGAGACGCTGCAGTCCGCCATTACTGGAGATATATACAATGTCAGCGCCAAAGAGGCTTTACAAGTGTTGTGTTTTGGGATGCACTAATGAACATAGGAGTTGCCATAATCTGCCCCCAGCTGAGCCGAGGACACTGTGGTTAAATTTCATTTTCGAAGAAAAAAAAAAAAAAAAATTAAATAAAAATCTCAGTAACATCCCCTAAATGTTTAGGAATCAATACCAATGCTTCATGCACAAACGTCAGCTCCAGACAAAGCAAGTATAATGTGTTCGTTTTCCAAATGGCCTTTCTGAAAGAGCTGCTTGTAAGGCTAATTGCTAAAGCTATCATTCAGTACGTTTACATGGACATCAATACTCCGATTTTAATACGATTAAGACAATACTCTGATTAAAGGGATAGTTCACCCAAAAATGACAATTCTGTCATCATTTGCTCACCCTCAAGTAGTTCCAAACCTGTATGAATGTCTTTGTTCTGCCGAACACAAAGGAAGATATTTTGAAGAAAGTTTGTAACCAGGCTGTTTTGGGGCACCATTGACTTCCATAGTAGGAAGAAAAAAAACTATGGAAGTCAATGGTGCCCCAGAACTGCTCTGTTTCCCACATTCTTCAGAATATCTTCCTTCAGCAGAACAAACACATTCATACAGGTTTGGAACTACTTGAGGGTGAGTAAATGATGACAGAATTGTCATTTTTGGGTGAACTATCCCTTTAAGAGTCTACCATGTAAACAGAGATTTTTGATGACCTTAATCTGGCTAAAGTCATAATCGAAGTAAACACAAATCGAATTAAGACATGTGGAGTATTCCTATTTTAGTCGCATTATCGAGGTGCAGTATAGACATGTAAACACCTTAATCACATTATTACCGTCGTGCAGGACTTTTCGCAGCATTTTGCGACAGGATACACACGGCAGCGATCAACCGTTTAACGGCGAATAAAAGAGCTTCAACACCGCTGTCATCTGTATACACGTACAAATAATTAACTGCACTTGAAGCTTTCCTAAAATTAAAATGAAACACTCAAAACTGTATATGGCATCATCACGAAGATGAACTATATGTTTATAGTGAAATTCTGGAGGAGACGTCGGATGGCGTCGCGTGGTGATGTAATGACGTGTGCCATGAATCGATCTATGTACTATAACATGTAAAACGGGAACATGAAAGGATTGTTCTAAAAGCAACTCATGTAAACACCTTAATCATAATATTATCTTATTCAGAATAAGGTAAATAATTAGATTACTGATGTCCATGTAAACGTAGTCTTCGTCTCTGTGTTTTCACTGATGCTGCCTTCAAGTGCTGCCAGAATGATCGTGAATAGTAATGTGGTAGTTAAAAGTCGCATATGAAAGCAATGGGAGTCGATCGCTTGAAGTTGTCGAGCTCATAATCCGAAGTGGGACTTATAAAGTTTGTGATAGCATGAGACCAGCTATGTTGTTATTTTAATCCCACCGTGCTCCCCGTCTGTGTAATTCATAAACATGAATTTATTAGGCACAGTGCAATCAGATGAAACCAACTACATTTTCTGTAAAGATAACAGGCTTGTACTAATAGTGGAGTGTTTGTTTGCAAAGGCTAATGCCTGAGCTTGAGCTCTTGAAGCTCCGCCCTCTTCTCCGGGAGCAACAGCTCATTTGCATTTAAAGCAACATACTCAAAATCAGTGCGGTTTGGCTCATACCCTAAAAGTGGCAATTTTAACAAGCTATAAAAATGTATCTGTGGGGTATTCTGAGCTAAAACTTCACATATATGCTCTGGGGACATCAGAGACTTATTTTACTTCTTGTAAAAAGGGGCATAATAGGTCCCCTTTAAGACCTTTACGTTTTTTTTTCCTGCCAAGTTGGCTTGACTTACAAACGCAAATTCTCACCGGTCTCAACTTTGGCCGTGAGCGGATGAACTCTAGAAGAGTCTGGTGAGGGTCTAGTTTTCTTTGGCCATCTCCTACATCCTATGGATGCAAGAACACACATTCAGATAACAGACATCAATCCAATAAAGCTCCAGTGAAATCATAAACAATATATTGACATAAAAACACACAATGAAAGAAATAAAGCCTGACTGTACAGTTAGCTGAACTTTCCGCAGCGTGTAGCGCCTGCACTGGATGTCCCGCAGAAGCTGGTTAAACGGAGGGGTCTCCGCAGGCTGTGGGCATTTGCTGACAGTCAGTTTCTTTGCTAGCGGCCGCAGCAACACACCTCTGCTCAACTCATCCACCAGATCCCTCCATGAGGACACCTGCAGTGCGATCAATGCCAGCAACTGAACTAATAAAGGACTCACTATGACACTGCATTTGAGATGTTTACCATGAAAGCTAGCAAGAAATATCTAGGATACAATCCGATTATAATGAATAGATTGATGGTGAACAGACTTTAAAACAAAACTAGGCATCATACACTAAACAGCAGAGGATCACACACTACCAGACTTTAAAGTTATTCCAATCTCAACAAAAACCACACTAAATTAAATCAATGTGTTATAAAATCAGCTCAAAATATCATATGAGATTAATATCATCCGACTGGATGGATTCAGAGCCTGAAGCTAAAAAAATAAATAAATAAAGAGTCTGTGACCATCATACACTATGTGATTTTCTATGAAATCTGTCAACTGTAATCTGCAGACTGGCTCTTTAGTGACTACAGTCAACTTCTCCAGACTGTAAACCTGGACAGAAGTCGCAGTGTTTTACACCACATATAAGTACAGTTGTGTATATTTACGCACTGAATTTAATTTATATTGGTTTTAATAAACTAGACAAAGAAATCCATTACATTAATGAGAATGTTTTTACAATGCATGAAATTTCACATGCAAGGCTTATTTTGTGCTTGATCACCAAATCTTCATACTGAATTTCAAACAATCACAATGCAAAACATTAAATCTTTCTGTTCAGATAAAAAAATTAAAATGCACAACGACATCTTTGAAAGTGGTGTTTTATTTTTTATTTTTTTGTGTGATGATTGCAGTGCTGCTTACCCAGTCTGTGGTCACTTGTGCAACCAGTTGGGTCTCTGATTCAAATAGTTTCTGCAGACTCTGTTGACAATTCACAAAAAATAAAAAATGCATCTTTAGGTTTGGTTTGAATAAGCAAACCAGGACTAAAAACAAAAAGTGTCTATTTTTTGGTTCGAAGCAAAAGGACTAAGAACCAAACTAGATGTGTCTTAAAGTCAACATGAATTCACCATCCATTTTACTTCCATACCAGAACTGCACAGAGGTTTGTATTAGGATGCACTGAGTTCTCTCACCTTCCTGGACTGCTGAACGATCTGCAGACACTGACACAACTCAACGGTGTGCGAGAACAGACTGGAACACACGCTCCTGTAGTGTTTAGCTGCCTGACTCGGATCGTACAGGCGCTGCTTACAAACCTGTCCGGAAAACAGTTGACAGAAGCCAGGATCAGGCCACATCACACCAAGGCTTACTCGGCTTCAGTGCATGCAGTAGATGAGTGATTTCAGTACGTGGATGACGTCAGCGATGCTGCAGATGGGCTGATTGCAGCCGAGGTTCACTTTGGTCATCTGACACACCAGGATCTCCAAGGTCTCGCTTAATTCACGCTCCACCTGCGTCTCCAGACCCCAGTCCAGACTCAAGTACACAAGACGGCCCACAAACTCCACAGCCTACAGACACATTGACATCTCTCAACGGCACATGCATGAATCAATGACATATTTATGATTATGTATGTACCTGAAGAAGATATAATAGCCTACCTGTTCCTCTGTCTTTATCACACATGAATGACCTACAGTAAGAGATGTTAAAAATCATTTTGTTTTTATTGTATCGATGAGAAAAATCTAAGACACAAATGTTTAAAAAATAAAATTAATCAAAAACAGCAAACTGATTCACCTTCACAATACTTTTTTTTCCCACATGCAGCCACAGAAAATTATTTTAATCCATGTCTCTTTTTTGAATTAACACACTATAGACAATAAAAGTCTATGGGGCGAGGAACTGCACTGGAATACACATTAAACGTAAAATAAACACAATGTGAATTATGACAAAGTGTGTCAACATGAAAACAACAAACAAACAAACATTCCCTGCAACGACTATAATGTAGATCAGGTAACTTCTGACTCGTGTCACTGCAAGGATATGAAAAAAGAAGAAAAATCCATCCAATACAACAAGTAATTACTTTCATAGAAATATGTATATTAATTTCTGCTTTTGGACTGTCCAGCTTGCCCCACAGACTTTAAATAAGGACATTACTGTAAACAATTTTGATTGCAATGAATGGACTGCACCACAAATACTGCGCCTCCACATGAAAAATAAATAAATAAAAAATACTATAGTGTTTTTGAACCATTCTATAGTAAAGTGTATTATACTGTATAGTATTTACAGCACTTTGTTAATGAATGCTACAGCATACTGTAGTATCAACTATAGTGAACTGATAAACTGTAATAAATACTGTAGTATACTTTAATTTTACTACAGTAAACTGTAGTATAATATACCCTTAGTACAGTATTGGGTAATATGTTTATATTACTATAGTTGTTATAACACCACAGCAACTATAGAATTACCACAACAAATTAATTCAAGTACTTTACTATAGTATGGTTCAAAAACACAGTATTTAGTATAAATCACTATAGTATTTTTTTCATAATTAAATCCAGCATTTCTTTAAACACAAATATCAAATATATACGTAACTCCTAAAGAGTGTACTGTTAAAATGTTAAATACAGACCCAGTGCACTTAACGTTACACACCTGTACTCTTCCCGGTCTCGCCGGTACTCTGCCGCAGAGAGACGCCGCCGTCTCCGGAGAACAGCACCGCCTCCGCGGCGGGACACACGGCTGCTCTCCGGGTTTGTTCACCGGGCTGATGAGAGAGTATGCAGCAGAGCTGATAACACAGAGCCCAGGCCTGCTCCTCGCTCACTGGATGATCCTGAACCTCCAGCATCTCGGCCAGAGACATCTGCTCGTTTGAACACCTGTGGCTCATGGCATATAACTCCATCATCTCCTCTAAAACACGTGAGTTTCAGCTTCTCAGCTGTTACAGAGCCAAACGCTACTAAGTTAGTATTTAAAATGTTGCTTGAATAAAAAGATTACTTCCACAACGATAAAAGCTTCGATATGTGTGCTTCTTCTCTGTAATGAGCGTAATTAACTGCACCTGAGAACTGAGTCAACCTGATTCGATTCACTTGTAATGAATCGGTTCGTTCAGACTGTGAATCAACCGGTTCAAAAATGTAGCTTTGTTTCCGCTGAAAATTTTAAAGCAATTGTATTACATTTTTTTTTTTTTTTTTTAATGTATATATACCTCGGAAAAAAAATCATAATTCTGATGGCACACATGGCTTCTGTTTGTTTCCCAAACAATCGTTGTGGGGTACGTTTGGATAAGTTTGGTGAGCGGGTACGAAATTCCGCGAAAAAAGAAAACACTGCGTATGCTTTCACGTTAGGAGTTCTTGAACACAACAAACCAGTTTTGAGATGAATCACAACATTAAAAACTTGCATTTGAAGCAAAATAAAATAGAAAGTTGTTTTAAATTGTAAAAATATTTAACAGTTTTCCTGTTTTTACTGTATTTTTGATCAAATAAATGCAGCCTTCATATCTCTCACAAACACTAAAGATCCCAATTGGGGTGTGCAGCGTGCTAACCACCCAAGCACCGAGATTTCATTTTTGTAGAAACAAATTTGGCCTGTATTCAACTTCTCTTTCCACTGTTATAAAATGAATACCAATCAACCACAAGGTTTGCATCTATGTCTGACTATTAGCCTATTTAATTAGACTGTGATTTATGTGAAAACAAATGAACTACTTTTTGGTTATAAATTGAAAGCCACTAGCTAATGAACTAAGCACACAATGAGGTCATGTGACAGTATGTATTTTGGGTCTACTGCCTCCATATCTCTGTTCTCTCACCCAACCTAAAGCTCCTGGAGCTTATTCTCTGCACTCACAGGACTTGTATACTCTTTTAGTTTCATATGCACGAAATTAACTCGGAAAACAAGCTTTTCGGCGCCCAGCATTCCATTTTGAACTTAGTACAAGTGTCGTCTTGAAATCCATTCTAATTTGAGATCACTGATATTTTTTAGGTTTTGTTAAATTAAACGCAGGGTTCTTTATTTGCATGTTTAGTGACAAAAACAAGTCAAACGTACACTTGTAAAAATAGTTTAATGCATGTGATCCGGGGGCTAAATGGGTGAACACAGGTGCCGACAGTATTAAAATGCACAATTAATTCATGATATAGCCAACGACATGGGGTGGAAAGTACAAAGTCTGATTCTGTCACATTATTATATTGTGATACTACAGACACGATTCTATTCTTAGTCTGCATCACATGATTAATCCAGAATTGATCAATATTAATAATAATAAAAAAAAAAGTCACACCAAAACAATGAAATACAAACACATCATACACAACTCTAAACGTGATCTCTAGTAGCCAACAACAAAATACAGTATCATGATTAAAAGAAAGAAAGAAAGAAAAAAGAACGTTCTGTACATGGTTATCTTGCAGATAAAAAAAAAAAAAAACAGCAGATAAAACAAGTTCAGAAAACAACAAAATAAATGTACAATTCACAGGTTTATTCATGTGTCATGATTACTTCGACTTCCTTCGTTTTGCCTGGGTGGGACTGGCTCCAGTGTTTGATTCTTGAAAGACAGAAGAAAGAAAAGGTAAATTAGTCATCAAAAACATTCATTTCAGCATTTATGGTAAACTTGTGATTTACAATGGATGTTTTTGCTTTATTAAGATTCAATGTTTTTTTTTTTTTTTTAACATATAGTTACATAGATTCTACATACATTTGTTATATAAATACACTACCAGTCAAAATTTTTGAACGGTAAGATTTTTTATGTTTTTTTTTTTAAAGAGGCCTCTTCTGCTCACCAAGCCTGCATTTATTTGATCCAAAATACAGCAAAAGCAGTAATATTGTGAAATATTTGTACCATTTAAAATAACTGCTAACTGCTTGGTTACAGAAATTAATACTTTTATTTAGCCAAGGATGCTTTAAATTGATCGTGATGATAAAGACATTTATAATGTTAGAAAAGATTTCTATTTCAGATAAATTGCTGTTCTTCTGAATTTTCTATTCATCAAAGAAACCTGAAAAAAAAAAAAAAAAAAAAAAATCTAATTTTTCAACACAATAATAAAATAAATGTTTTTTGAGCAGCAAATCAGAATGTTAGAATGATTTCTGAAGGATCATGTGACACTGAAGATTCAGCTTTGAAATCACAGAAATAAATTACGTTTTAAAATATATTCAAATAGAAAGCAGTTATTTTAAACAATAAAAATATTTCAAAATTTTACTGCTTTTGCTGTATTTTGAAGCAAATAAATGCAGGCTTGGCGAGCAGAAGAGAATTCTTTAAAAAAAACATAAAAAATCTTACTGTTCAAAAGCTTTTGACTGCTAGTGTATATCATGTACTTGCATTCATTTATATGTCTAGACATCTAACCTGTACCTTTTCCTGTGTTCGATGAGGCTGAGCCTGGCCTAGCAGCTCTTTTTCTCTGTCCATTGTCAGATGCTTCCTCCTCAGGTTCCTTGTCTGTTCGTGAGCTTCGTCGACTAGGACCTTTCGCTTTCTCAGTGGTGGCCCTTGTATCCCTGCAGAAGGAAGAAGGGCAATGGGGATATAGGAAAAAAAAAAAAATCTATCAAATGCTCAGATTGCAGACATTTTTATGCTACACATATTCTCTAGTTTTCTTTGGAAATCAATTGTTGGTCTAAACACTGAAGAAAATGATCACATCTGGCCCCTGTACAACTGAGGAATTCACACTTGCTGTTTTTCCTCATCTACCACAGATAACGTCCGTCCTGTTCATGACCACTTTACTAAAATGGCCACGCTGCCCCGTGCACGGACCCGTGCAGGGAATCTACAGGTCTGCTAATATACATACCTTGGGGCTAAGTTGACGGGCGTCTTTCTTTTCTTTGCCCATCTGTTATAGAAGTGGAAAAACAGCGGTAAACTGCTTTGATGCTCAACAACATTTTTTCCTCCTTCCCCATATTTGAGTAATGATCAAGAAAAAGAATGATTTCATGAATCATTCCATGATTATTAGTGTGTTCATGAGGGTGAGTTCATTCAGATTATCCAATAAAATTAATCCTTTTGATTGAAACACAATTAACATTCATTTTAAAATTCAGGTTATGAATAAAATTAAAATGATGGTGAAAAAAAGATAATCAGAGTCACAGTCAATAATATTGCCTTACCCTTGTTCTGATGCAGTGGTAACCCCTTGTCCTGTAAATAGAGACAACTGAAATTAGTTGACTGTGCATAGTGTTTCTCCATTTCTCAACTTCAGGCTTTATCCCTGGGAATTGCTCGGAGTTGAGCTGGTACAAAGCTGAACCAAAAGAGTTGGTTCAGCAGACCAGGAGAAACGGTCCTGGTGCGGGACTGCATCACATAATCTTGAATTAGATTAGCATTCGCTAAAACCCAAAGTATACTTCAGTTTTTCATGTAAACTAGGGTATGCAAACAGTGCATGTTACAGAAATTTCATCAGCCTAATACGCACACCCTCCTCACGATTTTAACAAAATTATTTAAGACAAAATTATTAATGAAAAAAAGTGTGCTGCACATTTCTTTGTGAAATTGAAATAGCTTTATTAAGTCAAAAATATATTGTAAAAAAAATTAAATAAATAATAAAAACCAAAACCAAATCAAATAAATAAATGAATACTACAAATAAAAGAAATCTCTTCAAATAAACCAACTAAGGCTTTGCTTGCGCTCTTTCCTAGCTTGGAATTTTTTTCTTCTTCTAATTTTAAAGAAATATAAAATGTCCACACATTCCAGCAGAAGATACACTGGAAGCAAAAACAGAATGCTCTAACTTTAGATTTGTGAAATTATGCTATATAAAACTACATTAAAGCAGACAGGCTGAATGAGATGCAAATTTACTCTCTGACAGCAGGTGGCACTTATGGAACAGCAGCCATACAGCGTTTCCTTGGCTACCACTGTAAACAAAGCAGTGCTGCGCTTATAAACACTACTTAAAGGTCCACTGAAGTACTTTGAAACACATGCTGCGTCCCAATTCGCATACTATCCATCCTTAATGGTATTCGAAAATAGAATTAATATGTCCCAAATCATAGTATGTTTAAAGTATGCTAAAGATTCCCAGATGGTCTACTACTTCCGGTTAGAATTCGAAGTGCAGATCGATGCACTCTCTAATATTGCCATTGCGCTGTGGACGAGGATTTGATTAGAACTACAAACACGCATAAAAATGTTAAGAAAACTACAAACATGGCAGATATGCGCGACCGACAGACAGGTAGAGAAAGGGATTTGAGTGAAAATAATCAATGTCTAACCTGATGAAAAAACATTTAATGTTATCCACGTTATATTTCATCTGCAGCAACACTGTGAACTTTTATAATGATACGTTTGGTAATTAACTTTGAAATGCATCATTATGCAAACACATGAGCAGAGTTCTCAGCATGAAAGACCCGCGATGTGCTTCTTTATTTCTCTCTAATACGGTAGGAAATCAAATTAAACGAAATGTGGATGCTGTTAACTGTGACAAGCAGGGATGTAACAATTACTGGTTTGATGATAAATCATGATAAAATTCACCACTTAATAAAATTATCATTAAAACCGTATTCGATTACCGCGATTTGAACATCTCATGATAAATAAATACTGTCCAGCATAAAGCACAGTTTTCAGTAACAGTCTCACGTGCGCACAGCAGCAGAGTAACTTTAGAGTAAGTTTGAGTGAGAGGAGAGAGATGTTTTAGGTGTCCGTTTTTGTGCGAGAGCAAAGGAAATCCGTGTGCGCTCGCGCATTATATTAATGTACTCGACATTTGTCATTAAAATAACGCCATGAACAGTTTCATTTTGAGTGAAAACACGGCGGAAAAGCTGGGAGGTTTTAAAAGAGTGCTGAGGGAATTATACAAATGAATATATGAATTAATTAATTATATGAATGTACCTCTGAAGGTTCTGACTGTCTTCAGAAACGATTCGATGGCATTTTGTTTTTATCTTCGCTCCATGTAATGCCTAAAGGAAGTGTTCTTAATCGCAATACTGCTTTGTCCACGGAGTTTACGGGAAACAGCTGTATTCAGCTTTTCCATATAAAGCGCCACCTGCTGTCTTAGAGTGGATTTACAGAGACTTATATTTACATTCAGCCTGTGTGCAGTTTCTGTCTGGCCAAAAACGGACCGAATTTGCATGAGGAAAAACAAGCTTATGTGGATTCTACACATTTAAACAATTCAGATAAGTTATGTAGAATTATTTATGGAGCAGATAAAATACATATAACCATTTATTAATCAATTATCATTTTGACTTAACCCTGAAATGTGAGGGTTACTTTTATATGAAACTTTTTCAAAGCTTTATTTGAACATTTACATTAGCCATTTGAACATGCTATTAAACTGTTTTCAGTCAAGATGTCATTTAAAATCCGAAATCATTGGTAATGTTATTGTTTTAGTGATTATGCAAACAAAAAGTCATTTTATTTGTCGTTTGTTGATTTTTAAATATAAAATTTGGTGAAGGGATTTATGTGTCTGTACTTTTCGAACATTTCCATCACATTTTAATAATACCGTGATAATACTGATCACCGTGATCATTTTGGTCACTATAATCATGATAAGAAATTTTCATACCGTTACATCCCTAGTGACAAGATGATTGACAGGGCAGTTTAAACAGTTGCAGGATGCACGTAACTAAGCAACAGAGCGTCCGTTAAGCCTCATTCAGACTGTCAGCCCAAATCCGATTTTGTGCATATCCGGATGGAATCGGATTTGAATAACTGACTGTCCACACAGCATATCGTAACTGTTCATATCTGATTTGCGTGTCCATAAGCGCTCTTTCGTTTTTACTGAATGTGCATTGGTT
Source organism: Onychostoma macrolepis (assembly GCF_012432095.1). Lineage (NCBI taxonomy): Eukaryota > Metazoa > Chordata > Actinopteri > Cypriniformes > Cyprinidae > Onychostoma > Onychostoma macrolepis. Next base: position 27,485,931 of record NC_081177.1, on the reverse strand, counting down.
TCTATGGTAATGCTGTTGCGTTATGACTACGCTAAAAACAACAGTAACAGTAATACAGTTTGCAATACAGATGTTGTCTTACTGTCGCGGTTGCGCTGTAGTATTATTTTGTCGTGTGAGGCAGCGGCAGAAACGCAGGAAGCTTGAATGTGCGGCTTTCCGTGATGCTGTCTCTGCTACTTTGCTTTTTTTTTTTTTTTCTGGTCTCTGCTGCATTCAAAACACAAAGAGGTACGTATACTACATTTTACATTTACATTTAATCATTTAGCAGACGCTTTTATCCAAAGCGACGTACAATATGAGAACAATAGAAGCAATGAGACCATCGAGAGTGCGGCAGTATACAAGTGCCATGACAAGTTTCAGTTAGCCCAGCACAGTACACGTTTTTTTTTTTTTTTTTAAATAGATAGAATAGGTAAGTGTTAGTATTAGTTGGTCAGGTGCTGGCGAAAAAGATGCGTCTTTAGATGTTAGATACTAGCAGTACATTGTTTTTTTTCCACTTGATTTACACACAAGCTTGTTTTACGACACAAGCTTGTTTCTGCAAAGATGTTCAGCATGTTTTCTGCAAAAACGTCTGACGTGTTTATGTTTTACGTGGTGTGAGGACGTGAAAAAGCTATGCTAAATCCGATCTGACCGTTCAGACTGAAACGGATTTCCAGAAATGTGATTTGAATAGGATTCCAAACCCCATACGAATGTAGCTCGAAACGGATTTGCAGAAATCGGATTTCATGTAGTTCGTTGCCGTTCAGACTATTTAAATATGATCAGATTTCAATCGGATTTGCACAAAAATCAGATTTGGGCTGACAGTCTAAACGAGGCTTTAAAGATGCAGCTATGACGAAGTAGTATGTCCCAAAGCTTGCCTACCATTCTGCTACATACTCAAAAGCATGTACTTTTTCTTCACAAAAAGAGTACATACTTTTAGGGCATAGTATAATTAGGTGAATTGGGACGAAGCAACTGTGTTACTCTATGTGTTGACATCATTTCAACTTAAACAGGAAGACAGGGCGGGAAATATCAAGCAGTCTCACCCCCTTTTTTAAATAGTCAAAAGCGTTGTGTTTAAATGACAGTTTGGACCAGAGCCATTGAGCTCGGTTAAGCTATATTTGACAGCCACAATCTCATCCATATTGCTATAAAATATAGCATTCTGTGTAGAATTCAAATGGGTCCGATACATTTTGTGGTCTGTGCCGATTCAAACATATGATCAAACATATGATAGCACTAAACTAGACTTCTTTTGCCCCAATGGAAAGCATATTTACGCTGTTTGAATTCTTCCCTATCCCCTATATAATGCACTACGTACCATTCACCGTACAGAAAATACTACTTCTGTGAACAAGTAACAGATTTCAGCTGCAGCTTCAGCATTTATTTATAGTGTAGGGGACAGGACGCTTTGGATTCTAGAGAGCATTTGATTGGACAGAAAGTTTGATGAGAAGCTGAAGTGCAGGGTGGTGAGAGACTGCAAGTTTTCAATGCTTATATCTTGTAAACGCGAATTTTGTCATCGTTTTGGAGCACAGTCAGCACACTAGCTTATAGATATCCTTAAGGCTAACATATTCATTCTAAAGGCCAAAAAACTTCAGTTTTGATTTCATGAGGACTTTCAACATGCATGATGTATGCGGTTGTTTTTCGGTCGTAACTTCCAGAGAGAAATAGCACAGACACTGGACAAAGAAAAAACTTTTTAGCGTGCATGTGTCATGCACCTGTGTTCATGTACTCTATGAAATGGAGAGTACTTCGAAACACTTTGCGTTTGGTCATATGCATAAGTATACTTTGGGGTTAAGGTAGTTCACATGACCAGGGGCACCTTAACAGGGAGGAAGGTTAGGACGATTGCAAGGGCCCTGATCATAAGGCACTTGTTCAGCAGGCCCAGGAACCATAGCAGCACCCCTGCATGTGACTACCATTTGCATGGATAGAAACAGATTTTAATAAAAAGGTGTTTACCAGCTTGGTCACATGAAGCTTGGTCTTCTTGTGGAGCTTCAGGATGAGCTGTAAAGTGAAATAAAAAGAATGACTAAGTAAAAATCATTAACGTTTGACTAGACAACAAATGAATTTGCCTTGATACCATCAAGTAGTTACCTGAGATGCCAGGAGGATCTACAATTGCTTTTGTTTCAGCAGAGTCAGGTACACTAGTCTCCACCAGTGAAGAAGGCTGCTGTTCCCCAGAGAGCTGTGCAGGTGTTGCTGTGGAGGGGCCAGAGGTTGTAGTGGGAGTTCCTGGAGCAGCAGTGGGTGCAGAAACTAAAACTGCAGGCAAACTAGAAGGTGGTGAAGAAGTAGCAACAGGACTAGATAGGTGAACCATTCCAGGGGTAGAGGCTGGGGGCGGCATATTAGACGATGGTGTAGAAGTAGGGACTGGAGAAGGAGTGGGCACAGGTTCAGGAGAAGACACTTTTGGAGTTAGTGCAGATTGCTGAGACGCTATTTGAGCAGCTGGAACAGTCACTGGAGCAGTGGGCTGGAGTGCAGATACCGTTTCAGACGTAACCGCACAAGAAGCTTGAGTTGTGGCAACATCCAGAGTCTTTCCAATCTGAGTGACAGGGGTTCGCTCTTTTTGATCATCGGCATTGCTCGAAGAGATGCTGGGTGCGGTATGTTTGCTTACAACAGTCTGGACTGGACTGCTTTTGGCTAACATTGTTGTTGGAGACAGGGGACTTCTCCGGGCAACAGCCGTAGCCCCTGGGCTAGAGCAAGCAGGTGGAGAAGCCAATAGCTGCTGAAAGGGTGAGGACATGCCATAATGTAAGGCCGACTGCCCAACAGGACTAGATTTTGGGCCACTAGCTTCAGAGACACTCTCCTGTTTGGGAACTCCAGGGCTTGGCTGTTGAGGTGGTGGAACTATGTTTACAGGGGAAGCCTGACTTGCAGGTACTTGAACTTGAAGCTGCCCAATGACAGTGCGGCTCTGCTGAGTAGCAGCTATGCTGACAGCAGGTGAGTTTGTCGGCATAGATGTTGATGTTGGTGCAGATGGTGATGATGTAGTTGACACCGGGGTAGGAGTAAGCTGGATATTTGCAGAGACTATAGGACCAACCATAGTGACAGGTTGAGACATGACGTTAGCATTTGATGATACCGGCGTAGCCTGATAAATTGAATATACAGATCCTGCGATGAACTGTGGACGTGTTTGGGTAGGATTTTGTTGACGAACATCAGGAGGTCTTATGCTTTTATTGGGAACTGCCAGAACCTTGGATACAACAGCAGGAGGAACCACAGAAGCTGTGTTGGTAGCAGAGCTAATGGGATTAGTGGTTACAAAGACCGTGATCTGATTTTGTGGCATTGGCGCTGATGAGATGGGCCTTTGCAAGACAGTTTGAGATGCATTTGAGATGGGTATAAGATTGTGATTTGAACTTACTGAAGGGTTGGATATTGAAGTGAGACTTAAGAGCACAGTTTGGTTTGAATTAACACTTGATACAGCACTGACAGACTGCAGGTTTGCACTGCTACTGGCTACAAGATTTGGACTTGATACTAAAGCAGGTTTAGATTTCTGATCAGCTTCACTTGTAGAGAAAGAGTTGCCAATATTTGTGCTCTGTGAGACAACAGGATTGGATTGGTTCTCCTGAGCTGGTGGAGCATGAGGTCTCTCTTTCTGCACAGGTTCTCCACCCACTTGAGGAATATTTTGAGATTTCACTGACAAAGATGGGGTGCCCGTGTGGTCCAATAGCTGATTCAGAGATGTTGGAGCATCTCTAAATGCTGGTGATACAGCAGAGCCATGGTCATGTTGTGGTGTTGTCCGAGGTTGCTTTTTATCTCCAGCACGCTGTTCAACCAAATTGCTAAGCTCTTGCCGTTTGGGTTCCTGAGAAGGCACCCGAGGGCTTGCCATTTTAGAAGCAGACTGCTCTCTAAACTGAACTGCCTGATGCTGCTCTGCTTGCGTAGTCACTACCTGGCCATCTCTTATTGAATCGGCACTACCAGGTTGGGTTTGCAGAGAATTTAAACTTTGCTGTGATTCTCCAGGTCCTGCTGATGGCAAAGATGCAGAGGTAGTTGGGAGCACTGAGTTGGGACTAACCATCACGTTCTGTGGACTAACCATCATTTGCTGTGGATGTGGAGGTGATATCAATGATGCTTTGGCACCCTTCTGTCTTCCTGGGCTTGGAGTGGCAGCTTTTCTATTTGAGGCAGGGCTGGATCGACGACTATTACTGGGACTAGCTCTTTTAGCTTGCCCAACACCAGTCTGTTTGTCTTGTTTTCCTCCGGAGCTTACCATGCCAACACCTGATGGATAAGACTGTGGGCCATTATTGTTGCCACTGGTATTATTGCTGACAGGAAGAGTTGATAGGTTGGGTGGGGCCTGGCCAATTGCTTTAAGTGTGGTTGGGTTAAGACCTTGCTGATCAAAACCTCGATTAAGATTTGGCTGCCGCGGTGGCAGAGGAATGTTAATTTTTGGAGGGAAAAGACCAGCGATAGAGGCATTCAGTCTCTCAGGGGACAAATTTATTTCAGAGGGTTCAGTACTAGGTGGACGGTTGGTTGGAGTTAAAGGGTGGTGATATGGCCGAGGACTGGCTCGGTTAGGGGTTTTAGGGCGAGAACTTTGGGAAGTTGCAGGAGCACTGGAAAAATGAATATTATGTGAGCCAGCCATTGCTGCCACTTGCTGGGACTGCTGTTGGGGACTTGCTCCTGGCTGGTGGGGCACTGATAAAGGCACAGATTTCATTAAATGAGTATTAGGACCTTGATTGGGAATCATTGGTTGATTTCCATTTCCTGACTGTTGACCAATTTCAAGGGGTCCCCGGTCCTGCATGCTATGGTTTCCAGGGGTTTCCTCTGGTAGTGTTGGTTGTCCAACCTCTGAATGAGGTGTCCTTCTTGCTGGTCCAGTGAGAGGTGGATTTACCATGAGTGGCATTCCTCTGGCTTTATCAGGAGAAGGTGGAACACCTCCATGCCCTTGAAGATCGATCATTACAGGCATGTTGCCCGGCTGTGATACAGGCATTCTCTGAGATGGATCATTAGGATTGACTAAACCCTTTTGCATGTGCCCACCTTGCTGTAGTGGCATTCGATTTTTAGCTTCTTGTTGCATTTTAAGCATCATTATCATTTGTTGTTGCTGCTGCTGATGATGTTGTTGTTGTTGTTGCTGCTGCTGCTGCTGTGCCTGTTGTTGTTGCTGTTGTGGCTGTGACTGCAGTTGTTGTTGGAGGTGTTGTGGTGGTGGTTGTTGTTGTTGTTGGTGTTGCATCTGTATCGACTGTTGTGAATGAATCTGGGTCTGGACATGATGGGGTCCTTGTGATGTTCCAGCTTGACCTTGAGGACCCTGCATACTCTGCATCTGCATTTGTTGCATTTGCTGCTGCTGGATCTGTTGATGCTGTTGTTGCATCTGTTGCTGCTGCATTTGTTGCTGCTGCTGTTGTTGTAACTGCTGCTGCTGCTGCTGCATTTGCTGTATCTGTTGCTGCTGTTGTGGGGGCATAAACTGCATTGGCATTTGCTGTAATACCCTTTGATCTCCAGACTGACCAGGCAGACCTAAAGATAAAATAGTAAGTAAATAAAAATACTCTAAGTAAAAGTTATGTAAAAATAATAAATGATCAATCAAAAGGCATTAAATTGTTTACCTGGTCGATTAGAGAATTCAGAAAGTTTAGAGTTAGAGTCAATGCCACCCCCTTGATCACCTCCCAATCCTTGCATCTCTACTTCCTCCATTCCATGAGGCAGTGAATCCAGAGCACTAAGAAAGACACAAACTTTGTAGTTCTATTCAACAGTGCAACAGAGTCATTTACTCAGCTTTTTATTCTTTTATTTTTTACACTGAAGCTCTTACCACAAACCGTCAGTAGACTGTTGTCCTTCCTCTACTTTTGGCTTCTTCTTACGAGGAGGTTTCTTCTTTTTAGGCTTGACCTGGTTAGCAGCAACCGCACCTGTTCCTTGCTTCCCACCAGGACCAAACTGGCTGGCAGAAATATCACTTTGGAGAAGATTTACTAACAAGGGACTGGTTAGTGTCACATCCTTGTTCACTGGAAATCCACCAGCTTGTCCACATGGGCCTCCAATTGCCATCTGACCAGCAAACTGAGGATTGAAGGACATGCCATGACCAGGAAAATGGCCATTGCCAACTTGCATATGTTGAGAATTTCCCAACATACCCTGCTGTTGTTGCTGATTCTGCAGGTCTGGAACCATCTGTTGGCTGATATCAGCATTTCCACTACTATCTCCTAACTGGTGTTGATGCTGCTGACCAGCCTGTTGCTGCTGCAGCATCACCTGCTGTTGCTGTTGTTTTTGCTGAAGCTGTTGTTGTACTAAATGATGATTTCCTGGAAGTCGCATTTGAGGCCCATGCATCCCTAATGCTTGGTTGGGGTTGCCATTCATTGGAATTTGTTGAGACTGTTGTTGTACCATTTGCTGATGGGGTTGCTGTAGCTGTTGTTGTTGCATTTGTGCTTGTTGTGGCTGCTGGTGTTGCAGCTGTAGTTGTTGCTGTTGTAACTGCTGTTGCTGTAGTTGCTGTTGCTGTAATTGCTGCTGTTGTTGCAAATGAGCAATTTGTTGTTGCTGTTGCGGAGTCATTTGTTGCTGACCCATCTGAGATTGAAACTGTGGCATATTACCTTGAATATTAGGTGAAGGACCTCTCATCATCTGGCCTTGCATTACACCAGGTTGACCTTTTGGGCCAAAGGCCTGCTTGTTACCCTGTATCTGACTAGCTACAATGTGTTCCATCATAACATTTTGCTGTTGCTGCTGTTGTTGTTGTTGTTGTTGTTGTTGTTGTTGCTGCTGCTGCTGCTGCTGAAGCAATAAAGCCTGATGTCCCTGTCCTCCACCCAGCTGGTTTTGGTTCTGCATGATCCCTTGACCTTGTGGTGGCATCATTTGCTTGGGAGGGGTCATTCCTCGCTGCCCGGTATTCACTGGCCTGGACAAAACAGTCTGGCCCCCTGTTTGGCTTTGTGCCATTTGACTTTGGGTGGAAGCTACAACCTGTGTTTGATGTTGTGAATGTGGTACACCCATCATTTGAGTCTGAAGACCTTGCTGAGGTTGTCCCATACTACCTCCTGAGGTGGTGCCTGGGGGTTGAGCTGGCATGCCACTGTGGTGGGTCATTGCAGCACCTTGAAGGGGATTTGACTGCATGTGATTTGGCGCTGGGGCTGATGACTGGACGCCTATAATGAGATTTTCAGACTTGTTGAAACTTGATACAGTGGGGGAAAAAAGTTATTTGATCCCCTGCTGATTTTGTACGTTTGCCCACTGACAAAGAAATGACCAGTCTATAATTTTAATGGTAGGTTTATTTGAACAGTGAGAGACAGAATAACAACAAAAAAATCCAAAAACAAAACGCATTTTAAAAAAAGTTATAAATTGATTTGCATTTTAATGAGTCAAATAAGTATTTGATCAAATCTATCAATCAGCAAGATTTCTGGCTCCCAGGTGTCTTTTATACAGGTAAGGAGCTGAGATTAGGAGCACTCTCTTAAACAGTTTGTTACCTGTATAAAAGACACTTGTCCACAGAAGCAATCAACCAATCAATCAGATTCCAAACTCTCCACCATGGCCAAGACCAAAGAGCTGTCCAAGGATGTCAGGGACAAGATTGTAGACCTACACAAGGCTGGAATGGGCTACAAGACCATCAAAATAACTGTCAATCTCCCTCGGTCTGGGGCTCCATGCAAGATCTCACCTCGTGGAGTTTCAGTGATCATGATAACGGTGAGGAATCAGCCCAGAGCTACACGGGAGGATCCTGTCAATGATCTCAAGGCAGCTGGGACCATAGTCACCAAGAAAACAATTGGTAACACACTACGCTGTGAAGGACTGAAATCCTGCAGCGCCCGCAGGGTCCCCCTGCTCAAGAAAGCACATTTACAGGCCCGTCTGAAGTTTGCCAATGAACATCTGAATGATTCAGAGGAGAACTGGGTGAAAGTGTTGTGGTCAGATGAGACCAAACATTAAAACATGGAAACATTATGCTTTGGGGGTGTTTTTCTGCTAAGGGGACAGGACAACTGGACCGCATCAAAGGTACGATGGACGGGGCCATGTACCGTCAGGGCATCGAAGCCAGCCAGGGCATTGAAAATGGGTCGTGAATGGGTATTCCAGCATGACAATGACCCAAAACACACAGCCAAGGCAACAAAGGAGTGGCTCAAGAAGAATCACATTTAGGTCCTGGAGTGGCCTAGCCAGTCTCCAGACCTTAATCCCATAGAAAATCTGTGGAGGGAACTGACGGTTCGAGCTGCCAAATGTCTGCCTCGAAACCTTAAAGGGGGGGGGTAAAATGCTGTTTCATGCATTCAGAGTTGTTTACACTGTTAAAGAGTTGGATTCTCATGCTAAGCATGGACAAAGTTTCAAAAAACTATTTGGATGTATAACAGAGTATTTCTGTGCCAAAAATCTCACTTCCGGGTTCGTACAAGTTTTGGAGAGTTTTTTTCGATCGTGGCTCTTGCTGACGTAAACGACGGTGGAACTCCTTATATGGGCATTTCTCCCGGAAAAACGTGCCTGTGCACACATAGACCAGCTCGAGAGCAAGAGCGCTTCATTCAGCTGCACTGCACAGGACTCACTTGCGAAGAATGTCTCTAAAGAAGTGTGTTTTTGGTTGTGAGGGAAAGATAACCTTGTTCAGCTTCCCGAAGAACTCAGCGTCACGTAAACAGTGGATGCAGTTTGTTTTTCCGGGGCAGCAACGGAGTTTCTTAATTGTGTTTGTTGACGAACGTTTTATAAACAAGGTCCAGTTAGACGCTGGATTTGCACATTGTTTAATACTGAAAGATGGAGTGGTCGACGCAAGTGCTCATCACGCTTTAGCTCCGCTAAAAGAGAGAATTTTTCGGAGAGAATCGTAAAGCTGTATCTTTCTTTTATAAATATGATAAAACTAAAGACTTTTTGGAGATATGAAGGATGCAGTACTACTCTATAGGTACTCAAGATTAACATGAGATAGGGTGAAACTTTGTGTGTTATGCCCCCTTTAATGACTTGGAGAGGATCTGCAAAGAGGAGTGGGACAAAATCCCTCCTGAGATGTGTGCAAACCTGGTGGCCAACTACAAGAAACGTCTGACTTCTGTGATTGCCAACAAGGGTTTTGCCACCAAATACTAAGTCATGTTTTGTGAAGGGGTCAAATACTTATTTGACTCATTAAAATGCAAATCAATTTATAACTTTTTTGAAATGCGTTTTTCTGGATTTTTTTGTTGTTATTCAGTCTCTCACAGTTCAAATAAACCTACCATTAAAATTATAGATGGATCATTTCTTTGTCAGTGCGCAAACGTACAAAATCAGCAGGGGGTCAAATCATTTTTTCCCCCACTGTATATAGAAAGTGGATAAAACTTCATATTAGAATAAAAGATTCAAAACAGTATTAAAACAATCCACACATCTTACCATTGTTTGCCATGCTCTGATTATTTTGTATTTGAGGTGTACTACCTGCTCCAGTGGTAGTAACCTGTCCTTGTCCGAAGTTCTGATTAACAGGAGCATTTGGGAACCCCATTGGCATTCGTTTGGGCATACCTGCAAAATATATACATAATAAATTACATGTAACCAAATTAATAACAATACAAAATCACTTCTACATAGTGCTGGGCAGTATGACCAAAAATTTATATCACGGTATTTTTCAAAATTATACCGGTTTCACGGTATATGACGGTATTTATTTTTATCATGCATGACCGGGTGTTTACTGATTGAGAGGAAAAACTGCAGTAGATTGACTTAGAATGCCCTATTTTACTGTCATGATGAGCGAATATTGTAGAAAAATTCCACACTAAATAGTGACTAAACACGACTCATTAATACATGTTAACCAGGAGTCACTCATTTATAATCACGACATCATCTGATAAAATCAACATGCATCTAACTTTACACTAAAGAGCGGCTATGTGGTGGTTTTGGCTATATTACTTTTTTGTCTCATGCAGCGCACTGCCTGAGTAACAAACTAAAAAAAAAAAAAGTGCATAATATTAACAGACGAACTATGCTCATATTTATAATTCCAAACAGTCAGTTAGCGGCAGGTGCTTGGAAACGCTGTTTTGTACTCATTTACTGAGGAGTCTGCTGCGGTACGGCCAGCTGAATGCGGTGCTTCTCTGCCGTTCGCTGCACAGAACAGACGCCGAGAGACGTGACACTGCGCCGGGAGTCAGATCTCGCACTCGCTGGCCAGCACTGGCGACATCTTCCAACTGAACCATAGGTTTTATCCAAAAAAGCTGCTAGGTTTGTCAGTATATTCTATGGAAAAAAGCCGCTAAAAGGATCTGAAAGTTGCTAAATATAGTGCTAAAGTCACGCTTGTGTGTGTGAGATGCGGGAGCTGATGGCAGCGGGCGGTGGATATTGTGGATGAGTTCTTCTGTGTCATCCATAGACTGTAAAGGTGTGTCATCACGTTCTACTAGTTCTACAGCTTCAGAGCTATCACGCTTAGTGACATGTGTCCTCGCCACAATGCAATAGTATAGAAAAGAGACCCCCCTCAAACAGTGTCTCGTTCCGAACGTTATTTAAATAACACCGATATTGCAGTATTTTAAAAATTCATATCATAAGAAAAATAAACAGGTATTCGGTATGAACCGGTATACCGCCCAGCACTACTTCTACATTGAATATCTGAAAACATACCTCCCATTCCACCTTGGGGAACCGGTCCATGTTGTGGAATGCCCATAAATCCAGGCTGAATGTTTCCTTGCTGGCCCATCACAGCTCTTCCTGGAGATCCAACACCTTGTGGGAAACCCTGGGGGGTTGTGGGACGTGGACCAAGTTGCCCCTGTCCCTGCCCCATCATTGGAGGTGTTCCAGGTGAGCCCTGTTGGAAAGGAGATGACGACGAACCAGGGGACTTGGCTGTGAGACTTCCTTGAGGGGCAGACGAGGGAGGCAGAGGAGGCGGCGCTCTTGAGACAACTACACCTGGTGCTCCCTGAGGGACTTTGGGCTGAGGGGTTGCAAACTGGTTTGCCCCGGTCTGCTGCTGCTGCTGTTGTTGCAACTGATGTTGTGCCATTGTATTGAAAACCTGTCCGGCCTGCTGGCTTCCAAATGGATATGGTGGTGGTGGATGACTGGGCGTCTGAACAGATGCCAAAGTGGGTTGACGCTGCCCCATTTGTGGCTGTGGTAGGGCTTTCCTCCAACCTGGTCCCATAGGACCCTGGACAGGTGGTGGTTGGAGAACACCAGAGGGCAACTGGTTCCAGCCAGGGGGTACAGGCATCTGGTTGGAGGGGTTGAAAGGACCACGTGCACCACCTAGTTGAGCCATCTGAACCTGCTGTTGTTGGTGCTGCTGCTGATGTTGCTGAAGTTGCTGTAGGGCTGCTGGATTTAGCTGTCGATTTGCCTGCATGGCTTGCATGTGATGTCCCTGTGGGCCTAAGTTACCGAGTGGACCATGTCCCACTTGAGGATGTTGGAGTTGTTGTTGCTGTTGCTGTAAGGCCAGCCCTGAAAGCATGGGATCCATTGTGTCTGATAAAAATGTGAACACAAATGTGAAAACGTCTGAAAGATGAAATGAGAACTAAATCCCTGTTAATCAGATTAACACATGCTTTTAGTTTTTAACAGCAGATGGCGCTGCATGCTTTAGAAACAGCCATACTCTGCTTGCTTCCAATTCCTTACACACACTTAAACCTAAAATAATTCATAAAGTTCAAAAAGGTTAAAGTGGGTTGTGTTTACATTAATCTTGTATCAAAAGGATTCTGAGCCAAGATGCAATTACATGACTCAGGCTAATGCACAAACGCTGTCTGATATCCTTAGACTGGATCGAATCATAGTCTGAAGTTAAAAAACTGGAGTCTCCGTCCATTATACACTACTACGCGATTTTCTGTGAAACCTGTCAACTCAAATCTGCAGACTGGATCTGACTTTCAGCAGCTACCATCTATACATCCATCAATTCACCATCAGTAAATCTGGCCAAAAGTCCTAAGAATAAAATAAATAAATAATTCCCCACAGAACATATGAAGCACAATCCTCAAGAGTTCACTTAATACATGTACTAAAACTCCAGCTTGAAACATATTTTTGTGCTTTTTCAACATATAGTAAAAGACTTGCATAGTGACTGATGTATGTAGTCATGAGATCAGAGAACCCACTGAAATCTATGGTCAGAGGTGACATGAAACGCATTTTACAACAAGCTATGAACCAGCTATGAGTCCTGCCTGACGGATGTGTCTTCAAGATAAATCTTAATACACTTTGATTCAGAGAAAACAAGAGTGTGAAAATACATCTCAAAACAAACAGTCCCAATGGTGCTGCAACTACTGCATTTGCCTTTGTAGAGCAGGATGGAATATAAATAAGGGTAACTACATCACTTCTTTGAATGAAAGAATTGCCATTACCTGTCTGTGAAGGTGGCCTTGGTGCTCTTGGCTGCATTGGTCCACCACTATTCGGTACCATTCCCTGTGCTGCCATATTAGCTCCAGGAGGCATCATGGACACCGAAGGGTTATTCATACGCATTCCAGCTGAAAAACAAGTATTTCTTCAGCATACACTTTCCTAATTAAATGATTAAGTAATCCGGAAGACCTTGATTAGTTTGTACAGGTGTGTTCATTTAGGGTTAGGCAGTGCTTAATTTGTAAATTGTGAGGTCCCGGAACAAAGTGGCGTAACGGATCCGGAATGTGATTATAGAGGAGGGAGAGGTAACGGAGCATTCGTGCAATCACTTGGTGGACCAGCTTAAGTGATTAACAGCACATCAGTTGCTTCTATTAGGTTTTGTATGTGAAAAACCTGGAAAAACCATGAAATTTCCAGGCCTGGAAAAGTTTTCGAAAAGTCATGGAATTTTATTTCACAAATCTCTGTATAATAGAGTTATATTTAATCAGGTCCTGAATTTCAGTGGGGGATCGTGCATGTGTATATCGCATAGTTTTACTCATTCCCACAGCTTTTCAGTTTATAATTAGGGACACTCCTGCAAACATCTATTCAATATAGTAGGTTAAATAAGTAAATAAATCCACACAAATTATCAGATTAAATCAGTCATTAAACCGCATGAGTGACTAAACTGTACCGCGTCTTGTCTCTTTCACGCTCTCGAAAAGTGGCTTCACATCATCGCATCTCGTCTGTATAACAATCTGCTGCACACTGATCCAAGACTTTTGCTCACATTTCGGGACAGTTGACAGAACTGTGCCTTGCCTAATCGGGTCATTGTTGCATCGTCACAAAAATGTATCATTTGCACATCTTTTGAAAGTATTTTTAAGCCATTCGGTACTCGCGCACTTCAGAGCCTGTATTCTGTGCGCTCACAGTCACGTCCAAAACGCGCGCGTAAAGCCGCCTCGCGAGTGTCATATTGAGTTATTTTTCATAGTTTGTTGAGCTTAAGCAGCCAAATACACACAAAATGATGGCAAAACGGCCGTCCTGGTGAGTATCCTCGTAAGTAAATGTAAACAGTCGAAAAAGAAAATGCATGTGTGTCCGTGCATTCAATCTTGTGACAGCAGGTAGGGACTGTTCACATGTCGCGTCTTTTGCGCACTCAAATTCGTTATTTCAAATGTAGATGTATGGCTAGCGCACCCATAACTGAAGATTTTAAGGAATATATCATATGCACGCTATGGGTCAGCATGAATGTCTTTCATTGGCGCGTGAGGACGGGGATCCACCAAAATGAGGTGCCGGATTGGTTTTCGGAGGTGCTGGATCCGGATCCGGCTTGTTCCGGCACAAATTAAACCCTGGGGTTAAGCTGATGATACAGGGCAAGTTTTTGAGCAATTTTGTTTGTGCACTTTCCCACTGAGAACGGGTAACAGATTTCTCACCTGGTTGCCCATTGACGCCAACATTAACCAAAGCTGCTCAGCAACATTGCTCAAAAAGTTGCCCTGTGTATCATCAGCGTTAGAGATAACTCTGCATGACAGTGCACCTTCAGGAGTCGAAGAAAGCCGTGTTAAGTTAAGCACTTGTGCATAGTTACCCTGGCCCTGCTGCATGGGGAATCCAACATCCATTCTCATCTGACCAGGAGCACCAAGGGGTCCATTAACCCTTAATTCTTGACTTCGGCCCTGTCCAACCGCAACGTTAATGGCTCCTTCACCTGTATGAACCCAACATGCCGATCAACACATTGGCTGATTGTAGAACAAAAGCTGAAATGGAACTCATATGTAATTAAAAATACAATGTGCCAATGACGTCAAACATTAAATGAGGTCACCGGCAGAACCCTTGCATTGCCAGTGGCTCTGCCAGAGCAGATTCAACACATCCGTACCTTCAATCTGCACAGACAGGATGCCCAGATCCCGTAGCTGCTGCTGGTTGTTTTGAGCCAGGAGGCGCAGTCGCTCGGCTGCCTCTCGGGGGATGTTGAAAGTGACACGTACGCTGTTCCACGGCTCCACACGCTCGGGTTCAAGCCTCTTAGTACCTTTATTAGACAGAGATTGGAGTACTATTAGCCAACTGGGATAGGAAAAAAACATTAAAGACACCAAAAAAATCAAATTAGGCTTTTATTCAATGTCTGTTAGGTTTGAAATACAACAATGCAAGAAAAAAGCTGGACTACTAGCCCATATACTAAACACTGAGCAAAGACAGTATGACTCTCTCTCTATACCTTACAGCATTTAAATTTAATGTATAAACTTCAATGCATCTTTGCAAAAATCTAATTTTCCAGCAGCAATGAATAATTTTTCATGCATACGAGTAATAATCCTAGTTTCAAGCCAAATCTTGACCTAGCAAGAGCATATCTGGCATCCCCTTTAAGATGGTATCCAGCTTCTCCTGAAAGTCCTCATCATTTATGTTCCCTTTGAAGGCAACATAGATTGTGGAGGTTGTGGTAGGGCTGCAGGAGCCATCGTCTCCATCTTCCACTCCGGAGTCGTGATCAGTGAGCGTGATGGCTCGAGGGGATTGTGCATCCAGGAACAGCTGATGTGCCATAGCCCTTCACCAAAAGAGCAGCGTAGCCTCTGGAGACAGTGACACTGCTTAAAGAAAAACAACAAGATCAGTCACCACTGATGAGAAACCCTTGTCCTAAATATTAACTTCATAATTATATACAATATATGCTGCCATGCAAATAAAACTTGTATAGCCTACATTGGAGATAGAAAAAAATAATAAAATTTTTTTAAAGTACGTAGAAATCACCATTCATTACTACTAACCAAGAAACATTTCCATTTGCATCATTCCATATCGAAGCAGAATAATGACAATAGTTTATGAAACAAAGCATGCTGAATTCCACAAATCGAAAAAAAGATGCATTGCAATTAACAGTGCTTGCATTTTAATGCCTTGTACTTCCAGGGTTTGAATTTTTAGGTCCTGAAATTTAACATAGTTGTTTATTTAAGCTGTGAATATTTCAATTCAAAATATTCAATCTGTTTAAAAATACGATGTATAATATTCGACAGGCAAGTTTCGGTCATTTTATTTCACTTTCCAAATTCGCTGCCACAAATTCAGTGATTAAAATTCAGCAGAAAATTCAGCGTTGCGCATCCGGGAACCGCAGGAATAGCAGTAGAGCACCGATGCATGATCTCCAGCCGATGTGGCTGTTGATGAAGGCCATCTGTGGATCAAGTTGTTCATTTACAAAAACTGATTTGCAGAAATGGAGCAAGCGCTAAGTAGAAGTTTTGATTATCGGGGCCAGTATAAACATGTGGAAACGCTGATTGTGTGTATGTTTAATTCAACATCTTCACCGTTTCCCGTAGCCTACATGTAAGCAGCTTTCTCTACCACAAAGGAGATTATAATGCTCTTTTACCCAACGCTGAAGTACAGAACTAACATTACATCTGAGGAAGACATATATTCGGTTGTTTAGTTTCTGTAACTTTGTATCATGGCTTGTGTGAAGCTGTGCTGTAATACTGGGGTTCCCCTCATACGTCACACTCCAGGATTCCCCAACAGTGAACTAATACAGTGATATAAAACCTCAGAATACACTTTATTGATGATTATGCGAACTATATCGACAGTTAAGCAGATGTAGAATATGAACGAACGTGCAAGGTTTCACGCTGTTTCCCTCAGAAATCGGTTAAAAAAAACGCATTAGGCGGCTAAGTAGTGCACTAACACAATGACAGCTATTAGACTTGTTTGAGATGCGCCTCGCCTGAAATGTAGGTGGCTGCAGTGAGGGGAGGAGTGAAATAAGCGCAGTCAAGACGGACAGTTCTGACCTCTCGAAGTGGAACAGATACAATACGAGATCAAAGGCAGATATCATGTTATTCTCACTCATGTGCTGTGATGCTAATAAATGTGATATAATTTCAGTTCTGTTGCTTTTATATGAATATAAATATGATGAACAAGACACTCAAAGTGCTTGCTATTTAATCCCATACGAAAGGCGTATTTATCATCCATTTCTACTATTTTAGATTTTTATAGAAATATGACAACAATCACATATCTCGCACAGAAATCGCACTGTCATAATGTTTGGGAATATTCAAGCATAATTTAAATACATAATAGCATGAAATCAGATAAAAAAAAACATTTTAGAAGAGAACGCAGATTCACGGTTGTCTGAACCAATGAGCATTAAGTGGTGTCATCAGTCAGTCGTTTCCCATCATGCTTTTGATCAGTGCAGTCGGTGGAGAGCAACTGCGCGCGACTGCTCAATCCGACACAGCCGCCTCGCCGTCGCGAGAGTTTTTTGGCACACGTCAGCATGACATCAGAACAAGGCAGACGTAACTCTGACTTTTTATTTATTTATTTTATGGTAACTATTATTTATTTGTTTTTCTCTTTATATTTCTTTCTTGTTATTACTATTATTGAGGTATTTACTGTTTTGTATTCTGGTTGTGTATGTGTTTTATTGCTTTGACTGTATCCCCTGTGAATATTGTATGTTTAATAAAAAAATTTAATTAAATAAAAAACTCTGACACTTTTCTAACCGGCATTCATCTCACTGTGATCGGTTCTGCGCAGATTTTGCTCATCTCAAACAAGCTTATTAAAAGACCAAACTCAGATCTTAATGATGATGCAAACAGATGAGGATATGAAGTTACGGAACGCGCAAAATTGCACGTTAAACATTTCCCATAAAGAAAACACTGTTGCCTCAGTGATAATAAATGATTAAATTCAGCATCTAATTAATAAAATATATTACTGTATATTATGTACATTTAAGCAGATGAGCCCAGAATATTAGCCCACAACCAACAAGTTTCACCAAACCATTTTTTCTCCCATAGAAAACCAAGCGCGATAGTTTTAGGTTTGATATTCGCTGCATATTCGCCTGGGCTGCTTTAGGGACCGTCTGCAAATTTACCTCACAGTACAAAACGAAGTAATAATTTATTAACTTATTTAAATTGAATTATTAAAGTCTCAAGTCTACTTTATTCAAATTAATGTTTACAGTAAGTGAATAATTTACTCAAACTGACTAAATATATATTGCCAATAACTCTCCTTAGACAATAATTTCCCTAAGTATGTACACTACACAAATATTTTTAAGAAAAAAAAAAAAAGTTACAGTAATTCACCAAAATGGGATTTTTCGTGTTCCAAATGTTGTTTGTTACTACACTGTAAAAAGTGATAAGTTGACTTAACTTAAAAAAATTGAGGAAACCTGTTGCCTTAAAATTATTAAGTACATAATTTTAAAAAAAAGTTAAGTGAACTTGACAATTCAATTAACTTAATTATCATTTATCACTTTTTACAGTGTAGTGACCAGATTGACTTACTACAGTTGAAATTTTGCCAACATTTTCCTCACTGTACAATACAGTATAAAATTATTCTTAAGAAATTACTGTAATTCAGTTTGTTTTTTTTCTTTAGTTTTTTTAAATATGCTCCAAAAGTTGTAGTCATTCCTAGTGACTAGACTGACTTACTATAGGTGAAATTTTGCTAATACCTCCCTTAATGTACATAAAGTATATCAATATCCTTTGGAACATGAACAATTCTTTTTGAGGTCTTACAGATTTTTTTGTTTTTGTTTTAAATAATTGACCTATCGGTAAGCCGCTCCCCTCGAACGCAGACTAGCCAATGGCAGTCGAGTATCAGCTTCACGGGGAGCGGAACTCGGACATCTTTAGGTTTCAGCACCATAGAGAAACATTGGAAGAACCGAAGCTCACATTGGTTTTATGGGCTTTATGTTTATTTATATAAACATTTACATACAGTAAGGGAGATATTGGCAAAATTTCACAACTTACTACAACCTGTGGAACATGAAAAACCCTTTTGGTGAATTACTGTAGTTTAAAAAATATATATATTTGTGTACTGTACATACCCTAAGGGAGATATTGGCAAAATCTAACCTGTACTAAAGTCAGTTTTGTATCTAGCAACGTACTACAACCGTTGGAAAATGAAAAAAAAACCCTTTCCAAGGATCTTTTATATGTAAATAATTGTGTACTGTACATTAGAGGCTGACATTTTTTCGGGAATCCCGCGGGATGGGAAACAAAATCGTTACAAATCACGTGATTGGGACGGGACAGGAAAAAATGTCATCGGGAGTGGGCGGGACCGGGAATAGTAATGATACCCAACTTTATACAAATATACCTTTTATATAAATAAACTGTATATTTTACTTCTGAACTCAATTGTAGTTGCCCTGTCTCACTCTCCTGTTTGCTTTGGTGTGGCTGCGTGAATGATGGAGTCCGTGACGGACAGATCATTAACGGCTGGTCTATGTGGTAATACACACCATCATTCATCGACCTCAAATATGGCTTTTCATCTGAAAGATGTATGTAGTAGCAACTTTACATGGCCGCTCAACAGGGCCGGGTCTAAGGGGGGGGGGCCCCCAGATTCTTCTTGTGCCCCTCGATCATCCACTGGATACTTAAAAAAAAAAAAAAAAATCTAAACATTAAATTAGTTACATATTAAAATGACCAGAGATATAGCGCGCGTTCTGCAGCTCCCCCACACTGACAGAATTTCATGTGAAATGTTCAAAGCCTATGGACAGGTTATTGCTGACAGGATACGACATTCGGTAAGGGAATATCATGATATTATCTGTCAGAAACGTTATCAATGCTGTCAAAAACAGTATTTAACACTACACAGATCTGTACAACAGGTTAAATAATGAAATGAAATGAAATGAAATGAAATACGCAAACACTAGCGCCATGAAGAAGTCTATGCTATGTCATTCAGTACAGTAGTTAAATATTCACAAATCATGTTATAAACATTCATAAGAGCACTAGACAAAGTTATCAGCTATATAGCAATGGTTATTAATAAAAACTATAACAGTAATACATTGTTGCATGAATAATAAACAACTGATAAAATTATCCACCCCAAACTATAGTAGGCTACAGTAGGCCTATTAACAAATGAATAGGGTGTGATTTAAAAACGATCATCCCTCCAAAACAGAGAAAACATCTTCCACAAACATCTACATGTCTGTCTTTTAAAGTATTTATAGTGTATATAATGAGTTGTATTTGTTTGTCATTATAGCACGTTGCGCTTTATAGCAAACAGGGTGCGCTTTACGTCTCCGAGCGAGAAACTTCGAAACATCTTTGAAAAATATATCTATACTAGAGAGTGAAATGTCTACTTTCAAATGAAAAAAACTAAATTCAAATAGAAAACGTGTGTTAGCATGGATGATTTATATAAAATTTAATGTGTGCAATGTAGCCTACACTGTGCATAAACTGGCTTTCAGTTCAATATAATAACAAAAAACTACATTTTGGGTTTTTATTCAACTAAGGTGGGCACGCTGTGATCTGTACTATATTTTTACTGTAACTGACAGATTTTGGCCCCAAAAATAAAAATAAAAATGGGAGTGGGAGGGAATGGAAGTAATTCTTCCGGGAGTGGAACGGGGCGGGATTTTCCCCCAGTTTTTTTCGTGGGATTGGGACGGGAGAGGTTTGAAAATACACTCCCGTGTCACCCTCTACTGTACATATATATAAAGGGAGGAATTGGCAAAATCTCATCTGTAGTAAATCACTACGAGCAATACAAGCTTTACAATTTGACAGTGTGTTATTTTAAATGTTAAAAGTCATTTTAATTTAAATAATCTGGAAGTTTTAACCCAGTCGGTGGAATTGTCAGACGGCCCCTTGGGGGCAATAGCGCGTCAATGCTTTCTCCAGTTTACATTTGCAGCAACAATACACCTAGGCGGTTTTGAACTCCTTTTTTATGTCGATATAAAGTGGTTGCTTACTGTTAAAACTAATCGTGGTATTGATATCTTTGTAGGACTGTCGACTCTATAGATCAGTGGTATTGGAAATTCTGACCTCATTTGCTTGCCTGTTTATAGTTCGCATAATCAGTTTTTTAATCGGTTTTATATCACTGTATTAGTTCACTGTTGGGGAATCCTGGAGTGTGACGTATGAGGGGAACCCCAGTATTACAGCACAGCGTCACACAAGCCATGATACAAAGTTACAGAAACTAAACAACCGAATATATGTCTTCCTCAGATGTAATGTTAGTTCTGTACTTCAGCGTTGGGTAAAAGAGCATTATAATCTTCTTTGTGGTAGAGAAAGCTGCTTACATGTAGGCTACGGGAAACGGTGAAGATGTTGAATTAAACATACACACAATCAGCGTTTCCACATGTTTATACTGGCCCCGATAATCAAAACTTCTACTTAGCGCTTGCTCCATTTCTGCAAATCAGTTTTTGTAAATGAATGACTTGATCCACAGATGGCCTTCATCAACAGCCACAGCAGCTGGAGATCATGCATCGGTGCTCTACTGCTATTCCTGCGGTTCCCGGATGCGCAACGCTGAATTTTCTGCTGAATTTTAATCACTGAATTTGTGGCAGCGAATTTGGAAAGTGAAATAAAATGACCGAAATCTGCCTGTTGAATATTATACATCGTATTTTTAAACAGATTGAATATTTTGGAAGTGAATTCTGGAAGGTGAATATGAATTATTTTTAATTATGACAATCTGTGTGAAATATTTTGAATTGAAATATTCACATCTTAAATAAACAACTATGTTAAATTTCAGGACCTAAAAATTCAAGCCCTGGAAATACAAGGCACTGTTAATTGCAAAGCATCTTTTTTTCGATTTGTGGAATTCAGCATGCTTTGTTTCAAAAACTATTGTCATTATTCTGCTTCCATAATTCCAGATATATTTCTGCTTATATTCTGCACTGATCTAAGGCTCAAAGACATTCAAGAGTGTTCATAAAGATAAAATAAATATAGGAAAATTGTTTAAAACACGTGCCAAGTTATTAGAAATGTACTCTTTGTATTCATGTTGGTTTATATGGTTTCAGAAAAATAAAATGACTACAAATGTGTCATGTGGTATAACCATCAAATAAAAAGTAATAACATAGTTTCCTTAAACCTTGAATACACTAATGTTCAAAAGTTTGGGGTCAGTAAAACTTTTATTTAAAAATACTTTAAAAAAAAAAAAGAAAAAGAAAAAGAAATTCAAGGTTTTATTCAGAAAAAATATGCACCAAATTGATAAAAAGTCACAGTGAAGACTTAACATTGATAATTAACATTGAGCATATTATAATGATTTCTGAAGGATCATGTGACACAGAAGATTAGAGTAATGATGCTGAAAATACAGCGCTGCATCACAGAAATAAACATCTTACAATATATTCAAATAGAAAACAGCTATTTCAAATTGTAATAAAATATTTCACAATATTACTGTATGTAGCGTACTTTTTGATTTTACAAAAATGCAGCCTTAGAATAAAAGACTTAAAAATATTAGTGTACATGTGAGTGGACACCTCTTTAAATCACCTAAAATATAGGCCTATCTTCCCACTTTTACAAATGATTAATTATTAATTCATAAGTATAAGTTTTGAAGAGTGACCTTGCCTTGTCATTAAATGGTCAAAAAAAAAAAAGCTCTGATACTATAAGGACTCATTGACCTTGACTCACAAGGGGTCCTCTATATGATATCATTTCCTGTTATCCCCCCCCCCAGTGGCAGTATAGGGAGGGTATCAAATGGTAATACCATCACACTTTGCAAGGTACTTCAAAAATAACATGCTTTTTCAGTACTTCTTTGTTAGTGCACCCAAGACCACTCAACATTTCTTTATCAAACAAGATAATCAACTCAAAAAACACGATACAACAACAACAACAACGACGATGATTAAACGTAATATCAGTGAACTCATGTGGTAATGATAATGAGATGTCAAATACTGATATGAGGTGCCTGGAGAAATACAGAAAAGAGTTTCACTGCAAACTAACCGCGATGTAAGCTGTACATATCTAATACATAACATCTAATAATATATTATTACCCTTGCAATCATTGATGACTTAACTGAAGAGCTTCATATGGGTTTATTTCTCTAGCGTTAGCATTAGCAATATCAAAACAAAGACAAACCGCATCATTTAAGCTCACGACAAACAACACAGCATTATAATAACTTTAAAGCTCATGTCTGGTGCACGCAGTCCTAACAATAACACCGCAATGAATAAGTGAATTATTATAACGAGTTTCCTTCACTCAGGCTAATGTATTAGCTATACAAACACAGTCAGCCTCATTGGTCACTGCCTCGCTAATATTAGCCTCTCGCTTCCATGCAGCGCACGCATTTACACGTTAACTTCACGGTAATGTTTCTGTAAGGTAAGGAGGTGGTAAGATCTCACCGTTGTCAGTCCATCAGGAGTGGTTTTACTGCAGTAAACAGGTCTATGCTAGCAGACGCTAACGGCGCGTTCGCGAGGCGGCTGTGCACGTTAGTTCAACGCTGCGCGCGCGCGCACTCGCGCCGCACGGGACCGCGCGTCCGCGAGAGAGGGTTACGGTCATAAACTGTAAGGTTATGATCATATAAATATTATCGTGACAGAAACATCACCAGCAGCACAAAACGACTAAAGGGGCGGGGCGTAGTGACCGGAAGTGAAAGCGTTTCAGAGCAGCACAGGTTCCGCTTCACTTGATTAGGTTCCTTGAAATAGTTATACATTTTTATTTATAGAGTAACGACTACGCTTCATTTTGAAGCTTCATTTCAACTTTATACATAAATATATTGATTCTTCACTTTAGTTTCTATATTTCAAATTTCTTAATGCAAAGAAAGGTTTTCAAGTTAAGGTTAGTTATCAATAGTTTTACTGTATGCTTGAGTGCAATGATGCAATGCATGCTGGGGGTTATGTTTACTGTAGTTTTTTTAAATTTATTTTTAATTATGCTTACATTTGACACCATTATAAATCATTTTATTCAATTGTATTCTATATTTTCTCTCATATGACATATCCTTAGCTTTTTAAGCACATGCATAGATTATAGGTGCATTACAAAACAATGAATACATCTCAAGTGCATCTGCATGCTGAAATGAATGAGTTTGGAAATAATGCAAAGACACTACACTGTGACTACACTATATTTATTCTCCACCGCAATCACTGTCCTTGTAAAGCTACTAAACACAACAGTGATGCTGTTACAGTGCAATAATATTCAATTGTGGCAGAAAATACCAAATGTGCCCACGAACAGGAAGCTCACTTCACTTATATAATCAACTGATCGTCTCAGAAATATGTGCGTAAACTAAAACTTATTTTACTGTTTCCACACTGAAGAGAAAATGCATTGCAATTACATACATCAACAAACTGACAACCACAATCCAAAATAAAACTGTAAAAGGAAATAATCATGGCATATATTAAACTGCATCTGAAAGCATATTACTGTTTTTATATTACTATTTTACAACTGGCATTCTCTCAGCTTCATTCATTTTCGGCTAATAAAATAAGACATTTCGTTACCACCCAACCCTCAATAATCATTATATAATATGTACAATCCTTCATTCGTAAACGGGAGCATTTATTCATGTAACTTTCACTTCAAGTAACATTTACTCACATTTGTGAAGATACTTCTTCATGAAGACTTGCAAGATATGAAAATAAATCCTCTCATTAGCCTTTATCTACCTCTAATTCGCATAAGGCATAATCCTACACAACCCTGAAGGAAATACCAATTATAATAAAAAGACTAGATACTAAAATATACATTGCTGGTTAAAGGTGTGGACACACTTGACTGAATTTGTTCCTTATGATCTTATGAGTGAAGGAAAAGCAGCCAGCAGACATGAAACACCTTCAATACTGTTTATTTTACTTAAGCATCCCAAGATGCCACATGAGTTTTAATTTTTTTGAGAGAAGTGTGCTCAGCTGGACTTTAGATGAAGGCTGGCGACTGAATAAGCTAAATATGTGATTTTATTTTATTATTTTTTTTACATTTTCTGGTCACTACATATTTCACACACTTTCTTTTGTTATTTCAGTTTTAATTGCTTTACTATAATTCCACAATGTGGAAAATATCAATAAATAAAGAGTAGGTACGTCCAAATGTTTTGACACATACTGTATGTGTTAAAATAAACCTTTCCTGAAACCGTACTCACCCTCAGATCATCCAAGAGGTAGAAAATGTTTGTTTCTTCCTCAGAACAGATTGGGAGAAATTTAGCATTACAAAACATCATCCATCACAAAACTGGTGGATTACTTGTGGATTATTGTGATGTTTTAATCAGCTGTTTGGACTCTCATTCTGACGGCACCCATTCACTGCAGAGCATCCATTGGTGAGCAATTGATGCAATGCATACATCTTGGATGAGCGGAGGGGGAGTAACTTTTCAGAACATTTTTATTTTTGGGTGAACTATTCCTTTAACTTGTCTAGTCAAGTGTGTATTACCAGTCTCATGAAACTCTTGAAATCTTGAGGTAAATAAAAAAAATAAATAAAAACACCGCTAACTGTCTTTTACAATTTGTCATCATCATGTGTGTGCATGTTGCTGTTTTTGTGGCAGGGTAGCAGGGAGCGACTCATTTCCATTTACCAGACACTGTGCATCAATTTTAGTTATCAACTCTGTCTTTAAAACTTGTTAACCTCATAACGTCCCAATTTAGTGCACAAATATTACAGAGTAGCACAGAGTGTGTGTGAATCTAGGGCATGGACATGGACAGCGCCGAGGCGTCAGTGCTGCGCGGGTCCTTCACACCGATGATCAGGTCATTGGTCCTCCGGGTCCCTTCTACCAGTGAGATGATGTCCACCTTACGCACATCATGACCCTTCAGCATCAGAGACTTCACATCCGCCTCTGCAAATTTAGCTGGACAGAGAACAAGAGAATTAAATTGGAACTCCACCCTCGAAATCACACATCTACAGTTAAAAATCACACTACTACGGTCAAAAAAAACAAAAAAACAAAAATCACATCTGCAGTCAAAATTAGAGATGCACCGATGCCAATTTTCTTGGCCGATTCCGATTTTTTTTTTGTAAGTGTGACCTGCCGATACCGATTTTTGCCAATTCCGATTTTCTTTCTAAAAACTATAATTGACAGCATATACAAACAAAAATCTATACTTTAAATGCAAAAAAAATATTTACATAAAAAAAAAAAAAGAAGATTAAACATTAAAATTCCCCCAATCTGGACAAAGTTGCAGATGCTCTCTCACTTAAACAACTCTCAAAATAAAGTACTCCGTGACTAGAAAAGTAGAAATAACAATTAACTGAAAAGGAGTTGCTGTACATAAAACAGATGTCATTTTCCACTATGTTCCTTATAGTGTCATTTTTTCACTAACCTCATTAAATGTCATCTTTTAAATCAAATGTAGTCAAACATCACACATCTACAGTCAAAAATCACATCTAGACAAAAATCACGTCTGCAGTCAAAAATCCCACAAAAATCACATCTAGTCAAAAATCACGTCTGCAGTCAAAATCACATCTAGTCAAAAATCACATCTAGACAAAAATCACGTCTGCAGTCAAAAATCACGTCTGCAGTCAAAATCACACAAAAATCACATCTAGTCAAAAATCACACATCTACAGTCAAAAATCACATCTAGACAAAAATCACGTCTGCAGTCAAAAATCCCACAAAAATCACATCTAGTCAAAAATCACGTCTGCAGTCAAAAATCACATCTAGACAAAAATCACGTCCTGCAGTCAAAAATCATGTCTAGTCAAAAATCACGTCTGCAGTCAAAAATCACGTCTGCAGTCAAAAATCACACAAAAATCACATCTAGTCAAAAATCACACATTTGCAGTCAAAAATCACGTCTGCAGTCAAAATCACACAAAAATCACATCTAGTCAAAAATCACACATCTACAGTCAAAAATCACATCTAGACAAAAATCACGTCTGCAGTCAAAAATCCCACAAAAATCACATCTAGTCAAAAATCACGTCTGCAGTCAAAATCACATCTAGACAAAAATCACGTCTGCAGTCAAAAATCATGTCTAGTCAAAAATCACGTCTGCAGTCAAAAATCACGTCTGCAGTCAAAATCACACAAAAATCACATCTAGTCAAAAATCACACATTTGCAGTCAAAAATCACGTCTGCAGTCAAAATCACACAAAAATCACATCTAGTCAAAAATCACACATCTACAGTCAAAAATCACATCTAGACAAAAATCACGTCTGCAGTCAAAAATCCCACAAAAATCACATCTAGTCAAAAATCACGTCTGCAGTCAAAATCACATCTAGTCAAAAATCACATCTAGACAAAAATCACGTCTGCAGTCAAAAATCACGTCTGCAGTCAAAAATCACGTCTGCAGTCAAAAATCACAAAAATCACATCTAGTCAAAAATCACACATTTGCAGTCAAAAATCACGTCTGCAGTCAAAATCACACAAAAATCACATCTAGTCAAAAATCACACATTTGCAGTCAAAAATCCCACAAAAATCACATCTAGTCAAAAATCACACATTTGCAGTCAAATATCACGTCTGCAGTCAAAATCACACAAAAATCACATCTAGTCAAAAATCACACATTTGCAGTCAAAAATCACACATCTAGTCAAAAATCACATCGTCAAAAATCACACATCTGCAGTCAAAATCACACACACAAAAAAAATAAATCACACATCTAGTCAAAAAGCACACATCTGCAGTCAGAAATCACACATCTACAGTCAAAAATCACGTCTGCGGTCAAAATCACACAAAAATCACATCTGCAGTCAGAAATCACATCTAGTCAATCACATCTGCAGTCACGTGAACAAATTAGTGCTGCTGGGGTTTTTCTCTGAATGGACATTTAAAGAGTAACATATAACACTTTATTCATTAAGAACACAAAACAGGGCTTTAAACCAGGGGCGTCGCTAGACCCCTTTTACTGGGGCACATGCCCAGTATAAATCTCAAGTTTAACGAAAACACAAACTCGTGCTGTCCTTTAGCGCAGAAATCCTCGCCTGCACGTCTGTGTTTCCTTGAAACAACTGCAGGTGTGCACATGACACGTGAATGAGGTAGGCCATGAAAACATGACCAAACTAAAGTCTCTAAATAACATCGATCATCTTATTTTGACTCGATCATTATTGGCTCCTGTAGATGAATTGTTTGTGTGAAGCAGGGAAAGGGAAGCAGAAAGGAGAGATGGTGAGTTTGAGGGAGGTAAGACCTGAAACTAGTGTGCATCTCCAGCCAGACAGGTCTCAGACATTAGAGGAAAAAGTCTCAGGAAAACCCGTCAAGTCTGTAGAATTGCATCGTTACGGAGAAAAACATTTGTGTGTTCTGTACTTTCAGATATGAAATTAATTTAGTTTAGGACATAAGTTGGCAGTAAGTTACTATGGCTGAGATAACTCTGTGCTATTAGGCTATACGCAGTACAGTTTAACGCTCAAAAAAAAAAAATCAACCAACCTTGTTTGGACTTGGCTGGGAAGCCGGGAGAATACCTTTGTTTTGTTTTTTCTAGATTAAATATGCTCTTTATTTAAGTTGCAGCCATAAAATGACTGGTTTCTTGAGATATTTTAATTGTAAATTTTTGAAAATATATAATTATTCATTGTTATCGTTGTGTAATGTAGAAGAATGCAGAAAAAATTATCTCTGCTTTTATTATTTTCATACAGTGTATGCCATTCATGCCTTAATGTTAATGTTGATGTTAAGCATGTTAAAGATACTTAAATATTTTTAATAGCCTACGTTTACCTTCCTCAGTATTGTTGCACTGTAGGAATAGTGGTTTAATCAAGGGAAGTTTGTACAGTGCATTGTGTTGCACACTTCTTGCACACCGCAGGCTTTCAAGAAAAAAAAGTGATAGAAAAAGTAATGGGGGCCTGTGCCCCAGTAGAGCTTTAGGTCCAGCAACGCCCCTGCTTTAAATACAGTTTAATACCCTGATTTGTGCTTTTTTGCTGTTTTCAAGCATGAACAAAATGCAAAAAAAAAAAAACAAATGTTGGTTTGTAGTTATTGATTAATTCCTACATACTGTATTAAATTATATATTTCTGATCTTTTTTATTAGAATTACTTTGCTAACAGGGTTAAATGGTCGAGATTGAGGACATCACAAATTGTGTATTAATTAAAAAAAAAAAAAAAAAAAAAAAGTATTTTCTAGAAAGTGTCTAAATTATGCATTTCCTTGTCTCTAAATGTTTTTTAAAAAAAATATACATTAACGTTCAAAGGTTGAGTTAAATTTTTATTTTTTTAAAGAAATTAACACTTTTATTAAGAAAGGATGCATTAAATTGATTTAAAAAATACAGTAAAATCAGTAAAGAAAGTCAGTAAAGACAAAAGATCTATTGCAAATAAATGCTTTTTTTAGTTTTTTTTAAATAATAATCAGAAATGTTTCTTGAGCAGAAAATCAGCATATTATGATTTCTGAAGGATCATGTGACACTGAAGACTGGAGTAAAGATGCTGAAAATTCAGCTTTGATCACAGGAATAAATTACAATTTAATATATATTCACATAGAAAACAGTTACTTTAAACTGTAATAATATTTCACAATATTACTGTTTTTACTGTATTTATGACCATATAAATGCAGCCTTGGTGAGCAGAAGAGACTTCTTTCAGATACATAAAAAGTGTCAATACATTTGGGCATAATTTAAAAAAGAAATGACTGTATACACTATATTAGAGAAAACGTTTAAATGAACGATGGAGAACTTACAGTCCACCAGCAGGGTGTTGTTTTGGATGAGAGGATGCAGTCTGCCGTAGGACACGCTGTCACTCATGTTATTACGTGATGACAAAACATTGATCAAAACCTGCAAAAACACATCAGACTATGAGTTAATATACACTGATGCTAGTAGCAGAATGAAATGTGCTCGTGTACATCCACGCATGTAATGAACGCTGACCTGCGTGATGCCGCTCAGCGCCCGCTCGCCGTTAGAGGAGCCCAGCGCCACGTATGTGCCACACAGACCGATGGACGGCCTCACCGCGATCGGCGTCAGGAACGAGGCCGGCCTCTTGCCCGGCTCAATGCTATTACGCTGATGAGAACACACAACATGTTACAATCCTGACACATAAGGTCCTTGCACACCCTATCATACACCCGGCGCAGTGTGGCGCCAGGCACGGCGCAAGTGCTTTTTACTAGTTTCAGCCCGACGCAGTTATTTATGCGTCCTGCAGCACGTTGTTTAAATAGCAAATGCATTTGCGCCCATTTGTGCGCCCATGGGCGTGCTGGAGACGCGTTCAGTCTTTGCGCTTGCAAATTCCTCCGTGTAAATAGCGAATCCGCCATGGCGCGAGCGCAGCTGGCTCTTAAAGGGAATGGGAGATGAGACTCTGATTGGTTTATTGCACGTTATGCCCAAAACACACCCATTATTCATTGAGAGAATAGGAATAACCCTTTTAGACCACGGGCCAGGCACGCCGACTGTTTTTCCCGTCGCTAAACTAGCAAAAGTGGATTCGGACACGCCCTAAGTGCACCTGCGCCGCGAGCTTTAGACCATTAAAATAGGGCCCCGAGTCCAAAATTTTCATCATCCTAAAAATGTGTCACGCACAGAGACCTTGCACAGAGTCCGATGTGTATTAATTAATCCGTTGCAAAAAAATTCGCAAAACAGTACTAAATGGAGTCTTCAAGCAGTGAGGATGATTTTTATGGCTTAGTGACGTGCAGGGCTGGACTGGTAATCGGGCATTTTCCCGGTGGGCCGACAGAAGTTTTTTTTTTTTTGCCTAGGACCATCACGCAGGGACTACGAGCAGCCAGTGGCCCATTGGTTTGTCTCCTGTATTGACAGCGTAAACCACCCAATCACAATGCGCTATAGACGGCGTGTTTTGCTCCGCCTCTATAAAGAACGCTTCACGCCAACTTCTTCCTCGTCGGCTTTTCCCACGTTTTCACTGCAGCTTTATCAAGAACAGGCTTGCCCTGCAGTGAGTGACGCGGCGTAAAGAGCCAGCAGGAGGAGGAGAGGAGAGCAGCTGAATCGGTAAAGTGCTTGATAGGCATCTATCCTGTGTGCGCGCGCCATTAGTGCAGAATACGCAAACACTTTTTAATAAAACGTAAATTCGTCCACCGATAAAAGTTAATACTTTTGAGCAAGGATGCTTTAAATTGATCAAAAATGATGATAAAAGACATTTATAACGTTACAAAAGATTTCTATTTCAGATAAATGCTGTTCTTCTGAACTTTCTATTCATCAAAGAAACCTGAAAAAAAATTATACTCAGCTGTTTTCAACATAATAATAATAATAATAATAAATGTATTTTGAGCAGCAAATCAGAATATTTGAATGATTTCTGAACGATCATGTGACTGGAGTAATGATGCTGAAAATTCAGCTTTGATCACAGGAATAAATTACATTTTAAAATATATTGAAATAGAAAACTATTTTAAAAATTTTATTATTTTAAATAGTAAAAATATTTCACAATATTACTGTTTTTGCTGTATTTTGGATAAAATAAATGCAGGCTTGGTGAGCAGAAGAGAATTCTTTAAAAAAAAAAAAACATTCAAAATCTTACTGTTCAATCACTTTCGAATGGTAGTGTGTGTGTGTGTGTATATATATATATATATATACAGTGGTATGCCAAAGTTTGGGCACCCCTGTAAATTTTCATGATTTTCCTTTATAAATCATTGGTTGTCTGGATAAGAAATTTCAGTTAAATATATCATATAGGAGACAAACACAGTGATATTTGAGAAGTGAAATAAAGTTTATATGATTTATGGAAAGTGTGCAAGAATTATTTAAACAAAATTAGGCATGTGCATAAATTTAGGCACCACAAAGAAAAATTAACTCAATATTTTGTGCATCCTCCTTTTGCAGAAATAACAGCCTCTAAACGCTTTCTATAGCTTCCAATTAGAGTCTGGATTCTGGCAGAAGGTATTTTGGACCATTCTTCTTTACAAAACATCTCCAGTTCAGTTCAGATTTGATGGTTTCCGAGCATGGACAGCCCGCTTTAAATCACACCACAAATTTTCAATAATATTCAGGTCTGGGGACTGAGATGGCCATTCCAGAACGTTGTACTTGTTCCTCTGCATGAATGCCTTAGTAGATTTTGAGCAGTGTTTAGGGTCGTTGTCTTGTTGAAAGATCCAGCCCCGGCGCAACTTCAACTTTGTCACTGATTCCTGGACATTGTTCTCCAGAATCTGCTGATATTGAGTGGAATCCATGCGACCCTCAACTTTAACAAGATTCCCAGTCCCTGCACTGGCCACACAGCCCCACAGCATGATGGAACCGCCACCACATTTTACTGTAGGTAGCAAGTGTTTTTCTTGGAATGCTGTGTTGTTTTTCCGCCATGCATAACGCCCCTTGTTTTGCCCAAATAACTCTATTTTAGTTTCATCAGTCCACAGCACCTTATTCCAAAATGAAGCTGGCTTGTCCAAATGTGCTTTAGCATACCTCAAGCGACACCGTTTGTGGCGTGTGCAGAGAAAAGGCTTTTTCCGCATTACTCGTCCATACAGCATCTCCTTGTGTAAAGTGCGCTGAATAGTTGAACGATGCACAGTGACACCATCTGCAGCAAGATGATGTTGTAGGTCTTTGGAGCTGGTCTGTGGGTTGACGGTGACTGTTCTCACCATCCTGCGCCTCTGCTTATCTGAGATTTTTCTTGGTCTGCCACCGGGCCTTAACTAGAACTGTGCCTCTGGTCTTCCAATTCCTCACAATGTTCCTCACAGTTGAAACTGAGAGCTTAAATCTCTGAGACAGCTTTCTGTATCCTTCCCCTAAACCATGATGTTCAACAATCATTGTTTTCAGGTCATCTGAGAGTTGTTTTGAGGCTCCCATGTTGCCACTCTTTAGAGAAGATGCAAAGAGGAGAAACACTTACAATTGGCCTCCTTTAAATACTTTCTCATGATTGGATTCACCTGTGTATGGAGGTCAAGGGTCACTGAGGTTACCAAACCAATTTTGAGTTCTAATAATCAGTGCTAAAGGTATTGAAATCAATAAAATGACAAGGGTGCCTTAATTTATGCACATGCCTAATTTTGTTTAAATAATTCTTGCACACTTTCCATAAATCATATAAACTTTATTTCACTTCTCAAATATCACTGTGTTTGTCTCCTATATGATATATTTAACTGAAATTTCTTATCCAGACAACCAATGATTTATAAAGGAAAATCATGAAAATTTACAGGGGTGCCCAAACTTTGGCATACCACTGTATATATATATATATACACACACACACACACACACACACACACACACACACACATATATACACATATACACATATATACACACACACACACACACACACACACACACAGTGGGTACGGAAAGTATTCAGACCCCTTACATTTTTCACTCTTTGTTATATTGCAGCCATTTGCTAAAATCATTTAAGTTCATTTTTATTCCTCATTAATGTACACACAGCACCCCATATTGACAGAAAAACACAGAATTGTTGACATTTTTGCAGATTTATTAAAAAAGAAAAACTGAAATATCACATGGTCCTAAGTATTCAGACCCTTTGCTGTGACACTCATATATTTAACTCGGGTGCTGTCCATTTCTTCTGATCATCCTTGAGATGGTTCTACACCTTCATTTGAGTCCAGCTGTGTTTGATTATACTGATTGGACTTGATTAGGAAAGCCACACACCTGTCTATATAAGACCTTACAGCTCACAGTGCATGTCAGAGCAAATGAGAATCATGAGGTCAAAGGAACTGCCTGAAGAGCTCAGAGACAGAATTGTGGCAAGGCACAGATCTGGCCAAGGTTACAAAAAATTCTGCTGCACTTAAGGTTCCTAAGAGCACAGTGGCCTCCATAATCCTTAAATGGAAGGCGTTTGGGACGACCAGAACCCTTCCTAGAGCTGGCCGTCCGGCCAAACTGAGCTATCGGGGAGAAGAGCCTTGGTGAGAGAGGTAAAGAAGAACCCAAAGATCACTGTGGCTGAGCTCCAGAGATGCAGTCGGGAGATGGGAGAAAGTTGTAGAAAGTCAACCATCACTGCAGCCCTCCACCAGTCGGGGCTTTATGGCAGAGTGGCCCGACGGAAGCCTCTCTTCAGTGCAAGACACATGAAAGCCGCATGGAGGACTCCAAGATGGTGAAAATAAGATTCTCTGGTCTGATGAGACCAAGATAGAACTTTGGCCTTAATTCTAAGCGGTATGTGTGGAGAAAACCAGGCACTGCTCATCACCTGTCCAATACAGTCCCAACAGTGAAGCATGGTGGTGGCAGCATCATGCTGTGGGGTGTTTTCAGCTGCAGTGGCAGGACGACTGGTTGCAATCGAGGGAAAGATGAATGCGGCCAAGTACAGGGATATCCTGGACGAAAACCTTCTCCAGAGTGCTCAGGACCTCAGACTGGGCGAAGGTTTACCTTCCAACAAGACAATGACCCTAAGCACACAGCTAAAATAACGAAGGAGTGGCTTCACAACAACTCCGTGACTGTTCTCGAATGGCCCAGCCAGAGCCCTGACTTAAACCCAATTGAGCATCTCTGGAGAGACCTAAAATGGCTGTCCACCAACGTTTACCATCCAACCTGACAGAACTGGAGAGGATCTGCAAGGAGGAATGGCAGAGGATCCCCAAATCCAGGTGTGAAAAACTTGTTGCATCTTTCCCAAAAGACTCATGGCTGTATTAGATCAAAGGGTGCTTCTACTAAATACTGAGCAAAGGGTCTGAATACTTAGGACCATGTGATATTTCAGTTTTCTTTTTAATAAATCTGCAAAAATGTCAACAATTCTGTGTTTTTCTGTCAATATGGGGTGCTGTGTGTACATTAATGAGGGAAAAAAATGAACTTAAATGATTTTAGCAAATGGCTGCAATATAACAAAGAGTGAAAAATTTAAGAGGGTCTGAATACTTTCCGTACCCACTGTATATATATATTTTTTGTCCCAGTCCAGCCCTGGTGACGAGTATCAGTGTTATATATGCCCAGTGTGCACTGCAGTGACCAGCAATTTGTGCTCTTTATTTGGTCCCACTTTATATTAGGTGGCTGTAACTACTATGTACTTGCAACAAAAAATAAGTACAATGTAGTTATTGTGTTTTGATGCTATTGAGGTGGGATACGGGCGAGTTTAGGGACAAGTTTGGTGGTCTGGGTAGGTTTAAGAGTGGGTTAAAGTGTAAGGGATGGGTCAACGGTGTAATTATAAATGTAATTAATTACAGAAATTAATTACAGATGTAATCACATGCAGGTATTTCTTAAAATATGCAGTTAAAGTCAAAAGTTTACATACACCTTGCAGAATCTGCAAAATGTTAATTATTTTACTATAAGAGGGATCATACAAAATGCATGTTACCGTTTATTTAGTACTGGCCTGAATAAGATATTTCACATAAAAGATGTTTACATATATAGTCCACAAGAAAAAATAATAGTTGAATTTATAAAAATGACCCCGTTCAAAAGTTTACACCCCCTTGATATTCCATCTAAAGTAGTTATTGCAGGTAAAGCAGTTGAGAAGATCAGTTCATCCAAGTATTTGGGTACAGTTATTGATGATAAGCTAAGTTGGGTGGAAAACACAAATCTCGTCGTATCAAAAGCACAAAAACGGTTATATTTACTGAGGAAGCTTAAGTCCTTTGATGTGGATAAATCTATGTTGATAATGTTTTATAGATCTTTTATTGAAACTGTCTTGACCTTTGCTATGATTTGTTGGTTTTACGGATTAAATGTTAAAAGTAGTGCCCAAGTGGAGGACTGTTAGAGCTTCTGGATCTTTTGTTTCAAATGCAGTCTTGATTGTAAACACTTATTTGAAACAAAGATAAAGGTGTACCGTGAATTTTAACATCATACTTTAATATATGAAGAAATGGAGCACTGTTAATGCCCGGGATTTGTCGTGGTTGTATTTGCTGTGATGTTTTTATTTTATCAGTTTTTGTAATGATGTCTTATAAAATTTGTCTGTTTGTGAGGTTGATGCTGCATAAATTGCCCTGCGAAGGGGAAAATGGATCTAATGAGACATTTCACAAAGTCATACTATAATGCACAGGGAAAAACAGTACAATTACACTCCCAGAATTCTCTGATATTTCATAATGATAGTTTCTCAATTAAATAACTGTACCTGATTGTAAGCTGCAGCACTGTGGGTTTTGTTGGGCCAAGAGAAGTCCAGCATCTGACTGTTCAGGAGAATCCCAGAGGGCGTGACAATGCGACTCCCAAACGGCCGGTTTAGAGAGCTAGGAACAGAGGAAACATGAACTAATTCATTCATTCATTATGCAAGTTACAGTGGTAGTCCAGGAGCAGGACTGGACACCCCTGGTATTGGGTTTACTTATAAGTAGCACAGGTATATTTGTAGCAATAGCCAACAATATATTGTATGGGTCAAAATTATCGATTTTTCTTTTATGCCAAAAATCATTAGGATATTAAGTAAAGATCATGTTTCATGAAGATATTTTTTAAATTTCCTTTCGTAAATATATCAAAACTGAATTTTTGGTTATCAACATGCATTGCTAAGAACTTCATTTGGACAACTTTAAAGGCAATTTTCTCAATATTTAGATTTTTTTGCACCCTCAGATTCCAGATTTTCAAATAGTTGTATCTCAGCCAAATATTTTCCGATCATAACAAAGCTTATTTATTTATCCTCCAGATATAAATCACAATTTCGAAAAATTGACCCTTATGACTGGTTTTGTGGTTTGGGGTCACATATATAAACACTCCATCACCTGGTCAAGTAACGCACCTCATAACAGACACGATCAAGTCATCGGTGCCCATGATCATGAGCTGGCTGGCCACAGCGCCCTCCTGCAGCTCGTATGACGGCGTGTAGTGCACGGCCGCTGACGCCTGTGAATCATTGATCTTCTGCCTGAGCTCAGCAGCCAGGTCTTTACTGCCAGAGCCAGCCAGTGTTATGGAAATGGTATAGAAAGACACTGTGTTGAAACACTTCCGTTGAAACAAACATGTTCACTATTTCAGTTTTGATTCAATAATCACCTGAGCATCTGCGTCACCAACTCAGAAACCGATGAATCGAACATGGAGTCTCCCAATCCACTGGCTTGAGACAAAGCAATCTTCAGAGACTACATGTGGAGGAAATTAAACAGACAGGAATATTTAAACAATAGTGCATGAGCAGAAGAGTTGTTGTGCACCAAGGTTAAAAAAAAAAAAAAAAAAAAAAGTTCATGACTTGAAATCAAACAAATGTTAACTGAAAAACTTAACATTTATTTTAGCTAGTTACCAATGCAACATTTCTCATTTTCATTTAGTTTAACTTGATGCCCTAAAATAATTATAACTGAAATGAATTAAAACCATATGGACATATTAAAAAAAAAAAAACAACAAAATGACTCAATCATTAACTAAAATGAAAATGAAAAATATAAAAACTAATTAAAAAATACTAATAAAAACTATAATAGTATTACACTCGTGCACTTTTGAATTTTCATTTTTAGGTGAACTCTCCCTTTAATCTTAATGAACTGACTGAAGGGCTGGTCACACTATACTTTTCTCTATCCACTGACTTCCATTCATACACATGCAAATGCAGGAGAGCGGAAACACAAGCTCATGTGAAATTGAAAGTTCGGTGAACTCTGTCCTGTGAATTGTGTGGGATTGATTCATTGATACTCCGCTGCGTGAGCTTTTAGCGGAATGAAAATAACTTTAAATCTGCAGGATTGCAGTAAAGTGGAGTGAACTGCATATTTTTAAATTCTGAATGGATTTTATGCTGGATTACGTTTGTAAAAAAGACACCACACAGTGTGATGTTATGTTACATCCAATGTTCCCTCTAATTTTTTTTCCTCGCTGAGCAAAACTTCTCTCTATTGGGTGGACATTTTGGCCACCTGAGCAAAAACACTCTTTATACCAGACCTGTACGGCGCACACACAGAAAGTCTGTAACTTTTAATTTTAACATGCTATTTATATTTGATTTGACCCTTGATGGATGTAATGCACATTTTAGGTTACCTGAGAAAACATTTTTTTACAGTGCTGTTTTACCAAGTAATTCTATTAAAAATCATTAAAATAAAAAATAAAATCTCACACAGAAATTTTAATTCTTTATAATATAATATAATATAATATAATATTAGTCCTCATTTGTAAGTCGCTTTGGATAAAAGAGTCTGCTAAATATAAATGTTAATGTAATTTTAATGTTAATGTACAGTAGTGTCCTGCATTAGCCAAAATCCTGACATATGCATGGTTGAATGAAGTTATTTTTGTTTTCTTTGCGCACAAAAGTATTCTCGTAGCTTCTTAACATTACAGTTGAACCACTGATGTCACATGGACTATTTCATCGATGTCCTTACTACATTTCTGGACCTGGGAACATTTCAGTTGTGTTGCTGTCTATGGAGGGTCAGAGAGCTTAATTTAATAAAAAACAAATATCTTAATTTGTGTTCCAAAGACGAACGAAAGACTTACGGGTTTGGAACGACATGAGGGTGAGTAATTAATGACAGAATTATTATTTTTGTGTGAACTAACCCTTTAAAGTATTTGATACAGCAACTGACTCTATGAAACCTGTAACATATGTTACTTTTTATTTTAAAAGCTTTGGTGGGTAAATTACCACAGTATACATCTAGTTTGTTGACATAAACTCTATTCTTACCCAAGATGCAGATTTTTCTTACAGAGATGGGTCGTTCTGCTTTTTCTAATTATGCTCTGTATGTATGGACCAAGCTTCAAGGTACATTACATATGGAATTTATACCATCTCTCGCTATGTTTAAAATTTTTAAAGTCTATTTATATAGAACAGTGTACATGTTTTAATAACTGACTAGGATTTGTATTGTTTTGTGTTTGTTCACGTGTGGTGATATGTGGTCCTTTGCTGCCCATCTTGACCAGGACTCACTGGTAGCAGAGATATTGTATCTCAACGGGACCTTCCTGGTTAAATAAGTAAATAAATAAATAAATAGCGGCTAGCCCGAGCATTGCAATTATTTAGCATTTACTAGAATTCAATCAAATGGCTTTCCCAATGCATTTTTTGCGTGTGTCTTGTGCGGAACATTTTTTTGAGGGAACATTGGTTACAACTGTTGTGGTGGTGCCTGCAGAAATTCAGCATACTCAAAGTCTAGTGTTACATTTTACCCTTTAAATTACGTTTTTTCCCCCTTGAATAATCATTGCACTGGCTTTAACCAGGATTTCAAGATGTTAACCCAGGGTAAAGCATATAAAATATGCAATAAAGTCAAAATTGACTTAATCTATTGAACAGAGTTAAAGGCATCTAATAAAGGCAGGAGACTATGTAGAAAGCACAAAATACATGATACAAAGATCAAGAAGAAAAAATTTGATTATTAGACACAAATACATCACTAGTGCACTTCATTTAAAGCCATAAATCAATAGAAATGTGAAGTGAGTTATGCTGCAGTACCTCAGCGATCCAGTGGTAAATGCTGCTCCTGGACACCTGGTTTGTGATGTTAAACCCCTCCAGGATGTTGAGAGCGGACAGCAGGGCGGCTCCCGCGTGGGGCGGAGGAGGAACAAACACCTGGAAGCCTGTTAGAGACACGCAAGGCAAAGCACTGCTCAACCTGTCCATTAAAACTTTGCTGAGGTGCTCAAGACTACAGGTGGTGTTTTGTACCGACTATACCGCAGAGAAAATGTGGTGTTCTTAAACCACTTTATAAATTCAAATAAACCACTTAAATACCAAATAAAATAAAATAAAACTGTAGTTTGTTTAGGGCTGCCAGGCAGTAGGGCTGGGCAGTATATCGAGTTTGTACGATATATATTCTTTATAAGCGATACAGTATGAGGCAATACAGTTTATATCGATATAGAGTAGTTTGATACGAGCGCATCTGAAAGAGGACACAGACTGAGCGCCACTGTGGAGAAAGTGCAGAATCCAATTTGTTCTAAACATGTGACAAGCTTTATATGAAGGGCTTTTAAACACCCGTAAGATACAGTAGCCTATAGTTTATAGTTTCAGTTTAAAGTGTCTCTGTTTAATGTGTTTGAGATGTGCTGTTTTCCTCAATGCATAACAATAGGTTACTGTTCGTAACCCCGGTTCTCTGAAACATCGAGTGGAGAGATCCACCTATGGGAAGGGCATCCGCCCCTGACCTCTGCAGAAGCATCCAATTGCACCAAGTCTGGCTTGACAGACAGGACTCAGGAGCGCGTGCCCAATGGCAGGTACGGGGCCGCCCCTTAACCGAGCGCATATAACCCCTGCACGCACTACCATTCCTCAGTGAGCATATTCGCTTCTTGTGCAGCAAGCGGGGCAAACTTGGTGGATCTCTCCACTCGATGTTTCAGAGAGCCGGGGTTACGAACAGTAACCTATTGTTCTCCTTCATCATCTCGTGTTCGAGATCCACCTATGGGAGATATGGACAGCTCCCCGGTTGCCCAGTACACTCACAGCGAGGCCCTGTAAGCCAGAGGACGGTCACCTGGCAAGGCGGTGCTTGACACGTCACCAAGTATCTGACCCCACACAAAGGGAGAATGCAATACCGGCCATGTAAGAAATGACATGTGGTAACATGCATACAGAACCTGACAACACGCATTATGCCAAAGGCATATATTATAGAAATATACATATGAATATATTGACATATACATGCATATAAAAATATAATAATGTGTCAGGGGAGGGTACAGATGATCTGCTTAATGAGATGAATAAACTGGACAATCCAGGCTTAAAAATGTGTAAAGGGTCTAAGGGTACAAGGCTACAAAGAGCGCACACCTAAAACAGTAAGCTACCGGGGTGTGGGTAGCATCAAGCCGGTAGTATTTGACAAATGTGTGTGGAGAGGCCCAGCTTGCAGTGGCACAAATGTCCTGCAAGGAAACCCCTTTAAACAGAGCCCACAAGGCCGCTATGGCCCTAGTGAATTGCACTCTGAGGCCCACATGGCCGCACTCCATTAGATTCATATTCCAGAGAGATGGCTTCCACGAGCTAATGAGAGAGGCATTGCTTAGAAATGGGCTTCCCTGTGTTCAGGGGGCCCAAGAAATGAATAGCTGATCACTCCTCCTGAAAGGGCCGGTCCTGTCGGCTGGTCCCTGCACAACAGGACATAAAGCATTTAGCCTGAGCACTGATATGATATTAGCTGGTATCCCTCGCACCACTCCTCAAACACATGCCACTTGCAATCATAAAGGGAGCATGCAGAAGAGGCTCCAGCCTTCTGAATAGTAGCAACAACATGTGGGAGGAGCCCCAATGTGTTTAAGTTTGCCCTCTCATGGGCCAGGCCCAGAGAGCCACCCGGTCCAGGTGAGGGTGGTGGATTTCCCCGTTCGCTTGGGACAGGAGGTCCGTGCGTAATGGGAGAAGCCATGGCTAGGCATGCAGATAAGGGATTAGCACGTGCATGTTGTATTGGAATTCTGCTCCAGACACATAAATATCACATTCTTGCTCACATTCACTCTGACGCCGAGTGCTGTGACGTGAGCGAGCACACGGCTGTAATCAGCCAATCTTATATATGTCAGGATCTTGAGACCCGCTATTCTGAGCGTGGCCAGGCCTGCTCACGCACACAGAGAGATCATCCTAGGCTTGAGCGAGCCCAAAAGGGAGAACTCTGAATTCTTAGCTCACGCCTTGGTTGGCGAAACGAAAGAAGTCCTGTGCGGAGGATAAATGCTTATGTGGAAAAAAAGCATCTTTTTAGATCGAATGATGTGAACCAATCGATTACTAAACATAAGAGAGAGCAGTGTGTTAACATTCTGAAATTGAATTTCCTCAAATGTTTGTTCAACACTGAGATCCAGAATAGGACGGAGAGAACCGTCATTATTTGGAACTAGTAAATAACAGAGTAAAAACCCGTCTGCAAAGTACGGGGGAGACACTCGAACCAACCCCTTTCTCGAGGAGGAAGGAGATTTCGTCTTTCAGAATGTGAGCGGAGCTCTCTTCCGGATGAGAAGAGAGAACTCCGTTGAAACGTAGGGTTTTTTGCAAACTGAAGTCTGAACCCCTTCATTATTGTGTGAATCACCCATTCTGGAGCTGACAAAGACAGCCAGACTGTTACGTGATTCGCGAGCATCCCCACACAAACCGGAGAACTGCTTAGAGCTGCTAGTTCGGTTGGTTCGCTCATTTATGGTACAAAGGCGCCATCTCGAGGGTAACGAAGGGACGACATGTGGGGCTGTAAGGAGATGTTCTCTCTTATTAAACGAATTCATGTGATTCGTTAGATTTATTATTTATTAATTATTTTTTCTTTTGTTGGGCAACACTGAGACCGAAGCCTTTATATAATTTGTGAGAGACATGTGAAGGGAGCTACGAGGGGCAGAACTGGTGTCCGGAGGGCTGGCCGCCATGAACTTGAACCCAAAGCCACCTGTGGCCGTTCAAGACCGGCCGCTTACTCAGAGGGCATCTGGCGCGGCATAGGCTTCCTAGGAAGCAAAGTTTGAAACCCTCGTGCTTCTCGTCACAGCGCTGCTGTATTAGTGTGACGGCAGGACTGAAGAGAGCCTGGTCAGGCTAGACCGGCGCTTCGCCTTTCACTGTCAGGGAAACCGGAAAGATTAGCCACGGTGCGTGCTCTCCCACCACCGAGAGAGCCATAGAGCGTCCGCTTGTTCGAAGCGTTGATGGTTTGAGCAAGCAGTTTGACAGGCATTACGGAGAACGAGGTCGTTCACTGTGAATAACTCCTACCAGAGAAAGCGGGTGATGGCGACCCTTTCTCCAGTTGTTATACCATGCAGTTCGCTGGTAAGCGGATGGCAGGAGGAGACACTAAGGGCTCTTAAGAAGAGGCCTGATGAATGGATGCAAAAAAACAATCCATTTGATGCTACATGCGTTTCGCACATGCAGAGAAAACGGGAAGAAGCTGCTTCCTAGGACCGGGGGGGGGGGGGGTCCGAGACGTCTCCCGTCGTACGAGTCCTTTTCCTGGTCCGACGTATTTGAAGTGCTGGCCATTCGATATTGAGGCGAGCGGCCGCTCGCTCACAAAACTCGAGGAGGACAGATTGGGACAAAGCTCTAGGAGCTTTAGCCTGAGGGGGCTATGGATGACGGGATGGCCTCCTCGTCCTTCGAGCCGTAGAGAAGGCCTTTATTGTCCACGTCCCCAGAGCTGGGTGGCCCATCAATGAAATGGGGATCGGACGGCAAAATATCCTCAAAATGAGATTGTATTGATCGTCCCAGCTAAGAGAGGCTGCTCCGCGGGAGACCCCCGGGAGCGCACCGGTGTCGCCTTAATCCCATCCGAGTCAGACAACCCCGAGTTAGACAACACAAACTCGACAATCCCTGTGTATCGGCCACCTTGAGCCTTGAGAATATTTATTTATATAATTCGATGGCTTCCTGTGCATGTTGAAGACCCATGCAAACAATGCAAAAGGGATGGAGATCCCCAGCGGCGATGAGGGCGCCGCTCGCGACAGGTTGTCCACTGTGGTAACCGGACTCGGTTTGGAAGGAGCAAATAACAACGGACAATGGAAAAGGACAGGTAGGAGGCGGGCAGCCTAGTAATTAGTGCGAACATGGGCGGCTTGCAGAGTAAAAACAGCTGACCTGGTAAATTGACAAGCACGCCTGGCGGAGGCTGATCCAGAGATCTGTAGACGGTTAAGTCAAAGCCAACGAGCTGTGAGTAAATTTCAGAGGTCGCGAGAAGTGAATTTCAACTGAGGAAAGGTAGCGCGTCTGTTCTAGTCCTGTCTGTCAAGCCAGACTTGGTGCAACTGGATGCTTCTCCAGAGGTCAGGCGCGGATGCCCTTCCCATAGGTGGATCTCGAACTCGAGATGATGAAAGAGAACTTACATTTCACAGGTATATTCTCCATCTGTAAATGTTAGAAAGCCATGGAAATATTTCCATTTTTCTGTAGAAGTGCATGAGCTTTTGCTTTGTGATTCTCCGCTAAAC
The DNA here is from genome assembly GCF_012432095.1 of Onychostoma macrolepis. Lineage (NCBI taxonomy): Eukaryota > Metazoa > Chordata > Actinopteri > Cypriniformes > Cyprinidae > Onychostoma > Onychostoma macrolepis. Next base: position 27,442,125 of record NC_081177.1, on the reverse strand, counting down.
TTTACAGACTTCATTTAGAACAAGCGCCGCCGCACGCATGCGCGCAAAACAGACAGAGCGCAATGAAATAGGAGCGCAATAACTCTGACTAAAATATACATTTCACTGAAATATTTGTAGTTGGACAATAAATGTGACATATGTAGAATTTTAAACGTACAAGTAAGTGTATTTGTATGATAGCACTAACTGTAAAGTGTAATGGGGTAATCAAAACAGCCTTTTTACTCAATTAGTCTGTGCTTTTTTATTATTTTCATTTTTAGTTTAGTATATTTAACTTCTGCTTTAAAAGCATTATTTTTGTTTTTAGATTGCAATGTTACAATGCTAGAATGTAATGTGATTTTAACCTTTTTTAGCAAATAATATATGCCTACATGCTTACATTCACTTTATTTGTTTAATCCAAATACAAAATACCGAAATAAATATCGAATGCCGCAATTCAGCCAAAAAATACCGAGATATAATACCTACCAAGCAGGACAGGAGCTTGAAAAATTTATAAATAATGTGGTCACAGGTGTGCGTTTTTACAACGGCTTCAAATACGGATCCTCCAATCAGAAGTCAGAAACGGATCTACCCACTTTAAGATGCTCATTTTACTAACACTGCATTTCATCCAACACCCCTTATAATTCACAAGGAAAACAATACAGCTTCATCTTAATTAATGAGTCATCACTCCATCTGCATAGCAGGAGTGCACAGAAACAAAGCAGAAACACTCACTGTACAGACGTCAGTGTTTATGTTGACTTCTAATAAACTATATTTGAAAGAAAATTACATTTCTATAGATCCACAGAAAAGCACACACCTGCACAGATGGATCTGTGGGCCACTATTTAAGCATTCCCTTGTGCTTTTAGTACTGAAGTACATAAAATGTCAGTTATTTTAATACATTAGTATTTTTTGTGGACTGTTTTAACTTTCACTCAGTTTCCAAACAAACATCGTTACTTAAGCATAACGATTGTGTACTTTATAAAATTCTGCTGAATTGCAGTGTTGTCAGATTTCCACCTGCAGTTCTTGTCTACCCTGTTCTGAGAAGTCGAACAACAACAGTAATTATGCACTATTATGAAATTAATATAGGGTAAAGCAGAAGGGTTTTTAATTGTCTGGGCTTTGAAGGTCAATAGATTACTACATCTAAACTACTCCAATTCATAAAGTAATAAACTGCAGCATTTTAAACATCTATAGGTTCTTTCAGAGCTGACTGTTGAAAACCGATGTGTGTTTACCCTGGTAAAGGCTTTGCAGTGGCTTCTGTATGACAGTGGTGTAGTTTTTGAAGTCGTCCTCTGTCAACACACCTCTTTTAGCTTGAACCTGGCAACAAAAACACAATATTAATATCATCGTATGATCTGTTATTAAACTGTTAGTTATAAAACAAAGAAAATAGCTACAAACAGTTTAAAAATCCAATGTTTGAAAGATTTGAATGATCTGACAGATCAGACCAGTGATGTTAAAAAAAAAAAAAACTAAATTGTTTATTAATTGAAATAAAGTTAATAAAAAATAAAAATAAAAATTTAAAAAAAAAAAAAGCACATGAAATTAAATTGAAAATAGTGAATTCCAAATATTTATAAATACTCTAATAGTATATCAATAATACTAAAATAACACTGGAGACGTACCACTGATGTCATTTCCTGAGTCAGATTCCCACTGTAAAACTCTGAGACTCCATTGGCTGCAATCCTGTCCAAAACGGCAGCCAAATCCAGGCGTTTAGTGAAGAGTCCCGCGAGTGGAGCCTGACTGTTCGGCAGGAACAGATCTCTGAATGCATCCGACACATTCTGCTCCTTCACTTCAGACAGCGCATCAGCTGCGAAAGATGACGCCAGTTATACCAAACTCAACATAAAATAACACACAAATATTACATTTACAGTCTGACAGTGCACAATGTTATTCCAAAGAAAAAATGCGTCGATAATCAAAACGTAGAAACCTCTGAAACAGAATTTCTTCTCGGCTGGACTCTTATTTTTCCAGACGTTTCCTGCAGACTGCATAAAAGTGTAAATGACATGCGTGATGAAAGCTCACCCAGCTCGTGCGTCATATTGAATCCATTCCTCGCCACATCTGCGGCCATAGTGACGACGTCTTTCCAGGCCATTCTAGAGGAGAGAGAAAACACTACGATGTACTTTTCCATCAGCCATCATTAACCCGTGTGTTGAAAATCTAATTTGGTGTTCCTCGTTAAAAATTATAGGCCTTTTAAACTGCTTGTAAACCTCTCATTATTACACAATATTGTATTCAATCTTTGTATCAATTCTTTTTTTTTTTTTTTTAGTTAGCACAGGTTTTGTATACAGTGGGGCAAAAAAGTATTTAGTCAGCCACCAATTGTGCAAGTTCTCCCACTTAAAGACGAGAGAGGCCTGTAATTTTCATCATAGGTATACCTCAACTATGAGAGACAAAATGAGGGGGGGAAAAAAATCCAGATTTTTAAAGAATTTATTTGCAAATTATGGTGGAAAATAAGTATTTGGTCAATAACAAAATTTCATCTCAATACTTTGTTATATACCCTTTGTTGGCAATGACAGAGGTCAAATGTTTTCTGTAAGTCTTCACAAGGTTTTCACACACTGTTGCTGGTATTTTGGCCCATTCCTCCATGCAGATCTCCTCTAGAGCAGTAATGTTTTGGGTCAGTTCTACAAAACTGTTCTAACTGAAAGAAAACAAGCTGATAAAAAGGCCGAATCCAACATTTGGTAAGTTTTAGGCCAATGCAATAACATTAACTTGTATTTTCAGGGAAAAAATCCAGTCCCACTTTATATTAGGTGGCCTTAACTACTACTGTATGTACTTGCCTTTAAAATTAATCATTTGGTACAATGCACATATTGTGTACATACATGTTTTTACATTGTACTTATATTTTTAAAAATACCTATATTTAATTACATCTGTAATTAATTTCTGTAATTACATTTATAATTACACTGTTGACCCATCCCTTACACCTTAACCCACCCTTAAACCTATCCAGACCACCAAACCTGTCCCTAACCTCACCTGTATCCCACCTCCATAGCAGCAGAAGTGTTTTGCAATACAGTATGAACACAATAAGTACATTGTACTTATTTTTTGATGCAAGTACATAGTAGTTAAGGCCACCTAATATAAAGGTTTTTTTTGCTTTTTTCCCCCCTCGCTTCTCACTTTTAGACTACTTTTATGCTCGTCAGTGTTCTGACTCTGAGTAGCGGTGACAGAAAAAATACTGGTCCTGCACCTGGTTGTTGTTTGAAAGAAAGTAACCTGTGATTGGTGGCTTGTGTGGTCAAAATAAGCTGAAGTGTGAACCAGACTTTAGGCCAACAGTTAAATCTTTATATGCTGTCTGTGAATACACAGCTTATCTTGAACTGTACCTTCCATAGAGCTGATGAGCTTGATGTAGTCCACTGATCATGCCGGGAACAGCCACTAACAGACCTGACTAACAGACAGACACACACACACACACGTCACTGCAGAGCAGATACTGAGCTTGCATTATTAATTCGATTCAGATTTTTAACATTATCAAATGACGCACTTAAAGACAAGATGAAAGCAGATGAAAATAAACCTTTACCCTTTGATTAACATGCAGCATCATGTCCTCGTGAATCCCGGAGGGTGCCGTCTCACGGAAGTCAATGACCCGGCTCTCATTCCTGCGGATGTCATGGACGAGCATCACGCCACCACTGAGAAGAGCGTGAGATACAGTCACTCACTGTTTCTGATTCATCACCCACTAAATCAATTTCTCTAGCCCTGCACATGTGCCTCCTTACAAAACCTTCGACAGGATTCCTGGAATTTCCATGATCGTTCCAGTTATAAGTGATTTACTGGAAAAGGATGTTTTAAAAAATCCTTTAACAGAGATTTCTGGCCAGACTTTCAATATAACATATTTAAACAATCACACCAAAAATAGTCATTGTACACTGTTCCACATTCATTTATGAGCAAGTTTTACTGCTGCAGCAATATACAGAACGAGAAAAATCATGTCTTTTTTAAATCAGGTATTCTAACAGAGCCTAAATTAAGAGTTATAATAAGCAAAATATATTTAATAAAAAAAAAGATTAGGTAAAATATTTTAAAAATGTAGGCCTATACCTAAAGGAGTAGACTAAACAAATACTCGCAAGCAGAGGTTTCTAATAAATATACATTTTAAACAAAAATAAAAATACATTCCCTACAATAATGTCCACAACTTTTGCTTATTTCCATTACTGTTCTAGCTCAAATCATAATTATGATTTCAAATGAACAAATCCTTAATATTTTCATTTTTCCATTACAGTGGGAGCACCGTCTGTAATCTTTAAAGGGATATTTCACCCAAAAATGAGAATTCGGTCACAAATTACACAACTTTCTTTCATTCCAAACTGACAAGTCTTCCGTTCATCTTCAAAACACAAATAAAGATTTTTTTAATCTTCGGTCCAGATAACCAAAACATTCTTGTTCAAGTCTTCTGAAGAGACAAAATCACTTATGTTGAACAGATTTAATTTAGGCTTTTATTCACATATAAACATTGATCACATCAAATATGGTAAGTGGAAGATCAATGGTAATTGCTTGATGCACAAGAACAAACCTTATTGATAAAGCATGTCTGAGCTTCCATTTACCAATTTTCATTTTTGGGTGAACCATCCTTTTAAAGGTTACCTTATAAAATAATAAGGTCTCTGAACGAGCAACACCTTCAATCTTCTCAAAGAGCCCATAAAATCATTGGCCAGAACCTTCACCCTCTCTGTTCCTCTCTGGTGAAACGAGCTGCCAACCTCCACCTGAATTACTGAGAGACCATCATGTTTCAAGAAATAGCTGAAGACACTTTTAACCAATGCACGCACAAGCTCCGTATTTCTTCTCTAGCTCGCTTCCTAATCTAGTTGTCTAATAAAACTGGCATTGTTCAAATATTGTGGCTCATTGATGAATTGCCTTGTTCCACTTTTTGTATGTGGCTTTGGATAAAAGCATATGCTAAATACAAAAATGTAAACAAAGACTGCGGTGAACCACTGAACTAGCGCTCGTACCCGCCGATGCCCGAGGTGTGAGGATGGATGATGCCCAGGCAGAGTGAAGCGGCTATGGCGGCATCAACACTGGAGCCCTGTTTGCCCAGAACGTCAAAGCCCAGAGACGTGCAGCGGGCCACATCCGTCACCACCGCGGCTTGATTATACACCTGAAGACAGAAGACACAAGGATAAGGATCCTTATAGAAGAGATAAGGAAAAGTTCTGTTCTATTGGGGGGAAAAAATCTATCTATCCAAAAAAAAATCTATTGGAATTTTCCCTTATTTTCATCTATTTTATCTTTCACCATCCAAAACGCATAAGCAGTACTCAATAGCTGGGTTTCCATCCAAAGTTACAAATTTGTGCGCAAAATTGGAATCTCACATTTGCGAATAATTTCCATGCAACGAGTCAAAGAGAACAAAATTTATCACTTCCTGATAAACTGGCATTAAATATCACTAAGAAAAGTATAAGAACCCACTGAATACAATAATTTTCATTCATAATAAACTACTTGTGCCTGAGAGCGAGCAAATGAAACAATAAATGCTGTCATTGCTTTCTGGGAACGCAGTCGTAGTTCTGGGAGGCAATTCTACAGAAATACTTTGATGACTGACTTTGCTCGGAATGACCATAACATTTCAGACACCGTGCATTGAGATCAGTCCGCTGGATAGTCAGGTTATGCCGCCACATCACGCAAAGTCACATGACTTTTTTTGATGCGCATGGAGGAATTTATTTGCAAAATGCGTTTCCATCTCCCATTATTTGCATTAACCCTTTTTCGCACAAGACGAAATTTTGTGTTTCCATCCCTCGTTTCTGATGCAATACTTCAAACTGCACATAAAAACAGCATGATGGAAACATAGCTACCAACTAGTGCTGTCAATCAATTAAAAAAATAAAACTAAATCACACATTTTTCTGGAATTAATTGCGATTATCTGCATATTAGTACAATACATTTATATTGTCAATTTCACATTGAATCTCCAAATTAATGTAGAAACATCATAAAAATGTTTAATGGCATCTTTTTACTAGTAGCTTATAATTAATAAAGGCCAGTATCATTGATATCAATACTGCTACTGATCTTTATTAAAAGGGAAATCAGATGCCCATTTTCCACAAGTTGGTATGATTCTTTAGGGTCTTCATGAAATGTCTTCAACATATTTTGGTTAAATTCCTCAATGGTCATGCAAAACAACACCTTTTTTACCTTGCCAAAAACAGCTCTGCTGACAGCAAGCCATTTTGGTGCATGTCTCTTTAAATGCTAATGAGCTCTGTTCACCCCGCCCCTCTTTTCCTGGAAGAGGAAAGTGTGAGGCTTACTTCTTCTGCAGGTACAGCTGGATCACGGACAGTGGGTCCTGATCCATCCTTGAGTTTTAACTTTTTAGCAAGGCCGTGGGCGGGGCTTGAGCAATATTATGTCATATTGCTCAGAAAATCAAAACGGCTTGATAATTGAGACAGTTTAGGCTTTTTGGGGATTAAATAAAAAGTAGCGAACGGATATTTATCATTGTAAGTTGGCTGTGTGCACACACTGCTAAGACACATTCATATCCCCTTTAAATACATTTTCCCTCAATATTAGCCATTAATTATAGCCATTCAACATTACAGTATAACTCAAAGACATTATTTTTAACATTTATTTTGAAAAATTTAACTTAAAGCAATCTATAAATACAATAAACTTAAAACAATAAACTATGAATTGTATATGCATAAACTATATATAAGCTACAGAAGTTAATCAGCGAAGAGCAGTGAGTGATTTCACTTTTTCTTTTGTTCTTTGATTTACAACAATGACAGACTGACTTCGGATGTCTGTGTTCACAGAGAGCTGCTTCACAGACAGCGCAGCAAAACCAAATTAAGCTCTCTTTTTGTCTTATTGTGCTTGATAGTGTGTTCGGCTACTGTAACTAGCCAAAGGATGCCAGAAAAAATGGACGCTGTGTTAATTATGTTTAATTAACGGCGTTAAACAGAAAAACATTTATCGCACAATTAACGTTTTAATTTTGACAGCCCTTGTATTTACACACACTTCTTCAATGAGCAAAGCAAATTTGAGGTATATCATTCACTGAAAACCAACCAAAATGGTGGTAGTACTTCACAGCACCTGTGGGTCTCCAAAGTATATCTGCATTATGAGGGCCACGGTGACGCCCGTGGCGAAGGTCAGGCAGGCGGTGATGATGACGGTCAGCCCGTCACGTGTGCAGGCACAATCCTGTGCCAGCGGGTCTCTGCTGGTCTCTCTCAGTGGAGAGACATCCCGACTGGCCAAGTCAGAGGCAGAGGAGGGCAGCCGCTGCAGTCGGGCCGACTTCAGAAACAGATCAGGGTCTACACAGAGACAGGACAGAATTTAGGGCACTACGTGAAGACTATGTCAGACAGTACTATGATCAAACACATTACCTGTGTCCTGCTCACTGAGAAAGTTATCATCGTCTTTGCGTGATTTGAGCGTGTTGTCGGTTGAAACATCATCTTCTGGTAGTCTAGGGAAGCTGGTGATGCTCATGTAGTCCACAGGGGAGTACGCACTGCTCAGAGCCGCATCCTTCTCCACTACCGTCACTCCCGTTTCGGCTGCCGGAGTGTACATGATTTACCTGAAATCACCAATTGGAATTCAGCGCAATTCTGCATTCATTATGCTGGAAATTCATATCACAATTATTCAATATAACATATAGATTGCTGCAGGGATGAGGTATGTTTGTAGGCCAAAATTTTAGCACATCCGGTTCCATTGTCCTTAAAGGGCACCAATTATGCCACTTTTTACAAGATGTAATATAAGGCCAGTTTTTGTTTTTGGGACTACAGAGGTTGTCAGAAGCTATGTTTCCATCCAAAGACTCAAATTAAACTTGTGCGCAAAACTGTAATATCGCATAAAACATTTGCGAATAAAGCACCGTTTCCATCCAACGAGTCAAAGAGAACAAAATAGTCACTTCCTGGTAAACTAAATATCACTAAGAAAACTAGGAGAAGCCACTGAATATAATAATTTTCATATATGATAAATTACTTGCGCCTCAGAGCAAGCAGACAAAACACAATAAATGCAGTCATTGCTTTCAGAGGTGGATACTGTTTGGGACGCAGTCGTCATGTAAGACAATTATACAGAAGTACTTCGATAACAGACTTTCCTCAGGCATTTCAGAATAACCATAACAACAGATAGATGCTGTGAACGAGATCGGCTTACTGCTAGTCAAGTTATCCCGTCTCATAGCGTGAAGTCACATGACTTTTTCGATGCGCATGGCATTCATTTTCTTTATATTCACGCTCTTGCAAACTATTCAAGCTCGAACCTTTAGGCAAGGCAATTTACATTTACATTTATGCATTAAAAAAAAACGCTTTTATCCAAAGCGACTTACATTGCATTCAAGTTACAGTTTTTACATTTTATCAGCTCTTGCTTTCCCTGGGAATCGCACCCATGATCTTGGCGTTGCTAGCGCCATGCTCTACTATTTGAGCTACAGGAAAGCCTTATATAGCACAAATTTATATAGCACATTCCATACACAGTGGTAATTCAAAGTGTAATAATCACAATAAAAACAAAATGTTATAAAAATTGATTTAAAAAGAAATTAAAACAGTTAAGAATAGAAAATGATTATACATAGTGCAATCAGTTCGGACGTAGCACAGTGCTCATTCAACAAATGCACAGCTAAACAGATGAGTTTTGAGTCTGGATTTAAATGTGGCTAATGTTTTAGCACATCTGATCTCTTCTGGAAGCTGGTTCCAACTGCGGGCGGCATAATAGCTAAAAGCTATTTTGTGTGAACCCTTGGTATTTCTAACTGACTCGATCCTAATGATCTGAGTGGTCTGTTAGGTTTACAGTGGGGCAAAAAAGTATTTAGTCAGCCACCAATTGTGCAAGTTCTCCCACTTAAAAAGATGAGAGAGGCCTGTAATTTTCATCATAGGTATACCTCAACTATGAGAGACAAAATGAGAAAAAATCCAGAAAAAAAAAAAAATCACATTGTAGGATTTTTAAAGAATTTATTTGCAAATTATGGTGGAAAATAAGTATTTGGTCAATAACAAAATTTCATCAATACTTTGTTATATACCCTTTGTTGGCAATGACAGAGGTCAAACGTTTTCTGTAAGTCTTCACAAGGTTTTCACACACTGTTGCTGGTATTTTGGCCCATTCCTCCATGCAGATCTCCTCCAGAGCAGTAATGTTTTGGGGCTGTCGCTGGGCAACACGGACTTTCAACTCCTCCAAAGATTTTCGATGGGGTTGAGATCTGGAGACTGGCTAGCCACTCCAGGACCTTGAAATGCTTCTTACGAAGCCACTCCTTCGTTGCCAGGCGGTGTGTTTGGGATCATTGTCATGCTGAAAGACCCAGCCACGTTTCATCTTCAATGCCCTTGCTGATGGAAGGAGGTTTTCACTCAAAATCTCACGATACATGGCCCCATTCATTCTTTCATTTACACGGATCAGTCGTCCTGGTCCCTTTGCAGAAAAACAGCCCCAAAGCATGATGTTTCCACCCCCATGCTTCACAGTAGGTATGGTGTTCTTTGGATGCAACTCAGCATTCTTTCTCCTCCAAACACGACAAGTTGAGTTTTTACCAAAAGTTCTATTTTGGTTTCATCTGACCATATGACATTCTCCCAATCCTCTTCTGGATCATCCAAATGCTCTCTAGCAAACTTCAGACAGGCCGGACATGTACTGGCTTAAGCAGGGGGACACATCTGGCACTGCAGGATTTGAGGCCTTTGTTACTTTGGTCCCAGCTCTCTGCAGGTCATTCACTAGGTCCCCCCGTGTGGTTCTGGGATTTTGCTCACAGTTCTTGTGATCATTTTGACCCCACGGGTGAGATCTTGCGTGGAGCCCCAGATCGAGGAGATTATCAGTGGTCTTGTATGTCTTCCATTTTCTAATAATTGCTCCCGCAGTTGATTTCTTCACACCAAGCTGCTTACCTATTGCAGATTCAGTCTTCCCAGCCTGGTGCAGGTCTACAATTTTGTTTCTGGTGTCCTTTGACAGCTCTTTGGTCTTGGCCATGGTGGAGTTTGGAGTTGGACTGTTGGACTGAGGTTGTGGACAGGTGTCTTTTATACTGATAACGAGTTCAAACAGATGCCATTAATACAGGTAACGAGTGGAGGACAAGAGGAGCCTCTTAAAGAAGTTGTTACAGGTCTGTGAGAGCCAGAAATCTTGCTTGTTTGTAGGTGACCAAATACTTATTTTACCGAGGAATTTACCAATTCATTCTTTAAAAATCCTACAATGTGATTTTCTGGATTTTTTTTTTCTCATTTTGTCTCTCATAGTTGAGGTATACCTATGATAAAAATTACAGGCCTCTCTCATCTTTTTAAGTGGGAGAACTTGCACAACTGGTGGCTGACTAAATACTTTTTTGCCCCACTGTATATTCAGTGAGCATATCTGCAATGTATTTAGGTCCTAGGCCATTGAGTGATTTATAAATGAGTAAAAGTACTTTAAAATCAATCCTAAATGTAACTGGAAGCCAGTGTAAGGACATGAGGACTGGTGTGATATGCTCAGATTTTCTGGTTCTAGTCAGAATCCTGGCAGCAGTGTTCTGGATGAGCTGCAGCTGTCTAATGGTCTTCTTGGGAAGGCCGGTGAGGAGACCATTACAATAATCCACCCTGCTGGTAATAAAGGCATGAACAAGTTTCTCCAAGTCTTGACTGGAAACAAAACAGTTTTTGAGATGATAGTATGGCGATTTAGTTACTGCTTTGACATGACTACTAAAACTAAGGTCTGTCTCCAGAAACACCCTAAGATTTTTGACTTGGTTTTTAGTTGATTGACCCCTAGAGTCAAGGTATGCATTCACCTTGAGAACTTCATCTTTGTTTCCAAATGCAATGACTTCAGTTTTCTCCTTGTTTAACTGAAGAAAGTTCTGGGACATCCAACAGTTTATTTCATCAATGCATTGGCAGAGGGAGTCAATGGGGCTACAGTCATTTGGAGATAAGGCTAGGTAAATCTGGGCATCATCAGCATAGCTGTGATAGGCAATTTGGTTAGTGGGAGCATATACAGGCAAAACAAGAGCGGTGCAAGAATTGAGCCTTGTGGGACTCCGCATGTCATGGACGTCCACTTAGACTTATGCTCTCCTATACTCACATAATAACCTCTCCCTTCTAAGTATGATCTGAACCATTGGAGTACCATCCCAGAAAGCCTGACCCAGTTTTCCAGTCTCTCTAAAAGTATGTTATGATCAACAGTGTCAAACGCAGCACTAAGATCTAATAGTACCAGCACTGATATTTTGCCAGAATCAGAATTGAAGCGAATATCATTTATTATCTTAATAAGCGCTGTCTCTGTGCTGTGATGCGCTCGGAAACCAGATTGAAAATTGTCCAGGTATGTTTTTTTTTCAAATCAAGACTAAAAGAGTTGCCGAAAGCTTAATGGTGGTGATTTTTAAGTTATGTGACTGTGGCGTAGTTCATTTATAACCTACGCCTAACTTTTCGTTGCTAGTTGTTGTAAATTCATAAATGCTGATTATCTTGAACAAAACATGTAGCCTAAGGATCAACAACTTTTGTTGGTCACAGAGCTCATTTTTCAAAATAATCCAAAAACCAATGGAAAAATCCTGTTGGGTTTTTGTTAAGGGACCCAGGGTGATTTGAACTTTTGAGTTGCTTTGAGTTCAAGCAAAATAATCTGCCAATGGGGTAAGCAAAATAATCTTTTTCAAACAGAAAACAAGATTATTTTTGTTACCCCATTGGCAGATTATTTTGCTTGTTTCAACAAAACACTCAATTTTGACTTGTTTTAGCTGAAAACAAGACAATTTTTACTTGTCTAGAAAATCCTTCTTGATTTAAGAATTTTTAGATATTTTGGCTGGAAACAAAACAAAAAATCTAAGTAAGAAAAGCATTTTTTTTTGCAGTGTAACAATTACATTTTACAGCATCCATGTGAAAACCTGGAAAGAGACATGAGAATTTGGGGAGAAAAAAAAAGAAAGATTCTTAGTGCATTCCAGGGAATTATTCATGGTTTATATTGTAAATTAAATTAGAGAGCAGACCACAGATGCACAGTAGCCTATAAGTTGTCTTTTTTCATTTACTTACAGCGGAATGCAAAGGAACCATGAAAATAATCAGGAGGAAAATAATGCAGCGGGCTGATAAGAGCTATTCTATAGATATCATTGTTAATATCAAGTCACATTAATATACCAAACATAACGTTATTCTCCTGACTTCTGAAAACAGACAATGAATGAAAATTTACAGGATATTCAGTCAAAATGACGGATAAGGATTATTTGTAGCGCAATCTTATGATCTGAAACGATTTGTTGCAGTCTTTTTGAGTGGAACTTCCCCAAAAGGGAAGTGCCTCCCATAATTTAAAACACAGTAGGCTCATCAGGAAAAAGGTGGATAGAACAGGGATCTCCAACCCTGCTCCCGAAGAGCTACTGCAGAGTTCAGTTCCAACACACCCGTCTGTAATTAGAGTAACCCCTTGATTAGCTGCTGGGGTTGAAGCTGAAATCTGCAGGACAGTAGCTCTCAGGAGCAGGGCTGAGACCCCTGCTAAAGAACATGGTTACATTTCTCATGTCTATCTGTATACAGTGGTTCCCAAACCTGTTCCTGGAGTCGCCCAACACAGCAGATTATGAACATCTCCTTTCTCTCACTCATACATTTCAGGTCTTGGAGTCTCTACTAATGAGCCGATGACCTGAATCAGGTGTGTTTGATTAGGGAGACATACAAAATGGCCAGTTGTCTTCTGTAGAGCTGCTTTACAACTAAATTAATTTTGTAATTAATGAATATCGACACTCTTAGTGAACTGAATGAAAATGAACTAAATTGAGCTGAATAATGTCACTATTCTGATCTGAAACCATCATTTCATGAATTTGCTGCATAATTGATTAATTTATTATAACTGATAATCTGATTAATCCTGATGAAGCTGCTTTGAAACAATCTGTATTGTATGGGAGAGTTTTATCCGGGATGTACAGGATTTTCAGTGCTGCGTTTCAACCTATTAGCTACTTTTATTTGTCTTCATTTGACTGCATGTTTATGTGTGTATTCATGGGTAGCGGACTCTCTACCTAAAATAATTTAAGACAGCATTTTGCTTCTCCTCTTCTAACTATTAGTCATACAGATTTTATGACCATACTTACTGATAGCCTACATCCCAGATAGCACACGTACATCTGCAAGATGTCTGTTAAAGATCTCTTGATCTGGAAAGCATCTGTAAGATGTCAGTTTTACACACATTCTAAATCATAAACATCTTAAAGACATCTAATAGATGTCTATTTGACATCTAAAAGGAGACGTCCTATAGACGTATTGCAGATGAGCAAACACTTTAAAAAAAAAACATCTTGCAGATGTAAATTCAGACGTCAAATAGACATCTCTGAGATGTACATGTGCTATCACGGATTGCATTTTCAAAAATGTCACAGGACCATTTTAAACAAAGAAAAAATGGTGACCTGTAAGACCTAAAATATATATTTATATGTTATATTTTAACCTAAAACCTTTAAAAAAAATAAATAAATAAATTTGTAAATTTCCTATTGTAGTATAACTACAATGACTAACATTGCACCCTGAACTGAATTGACAATTCAACATCAATATCTAATACAAAACTCATCTGAAATCACAATTCATCACTTCCAGTGTAACATTATAAATCAAGCCCTCCAAATCTTCTATTCACTGACAGCAATGAAGGCCTGGTGGGTGTTCGTTTATCGAAAGCATCGTTGGCCTATAAGGCGATATAGAGAAAAACAACAACAATCTGTCATGTAAAACAGTCAATATAATAAACACCCCGTCATACCATATAAAGCAGGATGCGCGTGAAAATCAGACGCTTCCTGGATGCATCGGTTTCCCTTCAAATATCACTGTAGTGTTACAGATCACCTCCGAAACACCGCAGAATAATCCGTGTCGTGTGCACGGATGAGGTGTACATATACACGCGTGATTTGCAGAGATCACAATTAAAATAAACCAGAGCTGCGCAGGTTAATTTCCATCCATCCGTGATGCGCAGATCAGAGGCGTGTGCTGTAAAGGTTGTACATGCAGCAGCTGATTCACGCTTTCGGTGTTTTTACACGGATACGGAGCAGAAAACCTGAAGAAGGATCAGCTGACATTATCAACGCAGCGTCAAAGACGCAGGTGTGCGGGCGTTCACGCGTGACGCGTGTCACGTTTAAAATAGCAAGACGGCGCAAACAAAACAAAACAAAACAAAACACAAGGGTCTTGAGATGTTTTATTTGTTTAATTTTTTTAACTGAGTAGTATTTTTAGCTCACACCCCGTTTTAAATCGCGACGCAACGGCCAAAGACGCCCGACTGATGCTTTTGTTTACACCAAAACAATAGCAGTAATGTTTTAAATCCAGCGTGTTCATCATACTTACAGGTTAAATGCGCTGTCCAGTTCTTTTGTCACATATTACTCCAGGTGAATTTCTGCATTCATTTCATGAAATGAATCAAACACTGCGCATGCGCGCTCAGACTGAAGAGAAGCGGTTCCTGCCGAACAGGTTCCTCAAGTCTCTGTTTTTATTAAAGTACGCCAAACACACACCGTGTTTCTCAGGAATGTGGACAATGCCGATGTAATTATTAAGTTTACAGTGTAGCTAACCCTTATTTTTATGTAGCAGCCTGCATTCCTTCTATAAGAAACATGTTCCCAAATGATACTAGGTAATAGTATATGCTATAGTGTGAACCATACTATAATAAAGTGTATTATACTGTATATATTTTAGTTTTTACAACACTTTGTTAATGAACGCTATAGTGACTATAGTAACTATAGTGAAAGTCCTGCAGTACACTTTAGTTTTTACTACAGTAAACTGTAGCGTATTGATGTATAATATACCCTATAGTTGTAGAAAACTTAATACAGTATTGGGTAATTTGTTTATATTAGTTGTTATATTACCACAGCAACTATAGAATTACCACAACAAATTAATTCGCTAGAGTATGGTTCAAAAACACTATAGTATTTATCATAAATTACTATAGTATTTTTTCTTGTGGGGTGTATTTTTTACCATATTTATTCATTTTACATATATATAAGCTATTTTATGTTTTACAGTCATATTTACTTATTTCAAGTCATGTGCATGAAGACAGAAGCAAGAAAAAGCATGCAGGTAAATAATGAGCCCAGATTGCAGTTGCATCCTGAGTGTTTATTGTTATTGTCTGGTACCTGCATTTCTGCATGGATGCTGGAAACCCATCATAGTATTTTGCATAGGTCTCTGATGCCCACGTCATATGGATGAAACAGTCGGCACATCATGAAAACCATGCAGAATAGTGAAAGGCACAATCACCATAGATATCATGTACACCAATCATTTTTAATACTCTTTTTGTACTTTGTTACTAAGGTGAACATCTCTTCTAATAACAATATGAGGAAAAAAAATACAAGCATATTTGTTTTTGTTATCTTTTCTCATTTCATGTTTTCAGTCAACATTCCCTTAAATCACAAATAACTACCGCTTCCACCAACCTCTCGTGAGGCCTAACAGACATCATTCTAGTCCCACAAATTAAATGAATCATATTGAACACACACGCACACACACACACAAAGAAAAATAACACAGAGTATACATTGCCCAGCTGTTGCGCTGAACAGCAGCGGTGGATCTGTTCAGAGGGCAGAGATCACTGAATGTACGTTCATTACGCGATTTTGCCGTGTCCACTTCATCTAACATGTAGAAACAATGCAAACAGAAGACGACCTTCAAGTGGACGATGTTAAGGACCCTTGTAAGGCTACAGGGCTTTGGATTTTCCTAGATACACCACTGACATTCGTACTGCACTCTCTGTGGAGTCAATATGATGTAAAAACAGTCCATTTCAAATGAAATCAAAGAAATAAAAGCATAATTAGATTTACATTATAGTTATATTATTTTGTTAATAGATAGCCCACTACAATAATAGTTTTACAGATTTTGGCAGGTGATAGGAAAAACTACAAGAAGAACTCATAAAATGATTCAACACTAAACTGACAGAAGAAATAACAGAAAATCGCATGTAAAATCAAATCCTCTTAATGCAAAACAGCTCAATGGTGGTACTGACAACATGGCAAACGTTGGTTCCTATCATAAAATACCCAGTAAGAACATGTACTCAAGTTTTTGGAGAAACATACGGTTAAACGATACCATGAAAACAGGAAGGTGATGTTTCAAAATGAAAATAATGCAAACACTGAACTGTAAATAGTTTGCAATTATATACATTTGAATGCAAATAATTGTTTACCTCTTAAGGTAGCTTTTTTCCCCAACTCATGCATGTTGGCATCTCATTCACCATTGCAAACGAAAACAGCATACTGCTAAATACCATGATTCTCCATAAAACGTAAGACAGTGCAAACTTCTCAAAAAATGTACAAACAGTCATATAATTACATACTTTAAGCACCATTGTTAGTCTATTCATTACTGAATACACATATAAGATAGATCACAACGTGGTGGACGCATTTCCTGTAAATGTGCCGAGAGTATTCGCTGACTATCAAGGAAGAGCACATTTTAGTATTCGACGTATGCGTTAGTGTGAGTGCATGTGTGCTGAGACGCTGACCCAGCAACCTCTGACAGACATCAGAATACAATGAAGATGTAAAGCACAATCGTATAATCAATATTTAAGAGGTATGATGAAATGCAAATAATGACATTGTCTGAAAAACGGATGTTTTGAGAAACAGAGAAATGGTCATGGGAAACATTTTCATTCTTTGTCTCTGTGGTCACAGTGATTTCACACAAAAGCATTAAGTGCTGGACAGGGGAACCTTTGAGCTACACTGAAAGCTTTGCAATGGACAAGCACATGTTTTTTTTGTGGAGCATCAGGTCAATCTCACAAAAACTTGACAAATTGCATGCCAAAATCAAAAGTAACTATATTTTGCAGATTATGCAGCCATCTTGACAACTTTTGTGAAATTCACCCTACAGTAATCCTCCATGAAGTAAATAAAGAGTCACAATCGATACTATCCTGCACATTCTATAAGCAATTATATCTATAATCTACGGCAACCTCTCCTCAGCTCTGTAAATTGATCTAAGACATTGCACATTGCTCCGATACTCCTGCGATCGCTTCCTATTAGATCAGATGTTGACAGGGAGCTATCATGTCAGCTTTAGCTTCATGTCATGTTACATGCTAAACAGCTATATCCCAAAAAGATCATTGAAAAATAATGAGTCTTCTTAGTAATACGTTGTTGTTGTTATATGAGTACTATCCATGATGGACCCTACGACAGTTTACCTGAAGGCTCTGTTTCAAAATATAGATTCCTTAAGAAGCTGCCTCAAGAGACATGAATTAAAACAGATTTCAACAGAGTTTGATGGTAACATGTTGCTAAGCTGTTTTCTATACTTTTTGGTACTGAATGAGTTACAAAGTACACATGAGTTTTGATGCTTACAGTTGATTCCAATAGAATTTGATGTTAGCATGTTGCTAAGCTAACACAAGGCAACACTCTAAGAAGCACAAATTCATAGCGCACCTAAATAGTGGGTGTAAATATCTATTTATAAATGCACTGGGGTATCTTTCCCATTCAGACTATGTATAGAATTGGCAGTGCCCACGTTCTCCACCATCTTGAATTGATTTCTTCAGTGAAACTGCCTTTTCTTGGAAGGATACTGCCTTTGAGGAAGCACACCTATAAAATGTGTTTCCTAAATGCTGTTTAGTACTAGGTTTAGGAACAGAGGTCATTCAAAAGTAAGCAATTAAACTAAATTGTTTGGGAGTTTAATTACTTTTGAAAGTTAGCACCGCTATGCTGAAAATCAGGCAGCAACATCTACTTCGAAATGACCTCTTTACAAACGTATCTGGCTAGATTTGTCTTAATCTACAAACTCTCAACTGCTTGAATCTATTCTTGCTCACTCACTTTATCTACATACTTTTTATTCTTGTTGTCTTTAAGTGACCTTTTCATTGCTGTAGTAGCTTTTTGTTCTCTCAGTGCCATGTGATCTTAGGATCATATTTCTATGAAGCATTCAGTGGTTGGTTCCTTCTTTTGACAATTTAACCTGATTATGTTTCAACGAACAGTGCCAATGTACCTGAAGTGTCATTGTTATACATTTAGAGGGATGTATGTAAAGATACAGAGTTTACACGCGTCTCCTTTTCAGCTATACTCCCAGATAGGGAAACTGATTTAGGTGTTATTGAAGGTACATGGGCATTTAAGCAAATATATGAATCGTCTTAGAGTAATTGTGCTTGGTAGGGGGTTTCCAGATAAGAGTGAAAAGAGGATAAACTGGCTTGTGCTCAAAGACAAACCTGATTAATATGAAACTGCATAACATTATGGACATAAAACCAGTAAAAGCAAAAGGAGAACTTGAGAAGGTAAGGGATTCATTGGGAGGTGAGGGTTTCTTGGGGTGGGTTATAATGCCCTCAATGTAAACTTTAATGCATCAGTGGCAGAAGTTGCGCTGGCACGGTTGGTGCAGGAAGGAGTTGCGGGTGTGGGTCGCGCGCCGTTGCACCTGTTCACGCACACGGTTTTGGCGCTGCATGCGGTTGCGTGCCAGGTGGCGACGCTCAGTGCGGGCTTTGGCCCTCTGAACCCTGGAGACCTGGGTGACTTTAGCCAGGGCGCCTGCTTGTGCGGCTGCTCCTCGGGTCACCCGTGTGGGCATGCTGCTTCTGGTCATTATGGGCGCTGCTGATTCAGACATCCTGCTGGAACAGAGCAGATAGGAGGAGGAATAGGAAGTGTTAGAGTGAGAAGCAAATGGACAGAATGGAGTGAAAATTAAATGAGAAGATGGAAGACAAAATTAGGACAGTGTCCAGGTGTCCAGTCCTGCTCCTGGAGAGCCAAAGTCCTGCAGAGTTTATCTCTAGTTCGCTCCAACACACCTTGATTAGCTGGTTCAGGTGTGTTTAACTGGGGATGGAGATCAACTCTGCAAGAGGCCCTTGAGGATCAGGACTGGACACTCCTGGTGTAAATGCTGACATGTCCTACAACATAAGTTTCCAAACCTGTTCCTGGAAGGCCAATGTCCTGCAGAGTTTAGCTTCAACCAACCCCAACACGAACACGCTTGCCTAGAAGTTTCTATTAGGTCCAGCTCTGCACGAAAATGGCCCTCCAGGAACTGATTTAGACACCCCTGTCTTACAATATTAGTTACATACAAATGTTGAATGCGTTGGTTTATAGATGAACAACAATGGTCATCAACAGCCAATTTAAGAGGTCAGTTTTTTCAGTTAGGAATGTCTGATCTTCATGATATAGAGAATATTATTGCAGGGTACAGTTAAGAGGCAGTGTACCAAATTTTGTAAAAAAAATCATCCATCAGGTGGTACTATAATATGTGAATTTCTTATAGGCTACATCCGAAAGCTTAGGCAGCTCACTTGATTAGACCTTGATTGGCTAGTTCAGGTGTGTTCGATTAAGGTCGGAGCAAAACTCATAAGCTGCATTTCCATTACCCTTCAAATTGAAATTGCGAATTGAAAGTACACCTAATGGAAACACGTCAATTTCACAAAAACTCACATATATCGCAAAAAAAAAAGTTTTTACGCTCACATGAGGTGGTTTTTCAGGTAATTCGAAAAAAGGATTATTTCGCAAAATTGCAATGGAAATAGTTTCACATTTACAGGTCACCTGGCATACATAAGTCACATGATCATTCTTTAATGTACTATGACCTCAAAGAAACACCTCATACATGGCTACTCTCAAGTATAAGGGGCTTTTCTTGTCATTAATGCTGATGGTGGCCACTCTAGTCAATGATTGCGTTTATACCAGCTGCGCCGCGGAACGTTTCAGAAGAATCCCAAAAGCGGCTCTCTGCACACCTTCTCTAAAAATACACGCCTACATCTCCTTCGATTAAAAATAATAGCTAGTGCGGTGGCTGCAATATATGTAAACCTACTAACACCTGTCACCATGACTTATCGCGAGAGGGAAAAAAATTTGTCGCATAACATTGAAACGGTGGAAACAATGGAAACGCTTATCGACATTTATAAAATATTGCAAAGTTTTTGCGCGAATCTGTAATGGAAGTGCACCTACAGAACTCCTGAACTAGCCACGACAAAATGTCAACACCAGCAAGCAATAAATCAAGATGCGTTAATCCAGGGGTGTCCAAACTTGATCCTGGAGGGCCACTGTCCTTCAGAGTTTACCTTCTGCTTGCCTCAACACACCTGCCTGCAAGTTTCCAATTTGCCCAGTAAGACATTGATTAGCTGGTTCAGGTGTGTTTAATTGGGATTGGAGCTAAACTTTGCAGGGCATCAGCCCTCTAGGAACAGGATTGGACACCCCTGCATTAGTCCTTCCATGTTTTTGTCCTAACCAACTGTGATGACAAGACATTTTGTCAGTCACCTGGTTTACATTTGTTTTGCGCAACAAACACAAACCAAGTGAAATCTCACTGCAGAAAATAACGCAAACAGCGGAAGTGAAATTTACCTGACACTGCCAGCCAGGCTGGAGGTACTCTCTTCCACCACAGGGAGAGGGCCAGGGGAGACGTACACGGACATGCTGGGGTGCTCGATGAGGAGGTCCTCCATGGGGCTGGTCTCCGCCGTGGCTCCCTCTGCAGTAAAACAGGGGGGAGGGGTGACAAACCAGCTCTCATCCATGCTGCAGGAACACGAGCCCAGCTCGCTTAACAACACATTCACTTCTACTGACTCAAGGTGAGAGAAGGAGGCGGGATCAGGAGGAGAGCAGATGGAAGGGGAGGAATAATGTGCCGCCTGTATCCTGCCTGCTCTAGTCCTGCGGTTTCTGCAGGTAGGAGGAGAGGGGCCGCATATCTGAGATGCATGACATTCACTGCGGGGACGGGCGCATGCTACTGAAGCTGCCTCTGGCCCATCCTCACCTTCAGTGAAGTAGGAAGTGATAGAAGACAGAACAGGGTGTATTTCCAGAATATGAAAGGTTTGGTTGAAGCCATGCGAGTGGGGGATGCCAGTACCATGAGCACACATACCAATAAAAGGAATTCATTCAAATATGGACAAATGAGAAGGGATACAGAAACAACAGAAAAACATAGAAAATACTACCATTAGTTGTTTTAAAACCCTTTTAAATTATCATGATCTACTCACCATGTACTACTGTACTTAATCCCAACAATCTGGTTCCAAAACCTAGTGAGATGCCTACTTGTGCAGCATTTAAAAAATGGTAAGTGTGTCATTTCTCGTAATAGTCTGAACAGCCCAATGGGACACAGTATAACCACACTTACTCAACCATTGGCGACAGTTGTGACGGAAATAATGGCTAAAAAAGGAGATTGTCACAGGAATTACACAGTTAACCAAACTTGGCTTCCTGTCTACTTTTGGCATGAACAAAAAAAAAAAAACTTGCTCAGGGATATCTGCTGCATTCAAATATGTCTACAACCTTGCTATATAGTATGCGAAAACAGCACACCAAAGGAGTAGTATGCAGTAATGTTAAGAAAAAAATGGTAGGTGAGAAGTACCTGGATGACCTATTACTTCTATTGAGGTTCTGGAGCACACATTCAATGTACAGTTTACTGTGCCGAGTTGCGAATGGCACCGACACTGGGTCACGCAGCAGTGACAACATGGTGGAATCTAGTATTTCTGAATTTTATTCATACTACTCATATTTATACTACATTGAACGTATTTAATGCTTTCAAATCAAATGTAGTACCAGGCATCCTCAAATCTGGCCCACTCCTGCAGAGTTTAGCTCTAACCCTAATCAAACACACCTGAGCGTGCTAATCAGAGTCTTCAAGATCATTAGAGCATCACAGGTAGCTGAGTTTGATCAGGGTTGGAGCTAAACTCTGCAGCAGATTGACCCTCCAGGGAAAGATCTGAGGAAGCCTGTGCTAGACAGTATGCAGTTTTGGACTATAGGTCCTTGCACACTGAGTCCGAAATCCTTTTTCAATTCGTCATCCTTTCCTATCAAAATGCTTATGGATGCGAAAACGCAGAAAATCGAACCTGATCCAAATATTTTTATGATGGACAAAAGTTTCGAAGGCAGCGTGTAAACGTGATTGACACAACGTGAGGTCGTATTTATTTTTTAACATGCAAAAATTTTGGACGTGAATTTCGGACTCAAGTATTTCGGACAAGTATTTATATTTACATTAGTGCTGTCAAACGATTAATCACATCTGAAATAAAAGTTTTTGTTTATGTAATATATGTGTGTGTACTGTGTATATTATGCATAAATACACACATACAGTATATTTTGAAAATATTTACGTGTGTGTATATATATATATATATATATATATATACACACACACAAATATAACAATTTTCTTAAATATATACATGCATGTGTGTGTATTTATATATGCATAATAAATATACTCAACACACACATTATGTAAACAAACTTTTATTTTGAATGAATGATTGACAACACTAATTTACATACAAAAAGTATGTGTTGGGCTTTAGAGTATCACATCTTTATCTTAGCAAAATGCTATTTTTAGCATTTGATGATTCCTGTGGGCTTTGCCTGAGGATTGCTATTTGCATGTCATGCATACATGACTGCTAAAACAGTTGCTGGCTATGAAAAGCATTTCAGACCGGGTTCCATGGTGGTTGTTGTGATGATGCCTCACTAGGCTGTTCACTAGGTTTTGGAACCAAGCCAATGTTTTCCAAATTCATAAAAATTAATTCATTACATTCAGTATATTTTTGCTTTTTTACTCCAACATACTCTTCAAACTTGAAACTAACTTAAATATAATTTGTTCCTTGCCTTTATTTTGTAAACTGTATAAATTTAGGTCCCATTAAAGGCAGAGTTTTTTTGTTGTTTGTGTAGGACACTCACCGTGCAGATTGACCAGGAGCCATCCCTCTTCATCAGCCTCAGACACACAGGGCTTTGGTCCCTTCAGATCTGGAGTAACTTCTTCCTCGCTTCCAAAGAACAAACTGGTGAGCCGCTGGAACATGGCTGCCTCGGAGGTCAAAGGTCACAGTTTTTTGTTTCCTGAGGGATAGCTGCCTTAGAAGTTTTTTTTTGTTTGTTTGTTTTTAATAGCTGTTTAATTAACTGAAGTCGCTAATTTTTGTGTTTTTTCAGTGATGTAACAGATGGCAGGTTGATCACAGGTGTATTGGCCTTTTTTGAGTCTTCAGAGAAGGCGCAGTTAATATAAGGTCTCACTTGGTGCAAAGATCTACATTTGACAAAAGACAGAAAAAAGAACAGAATTGGTCAAGAAAACCATATCATGAAATAACATTTCATAAAAATAACATTTAGCAACATCTAGAACAACAGATTTAGTGGCACTATGAGTATTTGGCATTGTTTTTCACATTTTGTAATTTAATATAATAATGTGGTTAATAAATAATTTACATAATTATGTAATTTTATATATATATATATATACATACACACACACACACACACACACTGCATTACAGAATTGGTATTTAGGGTCGAAATATACTTTGTGATAAAATTCATGAAAATAATCATAATGGTCCTAAACATGCTACATTCTTTTAAATGCAATCTTTTTATCTTGTAATTTTAGGTTGAAATATGACCGGTACTTGTTAATTATGACTATGAATATGAAATATAACCAGTATCTATCTCTCTGTCTCTGTTCATCCACATCATTAATTAAATTTAAATGGTTTCAAAATTACCATTATAGTTATATAACTGATTCATGAACTGTATGTTCATATATACATGTATTATTTTATGTACGAACCTTATATTTTACCTCATTTTTTTGCATCTCATTCACTGAACTAAAAAAATAAAAAATAAAGTCCCAATGGCTCCCCTGCAGGCGGGCTTTAACTACCCGTCAGTGGGCGGGGCTTCAGATGCGCAACCCTGCGTGGGGATGACGTCACCGACGCAACTGACCCCGCCCCTCGTAAGACTAGCGGACAGAGTATGAAATAACAGAAAGGAAACAGGGTCATTTTGATAGAAACCAGCAAAAACAACCCCGTTTATGACTACGGCTTTAGCAACAAGATATAAAAATAGCTTTCCCCCCCAAAATAAACCGAATGCATTCACCAAGAAAGAAAATGCGTTTAATAAACATGAATTTATCGTACGTCTGACAGATACTGTTTGAAAAACAACACCGAATCCTGTGTTTACCGATGAATCCAAGGCAACCGTGGCCATATATTTGAAAAACAGTAAAGCAAAAAGTAAACATGAATACAAAACGCATAAAAGCAGTGAACATGAGCATATAAAGCGAAGCAAGCGAGAGAGAGAGAGAGAGAGAGACACTGAGCGCAAAGGGTCACAGCAATGACAGCTCGGATCAAGGGTATTACCAGCTCTCAAATTACTCATATAACCACAGCCTGTATACATCAGCCCTAAAAATCACATTCTCTTCAATAATACAGCCGGTTTAATCAAAATCCGACGGTTGATAAACGAGTTGCTGCATATACAGGCTTGTCCCTAACGTAAAATATCACAAATCAAATTCACTGCTTCTAAACATCGACCTGAAAACACAACATTGAAACGAATGCTATTTTTAAGCGACTTCTGTATGAAAAGATCAGAAAACCATCGACTGGCTTTGGTCTACTGCTATGAATCCCGATCTATAGCGAGAGCAAAATAATAATGAAGCCGTATAATAGGAATGAACCCGAGTAATAACTGACAACAGAATAAAATACTGTTCATACAGATCCATTTATGGTCAATCTACAGTTTTTGGCAGCTGTTATTAGCGCTTGGCAGGTCTGATCTAGTCCAGTTTCAACAGACGGACTAAATTCTGCTACAAACCCGAAGAGATTCAGCATCTTACCTGTCTTACCTGCAAAATTATTCAAGTTGTAAACGCGACGACCACACAATAAAAACAACAAAAATCTTAAAGCATAGCTTTAGGTATTCTTTTTGTATGAGGTAGTAATTTCACACACACACACACAAAAAAAAAACTATATATATATGAAAAAGTCTTTCTTCTTAGAAGAAATCTGCGTGTAAAATATGATTTACACGTCGTTTCAATCGTAGCATCTGCAGCTTGTGTGTGTGTGTTTTCCAGCAGATATAGTTTGTGATGTTATTGCTTCGCCCAGCTGATCCTCAGATCAGAATATAGGACGCACAAAACAGCTGATTGTGACGTCACGGCGCTCGTAGCAACGGCCGGGCTCCGCCCACTCCGGCCGCTGGACCAATCAGAGCTTTCCACCAGCTCCAGCGCTGTGAGTGAAGCGGTGGGGGTTGGGCAGATAGTCTTATTAACGTCATTGTAGTTTTTAAAAATAAATCGCTTATGAAATCGCATAAAACTACATTTAGTCTTAAAGCGGACACATTTAGTAGAGCTTGTGTTGTTTGTTTTGTGTAGAATAATACTGAAAAAGGATTAGGTATGTTTGTATTGTTGATAAAATTTCTATCTAGCAAAGTTGAAAGTCAGAATTGTGTAACTTAACCATAAAAGATTTGGAGCTGATATGAAATGATTTCACAGGCTTGCATCATTCGTTTGATTGTATTGTCATTGCCTTTGGCTTGTCTGAGGTGTTTGTAATATCATTTCACTCACTGGTGTGGCTAAGGTGCATTTCTGGTACTGCAGGTAATTTGATAGGAGTTATGTGAGCTCTGTCTCTTTAAACTGTGTTTGTAAATATTGCCTGTCCCTCCCTCTCCACATTCCTCACTATGGGGGCGGGACTTAGACTGTCACGTGTCACGAGCAACCAATCACAACTCCTGGACTGAAAACTGACTTGTCAGTAACCTATAGAAAACAACTGGTCTTTGGAAAGCCCTTGATGTCTGACTTCAGGATCTTTAGTATATCTTTAGATATATATATATATATATATATATATGAAGAGTTCATTTGCAAAAATAGATAACTCCGTTTTTTCATTGTGCATTCCAATTAATCTCGAAAACACAATAAAAACATAACATAATAAACAAACAGTTATCTGTTTTTGCAAATAAACTCTTCATATATATATATATATATATATATGTAACTTTTGCTAGTTTCCATTTTTACCCAACTATTATCTTTTGCTTCTGAGAAAACACAATCCATATTCTAGAGATAATACTACATACAGTATGTCAAAACAAGGACACCTTTCCCATAATTCCTCCCTTTCTCTGAGTCACCTGGTGATTTGTCTTCTACACCCTGAATGTGGTTGTCATTATTTAAATAAAAACAAAAAACTTGGGCATGATCCTATATAAAACTGCTAATACAATAATTAAAATAAAAACTGAATAAGCAGAGACAAAAGCCTCTAGCCTGTGCTTTTATCTCACACCTGCCCTACAGAATCAAACAGGCACGGCACAGCATGTCCCATCTGGAACGTGATATTACATATTGAGCAAGAAAAGTGTTCTGTCATTAACCGGGATGTTTCACAAGCATAAATGTTTACACACACACACACACACACAGAAGGACTCTCCATAAACATATTGATTTTTATATGATATGACCTTTTATATTTGATCTCCTAACGCTAACCCTAACTCTTTCCAAATCCTCACAGGTAAACAAAACTTCATTTAGTATTGATGTATATACTCTTTTCCTCACAGGGACTGACATTTTGTCCTCACAATGTCAAACGTTTCAAGTTTTACTATCCTTGTGGGGACATTCGGGAACGCATGGACCACACATACACAGGTGAATAAATCTGATGTGTTATACAATACTGTTTTTTGTCCTGTCCCAGAATGATAATGTGCACAACAAAACAGACAATTACGGATTAATTGTGGAATTGCAATTCAAGTTTGAATTTAGGGAGGCAGAAGAACTACAATCACATAACTACTGTATTTAATTTTAAATAATATTTCTCTACATATATAACACATTTATCACATTTTGTTACCATAAACATGCTATCATACACACAAGCAAGCCTATTATTTTCAGAAGCATTACATAATATGAACAACAAATGTCAATAATCAGTCACCTGTATAAATGTGTATTTATTTATATTTGTAGAATTAATTCCATTCCATTCATTACAATCCCATTTCTGCTCTGAGAAGAAAGAACCCTTAAGCCCCGCTATAGTTCTTAAAAAGTTCTCTAACTTTCTTAGTCTCTAGTTTAGTTGGGGAAAGGATTAAAAATCAACATTAACATACAGTGCATTTCCTGAAGATAATGTGGTTCTCAACCTTTTTGCCCCCAAGGCCCCCCTATAAGGAAATATTCCAGGGCCCCGCACAAGATGTTTTGACCTCAGAAAAGCATAAAAGTGATTCAAAACAGATTTTGCCATTCCCATTCATAGCAAACATATGGGAGTGGAGTAACATATCTAAAATCTAAGGAGGAGAATGGTTATGGTTCCACATAGCACCGTTTGTCACCATTGGCCTTTAAAGATATGTGCTATAGCTCTTAAAGTGGTTCCTGATTACAAGCCAGTGAACCACTTTTAGTGCTATTTAGCATTATTTTTGTTTAAAGTGTATATTAGCACCATTTATTGTTTGTTTTGGAATCTGATAGAGCATCAGACTTAACAAGCATATGATCTTTATTTTATGGACCATGGTAAAAACAAACAAACAAAGGACTTCATTTCCCAGAATGCTTTAACACCCCCTTTAACAAGTTTTTAAAATAGTCAAACAACATGAAGCAGGTTTACAAAATGGAAACCTTTAACAGAAGGCCTATATTTTATGTTCTTGCCTATTTTGCGTTGGAGTCCAGTCACTATCTGGCGATCAGTTCATTCAAAATGCACTCTTGAATCAAAAAGGAGCCAATTCTCAAATTGGGAATTTCATCCAACCCTTGTGAAAACACAGTGGTTCCTTGTTTCTTTCACAACATTGCTCTGTTTCTTTAAGCACCGTCAACTTGTGACTCAACCAATAGCGTGACTTTGGGGTGGGGTGGAAGGAGTGTTTGGAAAACCTGTTTGGAAACCACTATTGCTGCAGAAACGTCACACCACAGCTTTAAATGGGTCATGAACTTTTTTTGGCCTTTGTTTTTTGTTTTGTACTGGCAGACTGTAGACTCGGAAGTAAACAGCACTGCTATGACTGGTTAATAGTTGTGTGTGTTTGACAGCCTATATTCCTCATCAGTTGTCATTCCTGTTCCCAAAAAAATCACATCCATCAGAGTTTAATCATTACAGGCCGGTGTCGTTGACCTCAATCATAATGAAATGTTTTGAGAAATTGGCCCAAAATATAATTTTTCCATATGTTTCACCATTTTTGGACTCTCTTCAATTTGCATACAAGCAGAAAAGGGGTACAGATGACGCAGTGGCTTGTCTTTTGCACTGTTTGCTTCAACGCTTGGACACCCCTGGAAATTATGCTAGACTTCTTTTTATTGACTTTTGTTCTGCCTTTAATTCAATTCAGCGTCATCAAGTAATCAAGAAACTACAGGGTCTGCAAGATCCATCGCCATTAATTCACTGGATTTATAATTTTCTGTCTAATCGCATAATTTCTGTCGTAAGTGGTAAAAGTGGACAATTTATTATCACCCACCATTGTTCTTAATACTGGGGCCCCCCAGGGATGTGTATTAAGACCATTTCTCATTTCTCGTTTCTTCGTATTAAGACCTCGTTTCCTTCTTCTCCCGTATCGGAGTATTATTGAGCCAGTTCTTATGTATGGTGCCATTCGTTTTTTTCATATGCTCACAGCCGTTAATAGGAACAAACTTTTAAAGATATCTAATTTGGCTAGTAGTATTATTGGTATTCCTACTCTTAAGCTATCAGGCTGTGTTACTTCAACTACAATCCGGAAAGCGCACATAATCCTAAATGACCCAGATCACCCACTCCATCTGTGTTTCATACTTCTCCCATCTGGCCGTAGGTATAGATTACCTATGTGTAGTTTTGTTCCTACAGCTATACGAGCTTTAAACACATAGGAAATTGGCCATCATCTTACACTCTTGCATTTTTTTTATTTTTTTATTTTTTTTTGTGGGGGATGTAACTGTTTGTGAATGTACTGTGATAAGTGTGTACATTATGTGTAGCTGTCTTCTATCTAGATGGACGCTGCAGTGATTTAGGTTAAAAACGCATAAATAGTCAGTATACACTGTTAAAAATAAAGGTGCTTCACGATGCCACAGAAGAACCTTTGGTAACACTTTACAATACGGGTGCACAAATATGCATTAAATAATGCTTAACTAATGCACAGATAATCATGAGTTAATGTATAACTCATGATGAACTAAACCATTTATTAATGATTACTGCATCAGCAACTAATGAACATTTGATATGATTCAAAGATTAAGTAATCGATAAATTGTTATCAGTTAAATGCGTCATAATATATGAACTACCTAATAACTTATTTTATTAACTAATGAAGTAAATTCATATGTTAATTACCACATTAATTGACCATGCCTTTAAACTTCCAGTTGTCTGCTTTAATTAATCATTAGCTTATGATCTGCATGAGTATCATTATGTTAAGACTTTACTTGTTGAGGCACATGACTGTTAACTAATTGTTAAGTAATATGTCATCGTGGTTATAGATTTTGAATTAGTTAGTTAGTAGAGTGCCTCAACAAGTAAAATCATAACATAATGATACACATGCAAATCATAAGCTAATGATTAATTAAAGCAGACAACTGGAAGTTTAAAGGCATGGCTTCGATTATAAAGAGGTAAGAAAGTGCTGGTTCTTTAAAGAACCTTTGACTGAATGCTTCTTTGTGGAACCAAAAATGGTTCTTCTATGGCATCGCTGTGTTTTAAGCACCTTTATTTTTAAGAGTGTATATCAAATGATCTGTAATAACAGACAAAGCAATAGTGATCATCTTTTAGGTTCAATCTTTTTGTGTCAAATTGTGCCTTGTTTGTAAACGAATTTGCGGTAAAATGAAGTGAACAAAAAAACAAGTTCTTACTGACACAGTCTGTATCTTCTGAAACTTACAGGATGTTTTTATACTACAATAACCTCTCATATGTCAAAAGATCAATCGTGGAATTTTGGTTTCTCAGTTCAGATGTTCATGACATCTGTTTCCACCGCTGCATATTATGTACTTGTTTCCCAGCTATTTCCTCGAGCGTTGTCGGCTTGTTTGGCAGGTGTCTTCTCTCAGGCCTTCACCTTTGCTTAAGGGTGGAAAAGTGGGTGAAAGTTCACTGTGGTGGTGTTATATTGTGAACTTCAGCGACCTGCACACAACACTTGACTAAAGTGACTGTCCTCGCTATTTATGAGCATCACAGAAACCCAAGCCTCTTAAAATGGTAAGAAAATGCATAGTCTGTTTATGAGGATTTGCAAATAGGATCCTAAGTGGCTGTGAAAGACTTTCCGTGCAGATGGCAGATAACAGAGAGATAGGTGGCTGTTTTGAGAACAAACACCACAACAGCTGATTTTCATGCTTTGAAGCTGCCTTCATGGTCCTCTTAACCTTTCCTGCTTCCTCACTAAAAACAGACGCAGTGGCGGTGGCCACAGTGCTTTCTATCTGGGATGTTACGATGAGCTGGAGGAGGAGCCAGATGAAAGATCAACACAAACGCTCAAATAGGACAGACTCTGTGGAAACACATCAACACGAATGCCTGGGAGCTTTTGTTAGGGAAAGGACGATCGTATCTCTTTTTATTCCATCTCACTTACACACCTGAGTTACATTCAATAGAGGCTCTTTCTTATTCCTTATTCAACTGTGTTAGGAATTCAGATGATGACTATGTATTTTGTAATTTGCACAAACTTGTTGGTGCACTAAATGCTTTTTATAACTTACCTTTTATGGTTAATGATTCCTGTCGAGGCATTTTAAAATAGCTCAGTTCCCACCCCTTGAGACACTTTTCTGTCCTCTAAGGCAGGGGGTTTTAAACTTGTTTGAGCCCAGTGCAATGCATTTTTAGGATTGCCTTTTTGAATTGAAAATTGAAAACAAGGCATTTTAGACATGCAGCATAATTTTCCTATTTATCTGCTCATTTATCAGCAGTCATGTTTTGGATCAGAGCTAATACGTATCTCTTTGTTAATCAATGCTGTTAATCTCAATTTACTGTCACCTTTATCTTTTGTATCTACAGAACAGACATGTTTGCAGACAGAGAAAGTCCATTACAAGCTGTACTTCATGCCCCCTCTCTCTCTCTCTCTCTCTCTCTCTCTTTTAGTCATAATTCTTGATAAGGCGGAGGTCATTTCTGGGGCCTGCTGGCTCTCTCTGCTCTCACTCTTTATCTTTAGAGTTCACATGGAGCGTTTTCGGGTCAGAGTGGGATATGATGACATGCGGTAATCTACTGTAGCTGCAAGTCTTCAACCACTTTCTGCATGGTGTTCTTTAAAATACAATAGCAGATAGCTCTTTGAACAGATCTGTGACAAATTACAATTTTATTTACTCATGTTACTCCAAACATGTAAGAGTTTTCTTTCTTCAGTAGAACATACATTTTTTTTTTTTTTTTGAAAAATGTCTCCGTTTAATTTTGTCAAAAAAACCCCAAAAATACCAAATGGTGTACTCTTAAAAATAAAGGTCCAAAAATTTATTTATTTATTTATTTATTTTTCACAGCAATGCTGTAAAATAACCATTACAGAGAACCGTTTTCCCACGTGGCAAAAATGAATAAATAAATAAGCAAGCAAGCAAATAAATAAATAAATAAATTCAGTGAACAGTTCTCCCATGTGGCAAAAAAACCCAAACATTTGTGGCCAAAATATATTTGAAATATATACTAAATATATGTTGCAAACAGTGAAGCTCAATGAAATATATTTTTGAAATAGAAAATATATCTAGTTTCAACCTTTGCATACCAAAATATATTCCTAAATGTATTTAAGGGACATGAATATACATTTCCAGTCCAGTAGCCTACATTTAGGCTAAATACAAATGTGGATGGGCCTACTAGAGATCAAAAGTAGATTTATAATTATTTAATCATGCTTAAAATCTTTATATACTGCAATATTACATTTTTTGAGCATTTAAAATTTATTTTTTTTAATTTTTTTTTACTATTTTTTTCTATATTTTTGAAAATATATTTTAAATGTATAATTATATTTTTAAAACATACAAAAATGGCCAAAAAATATTGTTAGAAAATATATTTACGTAAATATATTTTGAAACATATTTTAGCAAATACATATGGCTATTTTTGTATATTTTTAAAAATATATTTGATTTCTATTTCTTTTCTTTTTTAGCGTGAAGCACATTGTAATAATCTAAACAACATTTTTCCACTAAAAGAACCTTTTGTAGAATGGAACGTTTCCATAGATGTTAAAGGTTCTTCATGGAACCATCAGTTCCAATAAAGAACCCTGAGTACTGTATATCGCTAATATATATGTTAAAATGAGTGCTGTCAAATGATTAATCGCGATTAATCGCATCCAAAATAAAAGTTTTTGTTTACATAATATATGTGTACATACATTATACATTTAATGTATATTTATATATACATTTAAATATTTTCAAAATATACACTGTATGAGTGTGTATTTATATACACAGTACACACACATACATTACGTAAACAAAAACTTTTATTTTGGATGCGATTAATCGTTTGACAGCACTAGTTAAAATATATTTACATCAATATATTTTCAATAGGTTTTAGTTTAGTTTTTTTTTTTTTCAGTTCAGTGCTCTTTACAAGATATAGTTGGCGTATTTATATTTCATTGCTGTATGTGCAGTGGAGTCCAATATTGTTTTCTTCAGTTTAACATGATAAAAAAGACAAAAATAAAAACTCTTTGACTTACACTGAAGGAGGGACCTGGGTCGTATCTAGTAACTGAAATATCACAGACACTTGAGGATGGGGTTGTTGACTTTGGCCCGTAGCAACAGCCAAGTCATCACCCACAACACCCAAACAACCATCCAGCAACACCATAATAAACATATAGGCCATAGGCAACACCCACCATAGTGCTTTGCATAGACTAATAACGCTCACATTTACATCAGAAAATGCAAAAGTCTAGCTGGATTTACAAGAGCTCAAGTAGTAAAAAAATCCAGAAAGGGAAGCAAGCAGGGTAGACTACAGAGGAAGAGTGAAGCCACATTTTATTATCTACTACAGTATTTGCATTGAATTCCACTTCCGTTTGCAGCTGAGTGCTGAGACTCAAGTAAACACAGATGAAAAGGCCCGTTTGTGCCGGAACATGGATCTGCATCCTGCTGCACTGTTGTCTCTGCTCCGTGACTAAGACACACTCGTTCAGTGGCCGTCTGATGTGTCTCTACACGACTGGAACAAACAGTCCCAGAGGAATGCCCTTGGCAGGAATATGAAGCACACAGAGTCACTGGGGATCAGACTCCACCAGAGAATACAGAGGACCAAAGGAACAGCTTTAACCTCTCACAGGACAT
Source organism: Onychostoma macrolepis (assembly GCF_012432095.1). Taxonomy (NCBI): domain Eukaryota; kingdom Metazoa; phylum Chordata; class Actinopteri; order Cypriniformes; family Cyprinidae; genus Onychostoma; species Onychostoma macrolepis. The sequence goes on along the minus strand of NC_081177.1, from coordinate 27,408,211 downwards.
CACTGACTTCCTTCATGCACATTATTCTAATGAACAAAATAAAAATAAATAGTTTGTCTTCCTAATCTTTCAGCAAAATGTAATGCAATGTTCCTTTGTGACTGACGTCAGCGACTATTTTTCTTCCCCTCCCGTCCAAACACCTGTCATATGGAGACCACTTTTCACCATACAATTAGATTTGAGTAATGAGGCTGACTTATTTGGCCTGTCTCATCAGTGTTGGGTGTTTTTCTGCAGATCAGTACATACACACTCAGCATACTGGCCAGGTTGATGGATACTATGTAGGGGTGAGTTCAAACCTCAGATTACATAACCTTTCTCTGTCCCGTCCTAAAATATCCTGTGTCTCCTCTTACCCTTAGCCTTTGCCTGATAACATAAACCTGCGCTGGGAGCAGAGGTCGCGTGAAGAGACACCACAGGCCAGCAGGTGGCGCAATGAAATACAGCTTACACAGTATGTGAGTGTGTACAAAACCTGCAGTGCCTCTAAATTTCTAACATGACCAAAACTTTGCTGAAAAACCTGTTGCACACAATCTACTACATGCCTTCTGTCATCTAATTGACAGTTTTGTAGCAAATAAAAGGTCTTTTAGTATAATTTTACAAATGTCCACATTCAGCTCGTGCTTCACGTGTCTTTTTATTGTGAAATCTTTACTGGTTTTTGTACAGTAAACATACAAATAATGTTTGTATTGTTAGTAATATATGAACATGAACATTTACTGGACTGAAGCATTTCTTGATTATCCATGCATCCGTTTTTGACAAATCATATTAAAATGTATTTCATTTGTTTATTTGTTCGTCTCTCAGTCTGCATTGCATTATGTGTTTTAAACTACAGAGCTTTGATGATCAAATTAAATATAATCTTTAGTGCTGTCAAATGATTAATCGCAATTAATCGCATCCAAAATAAAAGTTTTTGTTTACATAATATATGTATGTGTGCTGTGTATATTTATTATGTATATATAAATACACACACATGCATGTATATATTTCAGAAAAATATGTTTTTGTTAGATATTAAATATGTAAATATTTTCGAAATATATATTGTATGTGTGTGTATTTATATATACATAATAAATATAAACAGAACACACACATATATTATGCAAACAAAAACTTTTATTTTGGATGCGATTAATCACGATTAATCATTTGACAGCACTAATCTTACAAAAACATATTATTGGAGAAATAGAGTGATGACAGATATTAATATCATTTTATGATATTAATCATAACAGTTATGATATTAATCATAACAGTTAAATTAACAATCATTAATCATACAGTATTCTGTAATACTGTTATAAAGATCGCATTGCTTTACAATACAGGCTATCAGAATTTCATCTTTATTTTGTCAAAATTGCATAATTTTGCTCAGTTTGAGCCTCTAAATAAAAACGAGGTGCTTTTTCTCCTCAAGTATGAGCTCCATATTTTACTATATATGAGCTATATCTTACTATACTATATATAATAAATATTTCTGGCTAGTTTACTGACTTTAGTTTACTTATATATTATTTCATATATAAGGCTTTAAAGGGTTAAAAACACAATGTACAGGTACACAAATATATTATTTCTGTCAGTTCTACAGGGTGTGTTAATGGCCCGAGGCCTAGTAAAGTATAATAAAAAAATAATAAAATTCAAAATGAAGAGAAGTATTGTGACAATTTATTGATTGATCAGATAGGAATCAAACAATAAAAACAGAACCAGCCAACTGCAGTAGTAACAATAGTAAAAGCAATTAAAGGAGACAACATGTGGCAGTACTCACAGAGAGTCACCTAGTGCTGCGAAAGGAAACTGCAGGTTGGGATCTTAGACTTGAAACCATGTGACAAAACCTGAAACTAAACCTAAAGATAAACTCTTTGGCCTGAAAGGGAAGCGCTATGTTTGGCAGAAACCATATGCAGCAGCTTCCAGGTAACACCATCCTTGTCATGCTATGGGCTCGCTTATTTGTATTAAACGCTGCTTTGCATATTTTGTCAACAAATGTCAAATGCAATATGTCTTGTTGGTTGTTTAAGTAGGATGCATAAAATTGAGGGCCAAACCATTAAATATCTTTTTTTTTTTATTATCATTCATTCAACCAGTTCATTTAAAAACACCACCTAGTGTGTTTTGCTTCAAATCCAGAGGAATATCTACCAGCAGGTGCAAACCGCAGAAACAACCATAAACCCTGAGCTTTGACTCTTCATGTTACGGGGCGAACGAGACGTGAGACGTGCGGATCCATATGCAAGAAATTATTTACAAAGGCAAGGAACAGGCAAGGGTCAGATAACACAGGTAAATCACAGACAAGGCAAAGAATATTCCTAGGGCTAGCGTGGGTCTATGATCGACGAACAATATCCAGAGGGCTTGACATGAGGGGTAATCAAATAACACGAGCAAAAGTCCAGGCGAGGTGCAAACAGAGTCCGAAACAGCAGGCAAAGGGTTAATCCAAGATGCACAGGCAGAAGATCAGGAAACAGACAACAAGGCAACACGAAATGACTAGACTTAGACTAGAACTAGAAACTAGGACTGGAAACTTGGAATGGCTCCGTAGTGAAGCAAGTAGGAAGTTCATAGACCGGATTCGTGACATTTCACCTATAGGTATGGAGTTAGTAGTGTTGTATAAATTATGCAACAGTACTTTAGTAAATGTAAAGATACCTTTATGGAAATTGACTCAAGTAAAGCTAAAGTAGCTCATTAGAAAATTACTTGGTAACACTTAATATTACAGTGACCTTGTTATACATGTGACAAGTACTTACTATTATAATAACAACAGTAAATAATGCATAATTACATGCAATTTAAACCTGAGCATAGCGCCCCCAAGTGGTGTTGGAGCCAAATTCTTCAGTGCCAGTTATAGTCCGGGGTCTAACAAGAGAGTCAGATTAAGATCAAAGTGTAGAGATATAGAAAATATAGAATCTGGAATCTAAATCAAGCAGGTTACCCTTAAAATCTTTCCAGGGATTTAAAAAGACTCATTTATTCACTTAAAGCTGCAGTCCGTAAGTTTGCGTCTTTGTCGCCATCTCTGTTTGAAAACCTGGAATTGCAGCTTTTTGTGGAATTATCTTCCTTGCTTGGGGTTGTGCTCCGGTGCAGCTCCAGCGCGGATGAATCTAATGTTTTGAGGTGAATGTGTAGCTGTCAGCGCCGGTGTGGATGTTTGCTGTGCTTCGCAATCACAGATTAGTCTACATTTTGAATATATGACGCAAATAAGAATTTTCACGTATATTGTCATCTGAACAAGTAACAAGTCTGCCACGTTTGTTCTGACCAACTGAGGAATAAAGCATTACCATAAATCGCGCTACCAATGGTGATTAAATGTAACGATCGATTAGCTCATATCACATCAAACTGTGCAAATTATTATTATTGTATTGCAATACTTTATTCTCAAATTATTAATGTTAACAACATCAGCATTGCGTGACTATGAGTATAGTGTGTATTAGTGTGTAGATTTCAATTTCTGTACAGTTTAATATCTAATTGTCATACCATTCGAATGTCATATTAAGAAATTAAAAAGCAAACTATGCTCCCTTCGAACTGGTTTTCTTTAAAATACAAATCTTGTGTAGTAAGGCTATCTGTAATCAGAAGCACATTTAAAACTGGAAAATAATTTAATTTCATTCACATGTGTTGCATAAACACACAATCCTTTCTGGATTACAATCCGCCATCAAAATGATACATTTAATTATTCCAGCTGCTGTGAGAAAAGGCTATAAACGATCCGCCACCTGCAGGATCCTCACATGTGATAGCCTAGTAGTCGGACAGTTTCTTTATGTTTACAGATGTGATGTAATGACGCAGTGCCATGCTCGAATTTCCATTCAAACTAGAAAACATTATTATAAGATAACCGTTGTGAATCGGAATAAAGTAAATGTGCCCTGCCCAAAACACAATAGAAAATGTAATGGTTTTAATGGTTATAATGGGAATTGTATTGGTTTTAATGGAAACTATAGTGGTGTCTACTGGTATGTGATGGATTCTATTGGTGGGATGTTAAATCCTATTGGAAAAATGCCCAAAACACACTCCAAAAAGGAATTTTGTAATGGTTTTACTGGAAAAAGCTAATGGTTTATAATGGTATTTTAATGGAAACCACTGGAATTTCTGTGATGGTTTCTATTGGGCTTCTATTGTTTTTTTTTTTTTAGCAGGGTGGCTGGTTATGTACTTGCTCAAATATTGAATTCGGATCATTTTAAAAAAAAAAAAAAAAAAGTTATGGACTGCAGCTTTAAAGATGACAGAAAATTATAAACACTTGTCAAACAATGAACCGAAACTGTTCATTATTTTTGCATGTGTGACCTCTACTGGTTAGGAATGTCATATAAAGTCACAAATATTGCAGTGATTTGTTTTCTCTTGAAATTTTAAGCCTCAAGTCTGAAAGTCATTTGGTTTAATTTATTCAGTATTTTTTTTCTGAAAAAAAAAAAACAACAACAACAAAACAATTGAAAACACTGACTTAAGTTTGACGTGATACACTAAAAAGTTGCTTTTACTCGGCTTGTCATTTGAATTGCAATCATGTTAAATAAAGAACAAATGAAAGAACACCTTACCTAATATCAATACAAACAAAAATATCCATGTTTCTAGTGTATCATCAGAGCTTTTTGTACCTGACATACAGTTCAGGCATAAGTAGAAGATTTCTAAACAGATAAATAGTAGGCCCTATTTCAGTTTATTTGGGACACAAACCCTCATTTATTGCTGCTTGATCACTCTGAGTAAATCACCTATTTCATTCACTCAGTATTTAAATAAGCTGTCTGTATTCAAAAGGAAGCATCTGAAGTGTTTTAAAATTACATTTGAATTAACCAGCAATTCATTAACTGCTAAAGGCCAAATAGCCTTTTAGTAAATTACCCTGTTTTTAAAGTCTTGATTAATTTATTTGATAGGCTATCATTTGCATAACAATTAAAACAATGTAATATGGTACAAAGGAGGTAAATGCCCAACCTGTAAGGATTAAACGACAGCAGTTTAGCTGTTCTCCTGTAGATGGCAGTGTAAGAAAGAGGCAGGGAGACTCATGGACATTCAGGATGTCCAACCAAGAAGTCAAGGGTTGGCTGGTTAGCCCCTTCAGTATCATCGTTTTCTCTGTCCTTAACAGAATGCATATTCGCATACACCATATTAATTACAAAAAAAAAAAACATTTTTCTGTGCATTAAATGCACTTACTGTATATTTTCCCCTGTCCACTGTTTTTGACGTCACAGCTTGTGATGGTCACTAGTGAGGGTTTTTGGGATGGTGTGTGTTCTTGTTGTGCTGTTACCATTATTGCAGCTCATTACTGCATTGATTTGTCATCTTTAATTTACAGCTCAGGTTGTTTGGCTCGAAATGTTTTGTCTCATAAGCAAAGCCTTTCAAATTGTGTACGTTTGTCCCGTACGAGTCAGGAAAGCTTCTCTGAGATGAATGGGAATGCTAACGGACAGGCCTCTTTGTGTAAAACACCCTTAAGGTGTGAACCTGTGCCTTCACCTCACATGCAGATACAGTATCTGAGGCGTTGACATCAAACCCCAAAAATGTTAATGACAACCTACAGCACACTATTTGAACAGCATACTTGAAAGAAATGCAGACGGACATTTTGACGTTCCCAAACTGAAAAGTAAATTAGATTTAAGTTCTGAGAAGAAAACATCCAACATAGCGCCAGTGATCTTTGACTTCAAAAACAAAAAGGTCCATAAATGTGTCATGTCTAAACTTGTGATATATAAATGAGACAAAACGCTACTTACTAATTCACAATGCCGTTCCTAATACCTTTTATGAATGTTGTTCACATTTTCATAAACCATCTAAAAGGCACCATCTAAAAAAAGGTAACTAATCAAATGTTTACCCTTTTTTGGTCTAAAAATACTCTTATGAAATTTAGTTTCGTAATTATTCTTGTCATGTGTTTTATTCCACATCTGTGGTTATTTTCACACATGGTGAGCGTCACCCAGCATCCAGCCTCTCAGCCGGTCATCTGAGGACGCTGGTTTGTTTGCTTTAGAGCCGCTCGTGTGTTTTGATTGAGGTCGAGTCCAGAGGAACAGCAGAGTCTTAACAGACAGGTCATCAAGGTAGTCAAAGGTTGTTAAGTGAAATTCCTGGGCTCCTCTGACAGAAGGAGCGTTTCACCATATGTTTCAGCTTAAATTCCTGAGGGGGTCTTATACAGTACCTTATCTTGCTCATGCTGTGTCAGGCGGGGGATCTGAAGAACACCCCACACACCCTTCCCCCGTTACACCAGCCGCTCAGAGACTCACATTGATTTCCCTTTTCAACATACAATCAGCTTCTCTAGAATCAAGCAGAAGCCTTAGCTCATCTTTATTATAATGACGTTTTCACAAATTGTAGCACCAAGAGATGTAAAGCAGATAATCTAGTGAAACACTTAAAGAGTATTTAAAGAAAATAGTTTTTTTTGTTAATTCAATTACAATTTTAACAGAAGAATAAAAAAACCTGTATAAATACAGTAAACATACTTCAAATGAACAATTAATAAAAAATAATGATGGATTCAGGAAGTCATGGCATTTTATTGTAAAATACTGTAAGCGTGCTTTTTGGAAGTAAAAAGTATGAATTACCTTATAATTTATATGCCATTCAAAAGTTTGGCTAGATTTTTGTTTTAAGAAGTTAATATTTTTATTCAAGCAAGGATGCATTAAATTGATCAAAAGTGACAGTAAAAAGTTTAATAAAATTGCAAAAGATTTAAATTTGAAAAAAAAAAAAAAATGTTGTAGATGCTTTTGGACCCTCTACTCATCAAACCTTAAATATTAAACTGTTTAAACTGTTTTCAACATTGGTAATAATCAGAAATGTTTCTTGAGTGGAAAATCCTCATATTAAAATGATTTCTGAAGGATCATGTGACACTGATGACTGGAGTAATGATGCTGGAAATTCAGCTGCGCATCACAGGAATAAATTACATTTGAAAATATATTACAGTATATTTCACAATATTACAGTTGTTGCTGTATTTCTGATCAAATAAATGCAGCCTCTGTGAGCCTTCTTTTAAAAATATTTTTTAAATATCACCAACATTTTGAACTGTAGTCTATATAATCTTGTACTCACAGTAAAATGTTATAAATAGTCAAATATTATAGTTTTCAAAGTATTGTTCTGTGTTTGTATGTTCTGTGCAATAGTTGGGCAAAATAAGATTTTTATGCATTTTTAAGTTTACTCCGATATGTTTGTCTATTTACTGAATTATATAGCCTTTACCTTGTTTATTTTACATGGATCAAAACCATGCAAGACATATTTCTCTACTCAGTGTCTCTTAATGTATAAAAGCAATCATACATGTTTCAAACACACACACACACACAAGTTTTCAATGAACTCTGATCACATGTCTGATGTTGATGAAATCATATGACTCATATAGGGCGAGTGCTGAATGAAGCTGGAGCGCTGCTGAGTGTAAATGCTCTTTTCATGACTGTGGTGAGTGAGTGTCTGTCTCCCCGGAGCAACACAAGGAAAACATCTGTTCTCAGCTCGGGACATTTCTGTGCTTTATGTGCTCCCTGTGTCCAGGTCAAAAGATCACGGCACTCTGCTCACAAAACACAACCTGTGGCTGTTTTCTAATGTGTACTGACAGGCATAAAACGCAGCAAATTAAGTGAACGCCAGTTCAACACTAAAAGCTTTTGTATGTGTGAGATGTTTTGGACAAAAATAAAGAGTTAATGCTTGTACTGCAGTCAGAAAACAGAATGTTTCACATTCAGAAGATGTATGCATTAGTGTCCTGCAATGAAAGAGCAAATAACATAAATAACAGAATAACAGTAATACTATAGATAAAAAGACAAACTTTGATGTTGGGTTGAGAAAGCCTAGCCTGAAAGGTTGTATTGTATATAAAATAAATAAAAAAATATACAAAAATAAATAAATAAGAATATATAAAATAAATAAGAATACATACAGTCATGGCCAAAAATATCGGCACCCTTGGTAAATATGATCAAAGAAGGCTGTGAAAATTTATCTGCATTGTTAATCCTTTTGATCTTTTATTTAAAAAATTCACAAAAATCTAACCTTTCATTGAATAATAAGAATTTAAAATGAGGGGAAATCTCATTATGAAATAAATGTTTTTCTCTAATACACATTGGCCACAATTAACGGCACCCTTTTATTCAATACTTTTTGAAACCTCCATTTGCCAGTTTAACAGCTCTAAATGTTCTCCTATAATGCCTGATGAGGTTGGAGAACACCTGACAAGAGATCAGAGACCATTCCTTCATCCAGAATCACTCCAGACCCTTTAGATTCACAGCTCCATGTTGCTGCTTCTTCTCTTCAGTTCACTCATGTTCTGCAGGGTTCAGGTCATAGGACTGGAATCACCAGCAGAAGCTTGGTTTTGTGCTCGGTGACCCATTTTTGTGTTGTTTTTAATGTTTGTGTTTGGATTATTGTACGGTTGGAAGATCCGAATATGGCCCATTATAAGATTTCTAACAGACTCAGTCACTTATTGATTTTTTTTATCTGTTGGTATTTGATAGAATCCATGATGCCATGCGTCTAAACAAGATGTCCAGGACCTCCAGCAGAAATATAGGCCCACAACATCAAAAATACAGCAGTATATTTCATTGTACACATGGGGTACTTTTTATCCCTGTGTTCACCAAACCCATCTCGAGTGATTGCTGCTAAAAAGCTCATTTTTTTAGTTTCATCTGACCATAGAAGCCAGTCCCATTTGAAGCTCCAGTCGTGTCTGATAACTGAATATGCTGGAGTTTGTTTTTGGATGAGCGAGGAGAATTTTTCTTGAAACCCTCCCAAACAACACGTGCTGATGTAGGTGCCGTTTGACAATTTTTTTTTAAGGTTTTCTGACCCCGAGACTCAACTATTTTCTGCAATTCTCCAGCTGTGGTCCTTGGAGAGTCTTTAGCCGCTCAAACTCTCCTTCTCACCGTGCATTAGGACGATATAGACACACGTCCTCTTCCAGGCAGTTTTCTAACATTTTATGTTGATTGGAAATTCTTAATTATTGCCCTGATGGTGGAAATGGGAAATTTCACTGCTCTAGCTCTTTTCTTAAAGCCACTTCACTAATTTGTGAAGCTCAATTATCTTTTGCTGCACATCAAAAATATATTCTTTGGTTTTTAAGTTGGTTTTCTCATTGTGATGGATAATTAAGGGAATTTGGGCTTTGTTTTCCCTCCTATTTATATTTCTGTGAAACAGGAAGCCATGGCTGGATAATTTAATGTTCATAATCACCCTGGAGTGCTCAAAATTGTGAATATGAATGGGAATATACAGAGATATTTTACTCATAAGAATTTCTAGGGGTGCCAATAATTGTGTCCAACGTGTATTTGAGAAAAAACATTTATTTCATAATGATATTTCCCCCCATTTTAAATTCTTATTATACAATGAAAGGTTAGATTTTTGTGAATTTTTAAAATAAAAGATCAAAAGGATTAACAATGCAGATTAATTTTCACAGCCTTCTTTGATCATATTTACCAAGGGTGCAGATATTTTTGGCCATGACTGTGTGTATATATATATATATATATATACACACACACAATATATATATATATATATATATATATATATATATATATATATATATATATATTATAGCATAAAAGTGTCAGGTTTTATGAGACCTGTCATTTTACTGTTGTTAAATACACAACAGTACAAAACAGTTTGAATGTGAATATTGTTTTGCTCTCATAATTTACTGTAAAAGATGTATAGGCTAATACATTTAACAAGACAATAGCCTATGTACTTTATAGTTAATTATTGTTCAAATTTGTCGAAGTGTCATCTATCTATCTATCTATCTATCTATCTATCTATCTATCTATCTATCTATCTATCTATCTATCTATCTGTCTATGATAAATATAATGCATAGTAAATATATTAAAAATGCTAGATAGCCTACTGTTAGTGTTATTATCATAAAACATAACAGTGTTAGATTCAAGACGGATTTTCAATACAGCATCTGGTGTGTTCACAAGAGAAGAACAGCTCCTGCACGCTCTGTGTTTACTGCGGTGTTAATGAAGGGAATGCAGTGCTGTGTGGGAATGTGTGCGGGGTTTTAGGGCAGAGCTGCTGGTTTGACCCGCGTCTGCTCGGCGTCTGCGGATCAATCCGATCCGAGCGCAGGTGCAGCTCCCTCAGACACGATGAGACATGCCTTCGCCAAGCGCCCCATGGACAGGTTAGCACCTCGTCTCCCGGTGATATGTGATGTGAGAGGAGCATTCAGGACAGACTCTTTTTGTTCAGAGAAGTGGGTTAATTTTTAGTTACACACCCGCTGAGCTCCTCTCGTGTCCCGCAGTGTCCATGCTGGAAATCAGTCGGTGTGTCCTCTGATCCCGGAGATGAAGGATAAATAGGAGCTTGTGCTCCAAAGCATTGTTAAATGACTTGAAATTGTGCTTTGTGTCAAATTTTAGCCTCTGGATTCCGCCCTTTGTAGGGGTGACCGGGGCTAGTTGTCACACGCTGAAATTGTGTAAATCTGTATTTATGGTCTAGTCACAAATGCGTTTTCAAAAGCAGTTTTAAATATTGGTTTTAAACTGTAGCCGACAATAAAGGCACACTGCAAATATTTTAAGTAGGCTAGTAAATAAAACAAAGATTGACTGTAGCCTAATAGTAGATTTAGTAGTAATTTTTTGGGGAAAGTTGTTTCTACACCATTTTTTTCAGTGTAGGTTTTAAGGTTAAACTGTATTCAAAGGACATAACTGTTGTACATGTGTTTTACGTTTATCTATATAGAGTTTTATGTATTTGTGCGTTATGCTTTCTTTTACTTTTTCATTAATTGTTTCGTGTTTAAGCTGATGGCAGGTTTCATTGTGACAACTTAATAATAATAATAATTGAAATGTCATCCAAATATTTAGTTTGTTTTATAGGCTATATTTAGGCTTTCAGTTTATGTCTGTGTCTTTAAACTGAAATGTAACCACAGTAATTTACAAATAAAATTCAGCTTTCCAAGGAACAGTTTTACAAATACTTTTATAATAATCAAACAATACTTCCACAACCACCAACCTTTTATTCTGCAAAACATTTAACGCTGCCGAGCAACGCATCTCATTAACATATTTATCAGCTATTTTACAGCAGCTCATCCAATCACATCTCCTTATCCAGTCTAGAATCTGAACTTTTTGTTTTATTTTAATATAAATGGCGTGCAAGGAGGATGTAAGCTGGATGCTGTGGTGTGTTTCCCGCGGGCACCTGCGGGGGGCGGGGTCAGACAGCGGGTGTTCCAGGGGGCGTGGTCAGAGCTCAAGCCCCGCCCCTCGCCCAGCCCAGCCTCATATGAAGAGACCCGACTGGGCTGAATGGCAGTAGTTCATGTGCGACTGTCAGAAAGCTTTCCATCCGCTCTGAGCGCAAAGATTACTGGAGATCTGAAGCAGACTGTGCTTCTGAAGGGATTCGCGCTGCAGCTTCTCCAGAGACTCAGTCTAGAGTTCATCTAAAACCTTCGCTGGAGTTTGGGGAGGATCTTTACAAAATGCCACGTTCATTTCTTGTCAAGAAATATTTCTCCAACAAGAAGCCAAACTACAGTGAACTGGAGAGTCAAACTGGTGAGTGTGCCAAGAGATGTTACTTGTTTTATGTTTGTTACTGTATACAATATCAGCAGGCCTGTGTCAAATTAAACAGCTTATGATTAGTCAAAACTTAGTGAGCCAAAATCTCAGCCATCTAAAGTTGTCATAACGTCCTGCACCACAAATGTTGACATAACTTTTTCCCATACCTTTTATTGTTATTTTTTAAAGCATTTTCATATTTCCAAAACGTGTTACTTTTAGTTATTTAGTTTTTATCACATTACTCTAAAATAGATTAGTGATATTTTTTATTTATTTTTGTACTTTTTCACTATGGCATCTACACAAACTGCAGTATGTAGTTTAACTAACTGCTAAAATTCTTCAGCTGTAGTAGCCTTTTTCACAGTAATTTATTGAATTAACCTGAAGTAGATATTTGTTACTCACCAAATGTGACCCTGGACCACAAAACCAGTCATAAGGGCCAATTTTGTGAAATTGAGATTTATACATCACTAAATAAATAGGCTTTCCATTGATGTATGGTTTGTCAGGATAGGACAATATTTGGCTGAGATACAACTATTTGAAAACACAAATACAAATAAATATTGAGAAAATCGCCTTTAAAGTTGTCCAAATTAAGTTCTTAATCTTAGAAATGCATATTACTAATCAAAAATTAAGTTTTGATATATTTCCGGTAGGAAATTTACTAAATATCTTAATATCCTAATGATTTTTGGCATAAAAGAAAAATCGATAATTTTGACCCATACAATGTATTGTTGGCTATTACTGCAAATATATCTGTGCTACTTATGACTGCTTTTGTGCTCCAGGGTCACAAATAAAGTGTTTTTTGATAAACCTGAAGGCATAAAAACAGAAAAGTATTACCTCAAACAATCTGAAACCTATCATGTAGTCCAGCAACCATCTAAATGGGCATCTTTTCTCTCACCCAGACCAACGCTATGCTGTCTTCCCACAATGCTTCCCTCTGGATGACTTCCCCACCAGAGAAGGCGATTCTGTGGTGCCCAACTATCCTCCGTGCTCGTGTGGACCACCAGTGCCTTACCCCTTTCCTTCACAGCGGAGTCACCCAGCATCCCCTCTCCTCCTGGGCCTCTGGACCTGAGCTCTCAGTCCAGCTCCAGCAGCAGCGGAGAGGAGGACGACTGCCGTACGTCCGACCCTCCCAGCCCAGACCCCACCGACCGCTTCCAGTGCGCCCACTGCGGCAAGACCTGCAGCAGCCCGGCCGCACTTTCTCGCCATCAGCTCACGCACTGCACCGCCGGCCCACAGACCGCCATCACCGCTGCAGGAGCCGCCAGCACAAGCACCAGAGCGGCCTTCCACTGCAAGCACTGTCCCAAAGAGTACAACAGTCTGGGTGCGCTCAAGATGCACATCCGCTCACACACGCTCCCCTGTGTGTGCACCACGTGTGGAAAGGCCTTCTCCAGACCCTGGTTACTGCGAGGACACATCCGTACTCATACCGGTGAGTGAGCCGATGCATTGAGGCTGTTAGAGGTGCATGCAAAGTCAATCCTTAAAGGGATAGTTCACTTGCAATTGCTGGTCACCATTGACTTGCATAGTGTTTTTTTCCAAACTATGGAATCAGTGGGGACTGACCAGCAAACTTTGAAGTATTCAAGTTAGGTATGTAACTCATCCTGCACTGTTTGTGGCATGGACACAAATTATAAATCTTGTACTATCTCATCACCAAGCCCCACATTATGCAGCTTATCGAGAAAGGTGTGCTATTACTTTTCCAAGCCAACAGATTTATCATTTCCGATTGGCAGACAGTAAAACCGGTGATAAAATCTCAAAAAGTATCTATATGGAGACTTTTGTCCACACGACTTATTAATTTGTTCCCTTGTTTAAGTTAAATTCTAGGCACAATTACAACCAGGGCATGGATTAGTACAACTTGGTCACAATCGAACTAAAACGAGGGAACAAATTAGTATAACATGGACACAATTGAACAAAAAGCAAGAAATGAATTAATAAATCAAAAAGCACAAATTCTTGTATCTTTTTTTTTTCACGTCACGTGGGGCTCTGTACTTGAGTTAAAATGGTACATTTGTTATATTCAGTCTTTCATATCATGTCATAGTCTTTTAAATTTGATGAACTTGGTAACTTCTGCACGATACTAAAGGGATAAATGTGAGGAATGTGGTCAAATTACCTTTAAATCTGACAAGGTCTATAATAACTGTAGAAATAACATTCCCATTCTTGTCAATGGCAGTTGCTTGGCTGGTGCACCTATCAACAGGGGCTATCCAAGTAAAACATTGACTATCTGCATAAAGGACTCCCAAAAAGTCATTTCTAGAGACAAGGCTTTTATAGAAACCTAGGGATGGACTCTTTTAAGCAAATACCCAGCTAAACCCTTCCAAAAAAACAACAACAACAACCTATCAGAGTGGCATGAGTTTTGAAGGTTTACCTTTTCTTGCAGAATCTTGTTGTCTATATTGCCTGAATTGCATTTAGAGTTAAACTGTAGATGTTATATATATATATATATATATACGTATGTGTGTGTGCATACTAAAAACAAAATTCTCTTTTTTTTTAAGGTGAACGTCCCTTCTCATGCCCCCACTGTAACCGTGCGTTTGCGGACCGCTCGAACCTGCGCGCTCACCTGCAGACCCACTCCGAAGTGAAGAAGTACCAGTGTGGAACGTGCTCTCGTACCTTCAGCCGCATGTCCCTCCTGCACAAACACACGCTCTCCGGCTGCTGTCCGTCTGCCTAGAGGTCAAGACAGCTGCTTCCCATCTTTCGGCGTTGAGCTGGGACGGGTTTAAGGCATTCAAGTGAATGTTTGGACTCATAGAGAATGTATGATGCCGTTTTTGAAGCACAAAGTGCCTTATATTTGCTTCCACAAGCCAAAGGAGAGATGCTATTTTTCATCCAGTGTTAGTCTTACACACATTCACACACACCATGTCTACAGTAATGGCCTGTTAAATGTAGACTGCAGATTTTTGTCGTGGGAAGGGGCCCACAGACTGGCTCTCGGTGGATTCCCAGGATGCACCTCGGTGCCGGCTGGTCCGGGACTGTGAGGGGGCAGCTGCTATACAGCGTGTGTGGTGAGAGGTCATCTCTCACCAAGATCTCCACAGACGTGCAGGGATGTATTGGGACAGCTGTTGCAGCGCAGGCCTGTCGACAAATGCATTGGCTGTATCTCTAGACTCATGGCTGAAAAGCACACCAAAGGCCTGTTTTAATAAGAAGTTCAATTAGACTCTGGAATTTGTCTCTGTAATATGAGCTTGGAGGTATTAAATCACTGAATAAGGTGTCAACAACACAAAAAGAAGGTCAATAGATGTTGTTTGTGTACAAAGTTTACTCCATGTGAACTGAAGGGAATTTGCAGGTTCGAGAAAGGTCTTCCATGAAGCCTGTTTCATCTGGTCGTCTTCGAACATATTTTTTCCAAAGCCACAATGATATATGAAGCTGCCTGTCTACATATTGTTTATATGTTGGACGTATAACGCAAACCAAATGCTATGCAATCTTTTTTGAGCAAAGATGTGTTTTAGTGTATTTCCACTTGCTGTTTTTTTCCAATAAAGTAATTTATGTCCTTTGTTTAACCGAAAAGTGTCTAATTTGTGTTTTTTATGAAGGTGGGATGTGTAAAAGGAATAGCTCACCCATAAATTAATATTCTGCATGTATTTACATATACTAGTTTGGAATGACATGAGGTTAACTTTTTATCTTTCATGATAAACAAAATGAGATGTTTAGCAGAATGTTCTCACTGCTCATTTACATTTAAATTAAATAAGTAGTAATTTGCACACATATTTAGAAGCAATTTCATGTCAAAAAATCTTTCTTTCATATCATTCATGCTTGAGCACATTCAAACAGACTGCATTACACCAGGTTTGACATCAAATATTGTTGATTCTTACCCATTTTGTTGCGAATTATGCTCTTTTTAAACATTCTGAAATGAACACAAGCGAGCAGAATTTTGAAAGAAATGTGAACTATTCGTTGAATGCATGAATTTACATCCAAGGGTCTCTGCATAGATACTGTGCAATAAATATATAGCGTCCATGTCTAGACGCAGTCAGATATTTTGAGTGATGGTCAGAACACCTGCACACACTTTTTCTGCTTAGCCTAACGCTAATACAACACTACCCTGACGCTAGCTGACACATGGCCAACAAATGTTCGCATCTGAGACACTGCAGGTGGAAAAAGACCAAAAGGGAGGCAGAAGACTTAGAGGAGCACCAGAGAAATGGGCCAGTCCGCACCATTAAGACCAGTGGATCCAGCTCTTAGCTCCAGAACCTCAATCTGTCAAATAGATAGATATGCCTCCCCGAGGGGAAATTTAATAAATGTGGGAAATGCCAACAATCTGCGCTTCCACTGTGGCCAGAGTTTTGAGGTTTTAGGTTTTGTAGACCTCCTCCGCAGCTCACCCTTTCTCTAGGAAGCTGAATCCACAAAGCCCTTGTGACCTGCGCTGACGCCAACCAGTCTTGCTAGAGTAACGATGCACTTCCTCTGCTGATTTGGAGGCTCAAAGCTGTGGGATTTTGGTGGGGGAAGCTAGCTGTAGGGGGAGGGCACGCTTAAAGAGGTATTCCAGGCTGAATGCAACTTAAGCTCTATCGAAAGTGTCTGTGGCATTCTCTATCTACACCAAATTTGTTCATTTGTTCCCGCATTTTAGTTAAATTGTGGCCTTATTGTACTAATTCGTTTCCCATTTTAATGTTGTACTAATTTGTTCTCTTGTCAGTGCTGGATAGCAACTGATTAACATTCCAAAAATTCGTGCTTGTATTATGTTACATTGTAAAACGCTCAAAATCAGATTACAGTTACTTTTTATGGATTATATGATTACATATTATTCACAAAAGGGCAGTAAATGATTCATAATTTATTGATTCACCCCCTTTTTTCCCTCTTTTAAAGTTTCCTTTCCAAAAATCCTACCGTGTGTCATATCATCTAGCTTTGACTTTATTCACAACATAGAACTGTCATGTAAACATCATGTAAATAATTATGTGATCAATGCTTCTGAATTTGGAGGCAAAAAGCACTTCTCAAGCAATTTCGAAGGAAAAAAGCACTTCTCAAGCTTTTTATCAACTTACAAACCTGCTGCAGTTCTTCCATAAAGCACAGTATGGGAAACCCTGGTGTAAAGTATTTAATGCACTTCATGATGTTGATATCAAATAATGGAATATATTTTCTCTTTGCATTGTTTAAAATATCAATATGATACATTTAATAGTAAGTGTTAGATATAAAGTAATCCAAAAGTAATCTAAAAAGTAGATTACAGTTTTCATCATGTAATCTGTATTCAGTAACAGACTATAATTCGTAAGCAATCTACCCAGCACTATCCCTCGTTTCAGCTAAATCGTGTTGTTAGCTAAATTGTAGCCACGATATCCCTACTTGAATTTAAAAAGTGAAGTTTCTTATATTCAGTCTTTCATCTCATGTCATGGCCTTTTATACTCGGTGAACTTGGTAACTTTTGGATGATATGTGCAAGGATAAATGAAAGGGATATGGTGTAGACTCACAAGTTCTATAATACCTGGAGAAAGCTTTCAGTTAACACTCCCATTCTTGCAGTTTCTTGGCTGGTATCTATCTACCAGCAGGGACTAACCAGTAAAACCTTCACATAAGGATTGCATAAAGGACTGCTTACTTGAGGCAAATTTCACCAACAGAAAAAATGCTGACAACAAATTGCATTCATCCAGCAAAAAAGTTTGTCCCACTTCAAAAGACAATTTAGACAACTTTATCCACTGATACATCATTTATGTACAAATAAATTAAAAAAAAAAAAAAAAAAAAAAAATATATATATATATATATATAATAAATATATACATAAATACATACATAAATAAATAAATAAATAAATAAATAAAATTAACAAAATTACTAGCAGCACATTTTGGCTTTTAGACTCTCATTAAAGCCTTGCCTCATAGACTTGATTGTAAACACATTATTGTAAAGCAGTGTGGTAATTGTAAAACTAAACTAATAAAAAAATTGTAGTAATTGAAATAAAGCTAAAATATAATAAGATGTAAACATTAGCTGAGAAATGTAAACTTAAATAGTTTAAAATGAGTTTAAAATATTGAAACTTAAATGCTAAAACTACAAAAAACTTAAGTAAAAATCAATTAAAGGTATATAGAAATATATAAAAATAGTAAAAATGACAAAAGCACATAAAATTACTAAAACGTTAACTAAAATTGAAATGAAAAATTAAAATATATTTACAATAAAGCAAATGCAAAAAACAAAAAAACAAAATGGTATATAAATAATACTAGCACTACTGTAAAATATGCAACAGATCTGATATGTATAGTAAAAATGGCAAAAAATAACAAAATTACTACAAATTAAACTAAAATTACAACAAAAACATAAAAGCTATTTAAAAATATTAATAAATACTGTAATAGTAAATAAATAATACTAAAATAACACTGCTGTAAAGTTGTCTTTTTCAACTGAGGTATGAGTCAAATTGTTTTTTTTTTTGTGGTAAATATTTAAGTTACTCATTTAAGGTAGTTTTCATACTGTGTCATTTCAACAGCAAACCGATAAACTGAAATATGTGTATGTTTGGGTGTATGTGGGCCGACATGGTCAGATATGATTGGTGTTCAGTAGACAAAAGTCATCTGGGCTTTCGGTTTTGATGTGGTTGGCCTGAACTGGAGACATAAAGTCAGACATAGTAGACATGGAGGATTGAGCGGCCCCTCAAACCCACGGAGTCATGTTCACACAGAGTTGACAACTGTGTGTGGGCGGCTGGATGGATGACAGTGGGTGATGTAATTGTCTTTCAACCCTCAAAGCAGCACAAATCTGCAAGAATGCCCGTAAAGTCAGAAAATGTACCTGTGAGGGGGTGAGGTAATGTGTCTGTAATTGACGTGGGTGCAGTGTGGTATGAGTTGCCTTCTCCTCTTTTTTTCTTGCTGGAACAAACATATCTGAGGGCCCTTCAGCTGCATATATTATATATCTGTCAGTAATGAAGACCACATTTGTCAAAGCCTGTATTGGTGTATGAAGTATATATAATTCAAGCTAATTTGAAAGCCACAAGGTGCTAATAGAAACACTGGTACAGTGGCCCAACTACTCATATGGTTGACCTAGTTTAACCTCACTTTTTCCTTTCACTCGGTCCTTCGTTCCCTCCTTTCCTCTCTCTGGGCTGAAGGAGCCCATTGGACACAGGAAACGGCTTGTCAGTCACATATAAACACTGGCCTTGCTGCAGCACTGATAAAAAACATCTGAAGCATCTGGGTAGAGAGAAGAGTCCTGCTAGCTGCAGCCAACTAGAAAGAGAGCTGAAAATGACAGAAATAGTTTGGCCAAAAATAAAAGTTCTGCCATCATTTACTCATCCTGAGGTTGGTCCAAACTCAAATGACTTTCTGTGAAACACAAATGCAGATTAGACAGAATTTCCCTATTTTCCACACAGTGGAAAGAGATGGAGCAGTCCAGGTCCAAGAAGCGCCATAGAAGTATCATAAAAGTGGTCCATATGGTTCATACACTTTATTCCAAGTCATGTGACAGCTTTGTGTGAGGTACTGGTTCAAATTTAGGTTATTCACCGATCATTTTTGACATTAATGACATGCAGTCATGAGACAGGCAAGAACCAATAACGAGTTTAATAATACTGACATCAATCCTGCCTCAATGTGTTTCATGACAAACAGATGCCTCTGTAGTTTGAGTTTGACCAGAAACTGGGCTGAAAGACATGCTTTTTTCTTTTGGGGTAAATGAAGTCGAGACCAAGACATGAAAATATGTTTTTAGCCTCAGACTTGAGATGGACTACACACTGCATTTGAAGTAATGAGAAAGAGTGAATTATAATTTTTGGGTGATCTATCCCTTCTTTCTCCTAATTCACGAACCTCATGTGTTTTCTGGTCATGTACACAGCTCTGAGATCAGTTTTACATTTGGAGACTAGTTTGAAGTGGGAGAACTGGTCATAGATATTCAGTGTGAAGGCCTTTGGCCTGGCTCTAGTCTCTGTGTTCAGTGGTGGCTGTACATTGCCTTTAAAAGGACATATTTGAGCAGTGATGTTCATGTCTTTTCATGTTTGAGGTGGTGGTTTAGAGAGCTGAGTCATAGGGATCATGTTTGAGCCAGGAGCTGTTATGATGGTTTGGATTACTAACAGAGTTCTGGGTGACTGTGCTCTTGTGTGGGGATTACCCACATACTTTGGCTTCCAGCTTTCTTTCTCCAACTTTCTTTCTTTCTTTTCCAGATGTAATTCCCCTCTGGAAGCCGGCACTCATCCCTTCATCTCATTGGTCTTTTTACCCTTCTGGTCCTGTTTCCTCAAATGTTCCCCCTCATGATGAACATGAGTTATATCCAAGCAGGTACCTTTCTGCCATCAATTACTCACCCTCTTGTCATTTCAAAACCTGTATGATTTATTTCTTCTGTGGAATGTTTGGGCATCCAAATTCAAAACTTTTACGCTCCAAAAAAAAACATAAAGATAGTATGAAATTAATCCATACACATAAACTGGTACATTCCAACTACAGACTATATCACTACACACTGCATCTAATGTCATGCTGTTTGGTCACATGATGTGCTATAACTCATGAGGTTTGATGTTAGTTGACGTTTGAGGTTTGTGTTACCATATTGAGCTATTCCAAAGTGGTGACCAATTTGAATATCATACTTATTTATCTCAGTCTGAGTCTTTTGAGTTTTGACCATCAGATCCATCCATCCATCCGCTTGCTTACGCAGTGCTCAAACACATTCCTGGAGCCCCCAGCAGTGCATGTCTCCTCCCAAACACACCTGACTCAGGTCATCAGTTCATTACTAGAGCCTTAAAGACCTGAGACGGGTGTGTCAGACAACAGAGACATTCATAATGTGCGGTGTTGGGGGGCTTCAGGAATGTGGTTGTGAACCACTGTCTTAGCAGGGAGCTGGGAGGCTGGAGCCTATTTAAAATTATAAAATTGCAATTAAAGATGCATAATAATGGATCTAAACCCTGCAAACATGCTGGCTTTTTGCGGGCACAGTGGGCTAGGGCCAGCCCACATCAAACTTAAACAGGCCCGGTGCAGGCTTGCCCAGGTGAGGCCCACAGCTTTGGGCTCACCGCAGGCTCTCTGTGAGCAGCCCACACTAGCGGACTGTCCACATTAATCCCATGATGGCCCAGTGTGGGCCAGCCCGTTCAGGCCCAGAGCAACTTTTGTATCCTTTGGGCCCATGCAGGTTTTGTGTAGGCAGCCCTGTAATGCATCTAGAAGAATACTAAAATTGACTGGCCATTCTTTCATCACTCAATTGAACTGCAATGGTTCAAACCAAAAGACACCTTTTCAGAACTTGTTGGATAATAACTGATTTTCCCAAAGACTTAAGTTATAGTAGCTGAAAAGCATTTAAAGTGAAACAGATGTATTGTTGTAGATTAATAGTGCAGGCCTTGTGTGAGCCTAGTGAGGGCTTCCTGGGGGCTAAGTGAGGGCTGCCGTGCAGGGCCAGCACTAAAGGGCCAACGTTTTGCCAATGAGCAAATTCTCAAGGGCCCTGCGCTGGCAGCCCGCTAGGGGCCCTTAGGCTAGCCCTTAGGCTTGTTTGCAGGGAAGGCAAAGGTTTTTACTCCATTCACAAAAGCTACAAGCATTTCACAGCATTCATCCAGGCCTGTTCCTGGAGATCTACCTTCCTGCAAAGCTCAGCTCCAATCTGGCAAACCCATCAGTCAATTAAGATCTCCAGGAACATTTGATAATTACAAATAAGTGTGTTGGAGAAGGGTTGAATCTGAACTCGTGAAAAAGGAACAGGAATGAACACCCCTGACCTAGGCCATCTGGGGCTGAGTTCCACTTAATTTTTGATGCCCTTTCCTCACTAACTCCATCTCATTGACTTGGATGTACATCATTGATTACGTTGCATGAGTGCACACTACTAGCGGAACCATTGCAATGGGCTGAATTGGAACGTCACAAACCCTAGATCACTTGCAATCCACTATGGAGTTAATTTATTATTTAAATGTTTTTCCCCTTATGAATTTGAGACATCATTCTATGTCTATATAGGTATGCATGGTCTCTTTTAAATATTTTTTAAAAATTCATATACTTTGGAATGCACTTCAAAATGGCAGCAGGAAGTGCTTAGGTAGGTTTGTGAGCGTGTGTCGAAAAGCAAAGTGGAACACAAGCCTAAGCTTCAGTACCAACCCTGCTCCAACACACTTGCTGGTTGTTTATAACGGTAGTTATCCTGAACACCTTGATTGTGTTTGGTGGGTTTGATTAACTTTGGAGCTAAACTCTGCAGGAAGGTAGCCCTGCAGGAGCGTGCTTGACTACCTCTGGTCTAGTGATTAATATTATTCATCCCTTTAACTTAAGTCTTAAGCATTGCATTATGTCAATGTTTGCAAACAGATGTTCTCTTACGACATGACAACATGTTGCCGTCACGCTGTATTATATTTCGTCTTATGAGGCATCGGCAGAAACTTATGAAGCTGGAATGTGCGACTTTATTCTGTGCAGATGTCTCCGCTGGCTTCAAAACTCAAAGTGGTGCGTATACTAGCAGTATATTGTCTTTTTCCACTTGACTTGCACTTCACAACAACACAAGCTTGTTTCAAAGACATTCAGTAGGGTTTCTACAAAATCTAATCATTTACATGGCTTAAGAATGTGAAAAGCTACACTAAATCTGATCTGACCAGTCAGAGTGAAACAGATTTCCAGGAATGTGATATGAATTGGATTCCAAACCACATATGAATGTAGCTTGAAACAGATTTGCAAAAATCGGATTTCATGTAGTTCTAAATATGATTGGATTTTCATCAGACTTGCACAAAAATTGGATTTGGTCTGACAGTCTGAAGGAGGCTTGTGTGCCATTCCTGCTTCTGGAGGGCCACTAGCTTCAACACACCTGCCTGGAAGTTTAGTGATCCAAAGAGTGTGTTTAACTGGTTTAGAGGTGTTTAATTGCAACCTGATCTCACAGAATTCCGTGTAATGTTCACGGACTTAATTAACCCCGAATCTGTGGTGGCATCACGGAATCGCCGAAAATTCCGTGATGGGCTCACAGAAGGCATCAGCCGTGGTCCATGCACGGATTCACTGGTTCAACACCAGCGCTGCATCGGACCACGTAAAAAGAGTGACTCCGATGCAGTTATACTTTCACTGGAGTACCTGACCCCACCCTACCCTAAACCTACCCAGTTCTGAACAATAATGATGACGATAAATTATCGCGTCGGCATATTTAAAGTGTTGAACCAGTGAATCCGTGCGTGGAGCACGGCTGATGCCTGTCACTGACTTACATTGGTATCACTTCTGTGAGCCCATCACGGATTTTTTTCTGTGAGCCCATCATGGAATTTTCGGCGATTCCGTGATTCCACCACAGATTCGGAGGTTAATTAAGTCCGTGAACATTACACGGAATTCTGTGAGATCATGTTGTTAATTAGTGTTTGGAGCTAAACTCCAGAAGGTGGCCCTCCAGGAGCAGGATTGGGCCCGTTTTCATTAGTACTGATCAACATGTGAGTGGAGGGGATAGGCTGTAAGCCTGGTGGTCTAACAGTTTAGGATTTAAGCAACCTTTAACAGAGAAAAACAGATGTTATACAACAGCAGCACACTGAAGTCTGGTGTTCATGGCTTGAGGCCCAATTTAAGAATCTCTGCAAGAGCCAAACAAATTATGTCACATTCACAATTACAGGGAGACTGAAGAGAGGGCAGGAATTTAGATATATGTGTAACAACACAAGAAAGAAGAGGAGGGAGAGAGAAAACCTAAAAGAGATGATAAGGAAAGAAAAGAAGCATTTACAGAAGAGTGAAAAGTCAAGAGTAGCATTTCCTGTTTATGTTCATGAGCGGTGATGAACAGCACGGTAACATACAATTTTTTTTTTATAGTATTATGACCTAAACTTTAAGGTGCATTCAGTATTTTTTTAGTTAGCGTTAGCATTGTTGTTCTTTGCGTACTTTAAGTAGTTTCTACAGTGAGTTTAGAGAGTGGTCTGCACAGTGATTAATTTTCTTAACTGACCAACTAACAAGAAGCAACTTCTGCATCACTACTCAGGATTTTCTCTGTCAGCACATCTTTTCAACCATGTGTTTGCCGTACCAATGTTTACACTCATTGTTTGTCTTTGTTGGTCACTTCCCTCCAATATTCTGGTGTCTAGATATGGCTTGGACTCCTTAAGTTTGTGGGATTTTCTGTCCACCAGATGTAAATAAAGTAGTAGCTCACCTAAGCATTGCAACAAGCTGCATGATTTCATTCATGTCTGCATCATAAACTGGGTATTTCCATAGAGTGCTTCCATGCAAGCACTGTAAAAAAGTTGTTTTTCTGTGTTTTGTACTGTGAAATCGAGGGCGTGTGCTGCACCTGCAGTAACAGAGAAAACACCTGCAGTGTCTCTGACTGCGCCACAGGTATTTGGGGCCTCAGGAGGTACTTTGGATGATTTGAAAGGTGCAAGGTGCACTTTTGTTCTGCCCTGAGACCTGCAGCATTTTACAGCTCTATTGTTCTGCCACTTGTGTGAGGCAGAGGTGAAGGAGACCGCCATGAGTGTTACACACACACACACACACACACACACACACACACACACACACACACACACGCACACACACACACACACTCGACCCTTTTCACTTGTGTCCTGAAGACAGCCTCCAGATGTATAATTGCACCTGCCAGAAATGCACACCCTCTGGCTGCCTTCGTATCTCTTCATCTCACACCCTCTGAGTGCATTCATAAGTCTGAGCACTCATTTATCTGTGAGTGTGTGCATTTTTGACTAAGATTTGGTGTCTTCTTACCGTGACGTATGTCAGCATATTGTATTACTTTTCCAAAAAGCATATGCAGCACTGATTGGTTGAAGGTACTGATGAGATTACAAATTTCACAAAGCATATGGGAAAACTTAATTACACAAACACACACACACACACACACACACACACACACCCCATCTCCAATCTCTTTTTAGGAATATAAATAGAAACTTTTAGGCCTATTTAGTTATCCTTATAGGCTAAATGTTGGATTCGATGAAGTGTACTGAAGTGCCTGTAAGAAATGCCATGTGAAAAGAAAAATCACAACTGAGATCTTTTTAATATGGAGTGCAAATGAATAATTTAGTTTAGGCCCTGTGCCAAATGGCACACCTCATGTGCACTTGTGGTCCTGCGGACTTACAAAGGCTGCCTCATATGCATATCTGTTAAGTCCACAAGAACTTAGGGTGTCCTATTTGTCATTTTAGGTTTCAGAAGGTTGCTCACAAGCCCTTCTTTGGCCTCTTTGTGCCCTTAAGGCGAGCTCTATATTACGGCATCACGTCATGAAAGGATGGATTCGGAGGAAATCTGTGAGGGCTTAGGGTGTCATTTGGGACATGGTCTTGTGGACAGTGACGTGTTGCTCCTACATATGGTGCAGAAGCGCCTCGGCTGACCTCATTTTGAGTCCTGGCTCGTGGCTCTTTCCTGATTCTGTATCCAAATGCTTCGTGTCTCTCTTCATCCTATCCTATCTAATAAAGGCAAAAACAATATAATTCTCCTGCTTCTGAGATCTAAAAAATGTGCTCAGTTTTGACCGTTTTTAAGGACAATATGAGCTAAAGAAGCCAAATTTATGATTCCATTGTTGTCAGATTTATTGCTGATTTGACATATTGAAACAATCTTGATAAACCGTTTTGGAGATTCCCCGTTCACCTACACAGAGGGACTGTAAACAAAGATTTCTCATCAGTTTCTTCCAAGATCAATATATCTGACCTGTGCTATCCAATAATAATTTCTATATGTATTTGTAACATCAGTCTCCAAAAATGAAAGGAATTTTCTGAGAAAGTGTCTTTGAGCTTTACTCTGAGCAGTAGTTTCTCTTTGGGTGTGAGTGTTTGGAGAGCTGGAGGTCCCAGCACAGAAGGCACAGACAGGTGGATGGAGGCGAGACAGAAGGTGCCTGTGACCTCTGGATGTGGTCAGGTGGGTCCACACCTGTCTCCTTACTAAGACTAAAGATTCTGGTTACATAAGAGAGACACACAGGATATCTAAAGAGAATTTTAAGGGATCATCGAAACACTCTCATCCAAAGATTTACTTACATTCAGTACTGTAAAGTACTAACAAAATCTATTCGGTCAAATAAAAAGGAATTCATTTCACCTAATGCACTTTCATGCTTATTACAGCAAAAGAAAAAGTACACTTCAGCATACTTTAATATACATTCAAAGTCTGTCCTTAGGTGACACTTAACTGCATTTTATATGTAATTTCTTTATTAAATTTTCTTTTGAATATGGTTAAAGAGCATTGTACTGACATTTATGGTAAACTAAAATTCAGTAAAATACTTTATTGAAATTTGCATGTCATGTTTTTAAATATTTTTGTAATGATGAATTTGAAATGTGGTGCATTTGCAAATGTAACGTAATGTGCTTTAGTAGGTTAGTCAAAATACCAAAGATTGTAAGCGTACTTTTAAGCATGACAAAAAAGTATTAAAACAATGATTTAAAATGTAGCACTGTAAACTTTTAATTTGACATTAAAAAAAAAAAACATTCATTAATATATATTATTGGCAAGCACAGTTTTTAAAAGTATAATTTTCAAGAATGTAAGTACATTACAAATGGGTTTTTCACAAGGGTTAAACATGCCAACATCTCTAAAATATAACATTCAGGCAAGATGTATACGTTTAACATGCATCTTACTTTCACTGAAATGAATCACAGTGTTTCTAATACATGCAAACACACAGAGATCAGTGAGCTGTGACAGATAGTGACCTGCCAGCTTGGTTTGAGGTCTGCTGAAGCGTCTCTACAGCTGTCACTGTGTAATTCTAGATATCAGTCCACCTGAGCAGCCCGTGGAGCCAAAACAACAGCACCCCTCCTCCCCTTCCTGCCCGGGCCGTCCTGCTGCAGGGGGTTAGTCACGCAGGTATGTGTGGAAGTACTCAGCCCAGCATGAATCAAACAACCTCATTCCTGTGCTCAATCCACGACGTGTTGACTATTAGCCAGTTTTCTAGACTAAAGTACTTAAATCCTATTTCAGACTACTTCATTAGCATTGCATTAAATTGACATCAACAACATTTTAAGCTTACATGGCTGTACTATAGTTGAATGTGATCAAAAGTATGTGGTTGCAAGATTTTTTATTTTATTTATTTATTTTTAATAAAAAAGAAGTCTCTTATGTTCACTAAAGCTGATTTATTTGTTCAAAAATGCAGTAAAAACAGTTAAATATTATTATAATTGAAAATAACTGTTTTCTGTGCAAATATCTGTTAAAATGTAATTTATTCCTGTGATCAAATCAGAAATTTCAGCATCATTACTCCAGTCTTCAGTGAATTTCAAAAGAACAATCTTATGCGACATTAAAAATGTCTTTCTGATCAGTTTGATGCATCCTTGTTGATTTCTTTAAAAAACCTTACTGATCCCAAACTTTTGATATATTGGTGTCTTTCTACAATACAGTGAAGTAACAGACATTTATACTGGAGTAAGCTAAAAATATTACAAAATATTTCAAATCATGGCTGTGTTGTGGATGTATGAAGTCATTTCCTCTCAAGGTCACACAGGTGTAACGCAGTAAACCACAGCGCTAGAGAATCACATCTCATTAACATCTAGGACGGTGACAAACCTCAGTGTCACGATACTGTCATGCTGAGCAATGATTGTTTTATCACATAAAACCTCACAAAGAGTGAAATATTTTGCTTGAAAATGCATAGCAGTTGGTTTGATCATTTAAATTTATACTGTAAAACACTGCTTACACTGTAAAACATGAACAGTGCAAACACTGATTTGGACACGAGTAATTAGGTGCACACACAAATATTAAGAAAAACACTGGGAGTTACAGGGAAAATCGTGATGTAGTAATGTATTGTCCTTGAGTGGCTCTTTGTTTTCTTTCGAGGACTTCATGTGCAGTTTAATTATAAGTGCCGAGATCCTAAAATACCCTGTGAGTCAGACCATGAAGGCCACATCAGTGAGCCAAAGCCAGCACACATATATTAGAGGCTTTCTAGCCCAGAGCAGAGATCTGAGCACAGCATGTGTGGCATTATAAAAACTGTGTGTTACTGTATATTACATACTGTACAGCGTGTATTAGATATTCTGTGTGTGTCTCATAGTCAGGTTGTTCTCAAATGGTTTCGCGTCAAGACCCAGATGCTACATTGTACATCACCCTGACACGGTAACATGTCATGTATTAAAATGGATTAATATTACCATGAACTGCGTGGACACAGACTGACAGATGGAAAAGAAAAAATATGTAATTATCTAAAATATCTCTGTGGTGCTCATGGTGTTCCAGAACCATATGAAAGAACAATAGATAAGGGAAAAAAAGGGAACAGTTAAGGATATTGAGCTTTTATCAATGCAGTTTCTCTTTTCTGCACATGGGGACACACACTCACACTCAAGTCATTGCTTTAAAGCTAGTTTTTGGGAAAAACTCCCTCCTACAGAGAACGCTGAGAGAATCCCCCCCCCCCCCCCACACACACACCACACACACACACAGCGCAGCAGCAGCGGCTCGGCTCGGCTCCAGAGACCCCCGCCTCCAGCATGTAAGCCTTTCCAGATGTGCTCACATCCGTCCCCCTGCTGAGAGACGCCACTAAAGACACACACACACACACACACACACACACACACACACACACACACACATACACATACACATACACACACACACACACACACATTATTTAAATTAATGTCAACAGTCAGAGAATAATGTCAACAGAGTAAAGGTCCTTAATAAACATAATGAAGATGGAAATCATATTAGTTGGTTTTCTTATAACACAATATCACAATTAAGTGAACATTGGTCATTTCAGTAAATTGTAAATCATTTCACTACTTTGGTTTGAGTGGATGTTTTCTCAAAAATAGTGGGAAAAAAGAAAGAAAAACTGGCAATTTGTTCTGAAATATTCCTTGTGTTTTTTCATTTTTCTTTCTCTATTAAATGTTTCAAACCAAACTTGTTTTTAGAAATATTGTTGGCAATCAACTGACAGTTTTTTCTTTGTCCTTTCACTCTTTCAGTCTTTTGTAAAACCCCTTTAACTAACTAAAGTATGTTCTTTAATCACATCATTCACATTCCGTTCGGTTTGATGCTGGTTAAACTTCAACAGAGGATAAAACATATCAAAATAACCAGCTTTTTTTCATGCTTTTGCATAAGTCAAGTTATAATGAATAATATAAGCCTGAACAGAGCAAACACTAGGGAAAAAGAAGTGTGCTTAATTATATTGAATGTGCACTTGTTGTGTACTTCCAATCTTCAATATATATATATATATATATAAACTGTATTCAAGTGTTAATAAAAATATATTTTAGTTTACCATAAATGTTTGTCAGTACATTTAGCAGTACACTTTAACCATATTTCAAAGACAACAGAAGTAATTATGAAATTACATTAAAATAAGTCCTACTTAAAAACACACTTAAGTTCAACTAACTGCACTGATTATAAATGTAATATATTAAAAATATATTTCTTTGCAAATAACATGCAATTAAACATTACATCGAGTCCACACTTAAGTATATTCTTTTCAAATATATTATTTCCATAATAAAAGCTGTAATAAGTACACAAGAAACTGTATTACAACAAACATACAAACACTATGACTTTACGTCTCCCGAGAAACAACATTTTCCTTTGGGACAACATGAGCATATATGTTCATGTGTTAATGTAGTGTGTCATGTTATTTAGCTTGTTAGCATTACTGATTTTCACAGCAATGCTAACAGGCTAAATACAGTCTTTCACTGAGGTGCTAAATGAGCAGCAAACAGCTAATTAGCTTATGCATGCTCATCCAGTTCAAAGAGCTGTGTGTGTGTGTGTGTGTGAGAGAGAGAGGGGTGGGAGACAAGTGTTGTTACAATCAAGAAGTTATTGTCTTCTAAAGTTCCCCACACCTCATCCCCCACACACACACAGTTTAAGGACCCTTGTGCCTCAACAGGTGTTGGTAGAGAGACACATTTAAAAGGAAAGGGAGAGAGGGAACATCTGTTATAAAGACCTCCCACGCAATGTTTACAAGAACAGCACACTACAGAGCTATATTTCTATACAGTGCTATAAAGACGGATTAATTATTCAGAAAACCGAATGTCAGAAAAGAGACATGCTATTGAATTACACACCTCAATAACACACCTTCACACAAGGAGGAGTGAAAATGCAGGGCTTACAATCTCTCTCTCTCTCTCTCTCTCTCTCTCCTTTAACTCCTTTCATGAGGTTGTGGAGCCAGAGAGACTGTGACCCCCTAATGAGTGAATGGAACACACACACACACACACACACATGTTTGTTTTTGTGAAAAGTGGGGACATCCCATAGGCGTAATGGTTTTGATACTGTACAAACTGTGTGTGCTATTGTCCTACACCAACCCTACACCTAAACCTACCCCTTACAGGACACTTTCTGCTATTTCAGATTTTCAATACACTCCATTCTGTGTGATTTATAAGCGTTTTGAAAAGTGGGGACATGGGGTAATGTCCTGAAAAGTCACCTTCTCCTTGTCATACCATTATTGTCATTATACAACTTTATGTCCTCATTTGTCACAAAAACACGCACACACATTGTTTTTTAATGTTTTATGAGGGCTTTTTATAGACAAGATTTTATATGTCCTGTATCTTCTATCCCCCTAAACCTAACCTATACAGAAAACGTGATACGTTTTCTCATTTTCTCAAAAAAAAAAAAAAAAGAAAGAAAGAAAGAAAGAAAAGAAAAGGTGGTAGTTTTTTAAGCAGACACTTTGTCCTCACACTTTCAAAAAATGCAGGAAAAACCTGGATGACGCACAAACCTGGAGAACACAGTGCTTGCAAATATGAATATCATTAACAATGACAATTAAACAATTTTCATGTAATATTACATAAGATACATATAATGTACAACGCATAATTTATTGTGTTTTTATACTCTGTGCATGACTGTTAGAGGAGGCTGAGCAATCAGAATGGATGGTGACATAAAGAATTGAAAGAATGGACATTGACACGGCTCTTGGTCAGAAGAGAGATATTTGTGCTGCTGGCTTTGAAGAGCTCCTTCATCAGGGCCGTGGGATCTTCTAGCCTGGGGACGAGGAGCTCTGACTGTGCATGCTTTTATGGTACGAAGACTGCTGGAGGGAACGTGTGTTTAGGGGAATTCTGTTAGCTGGAATGGAGGTGGAATCATACTTCATTTCTCTATCATTTAATTGCAAATAACATGTAATTAAACACGACATTCAGTTCCAGTAACCACACAATTGAAAATGCTTAAATCTCTCTTTTTTTTCAGAGACAGTGATGAGAAACAAAATGAAGACTTTTTATGCAACAAAATCTTTTGGCATTTCTGAAATGCCTTCTCTCTGACCTGTCTCTCTGTAATTCTCAGTTAATGTTCATCAGAGTGCTCTGCATCAAAGAATTGGTCACATGATGCACATTTTTTTGTTCTACATAGGCAGAAACAGTGATATAACTACTGCCAATGATTTGGGAAAACACTACAATCACTGGACCGACAGACACTCAAAATTAGCCCGACACTTGACGAGTATCGGCTTGGTGTGTCTTGGACGGTAGAATCAAGTTGGGACAGTCTTTGTGTCAGGAGCGCACATACAAACCTTAAAAACCTCAGAAAATAATTTCAGCATATTAGGACTCAAATAAGACAATGTATCGTTTTTGTTCAAAATATTGCATTTGTATTACAGTTTGTTTATTCAAAGATATACCCGTTTAAAATTTAACATACAATATAGGAATTCATGTTTGGCTGTGATTCTTACAAGATTTAAACCTATTTTAAAACATTCATTCGGTGACACAAACTTTAAAAAGAAAACACAGGAGACCATTTTATTTTTTGAAGCATGCAGTTTAGGGTTGTAAACCAATGTGCCCTTGAGCAAATCACTTATCTCCAGCTTCCCCGGGGGTCTGTTTCTGCTATTAGTGTACTGTAAGCCTCTCTGAGTAAAAAAGTGTCTGTTAAATGACAAGCACCCAATAGGAAGAGAGAAAGAGAGGCTAAGATTAGGGTAATCAGTCCATCAGAGAGATTGATGGAGAAGACATGCAGAGTTTAAGGAGGAGACCAGCGGATCTTAAGTGAGCTGTCTGGCAAAACGGCAAGTGCAGTGGAGCAGGGGCTGCTGGGTAAGGCACCTTGCAACAGCTGGTCTCAATTATCCACCCAGGGGTCGAGGGACGCATGGGGCTGTGGGACGGGGGGGTCAGAGACCACTGGCGCCAGGAGAAGAGCAACAGGTCAGGAAAGATGGAGATTATAAAAATACTAGCAGGCAATTGGCCCCTGAAAGAGAAAACAGATACCGTGTGTGGGTTTGTTGAGGCCGTGCCACAGCGTTACAGAGGAGGAGCCAAAGGGTGGACATTTAATCTTCACTTCCTGTAGAAAACTAAATTTAGAACTGAGAGAATGAGAAAGACAAAGACAAAGAGACAAAATACAGTATTTGGGCACATTTACTCACTCTCAGGTTGTTGCAAATGTATGACTGTCTTCTGCAAAACTCAAATTAAGCTCATTTTTAAAAAGCATGGGGTCCAACCAATACTGGACTCTAAATGAACTCTTTTTTTCTAAATATCTTCTTTATTGTGAAAGAAAGACATGCGATCCTGACCTTTATCTCCATATTGAAAACATGAAGATGACTAGACTAGTGATTTATCTCTTTTGAATAGTCAAAATATTTGTGTCTGGGACGCTGTGAGCCTGGAGACTGAAGTGAACAATGTGATTTTTTAAAGGCTTGGCTTAAATGTGTGATATGAACAAATAGTGCTTATAAACGACTGGAGATTCTCAATTGAAAAGAGTAGAGGTTTTGACTCGGAAACAGTATTCCTTTTCAGCTTTGGGTCGGTCCTCAAAGAAAGTCATTAAAAGACCAACTGATTAAAAGTCATTGAAAAATGGCTCAGAAATGTCAGTTGACGCTTGGCGTAATGTTTTGTTGTATCTAATGTATTTTCCAAAATACATGGATTTCTAAAGTATCTGTAAAAGGTAGAAAAAGAATAAATTTCTTTGGAAATGCTTAAGTATAATCTGTGCATATATAATGTACATTTGTAAGGTTTTCACACATACATTGACCTTCGCATTAACCCTGAAAACATAGTGTATAGTGCCCTCTGCTGGACTACTCTTGATATGATGGGGTCACTATTACACCTCGCAAAAAAAAAAAAAAAAAAAACCTCTGCTCTAGTCTTTACTGATTGATCTGAATCAACTCACTCAGCTGTACATAAAATGTGACTTAGATCAGTTTACACATTTTACTGACTTAGGGTGAATTCAGATAATAGTCAAGTTTGATCAAATTGAAACATATCAAATAAAATGTGTGATTATTTACTAATACATAAACCAAAATAAAATCTAAAATCTAAATCATTATACAAATCTCAAAACTCTAAATTAACTTTGAAGTTAGAGTTAAATTAATCCTAAAGTAAAATTGCATGTAACTTTAAAAAAAAAGTAAAATAAAGTAAAATAATTCAAAGTAAATTGATATTAGCCAAACTAATAAATACTAATACTAGTTAAATACTAACCCTAACCCTATAACAACAAACAGATTTTACATTTTAGCACGTCACCACACAATATACCAAATATTGATTTCATCAGGAAAATAACAAATCAAATTGAAATATGAATCTGTTAATTATGTTAACAACTATAAAAGTCTATCAATAAAAAATATCCATGAAAAAAAAAAAAAAAGATTGATTCTTTTATACTAATTTATATTAATTAATAATGTTAATAATATTAATTTTATTAATTTATTATTTTAATGCACGTATATTTTATTTTTTATTTTTATCAAAAATAATTTAAATTAGTATAATTCTAGGACTATATATAAATTAAAGCTTTTAGAATTAATACAAGGGCCTAAATTAAACTTAATTAAGCTCTGCGCTCCGCTGCTTCATTCATTTTTATTTTTTATTAATGCAAGGATAGAATACAGAATTGACATTTAAAATACGATTGTAGCCTACATAACACACAAAGTATCTACAATATACATTTTGTCAACTGAAAACAAAGAAGTACAAGAGAAAAAGGAGGAAAAAAGACAAAAAACATAAGAGCTTGAGGGTAAGACATTTAACCATCAATGATAGTATATAAAGTCATTGCAAAATGAAATAGTTCCGCTTGCTTTCTTATTTCCGCCGCTTCATTCTTAGAACGCCCGCGTGATGAGCTGATGACGTCACAAGGACAGAGGCCGCTGGAGGCTCGCGCGCGATCACTTCAGTTCAGTTCAGTGAAGCGAATTACTGAAGCAGAGTCTGATTCCAAGTCTGTAAAGACACACACGATAGACAGCACTCCATTACCAGCACTTAGTTTCTGCTTTGGAGACAAGCAATAGGTCAGTAACAATATAAGAGATGGAAAAAAAAAAAAGTGTCAAATCAGCCTTTTCATTTAGATTGAACTGAACCCATATTAAATACTCTTCTCCATTGATATCCTTCACAAAAAAGAAGCCAAACTTTGCTCACTCCCAAGGCCTATGATAAATGATAATGCAAATAATTTGCCCCAAAATATAATGTCATGATGACAAAATTTTACCTCAGCATATAATTTCATGATGATAAAATTTCCATGCCCTTAGTTCGCGCCAGTTTTTTTGGCGGTAAAAGTTTATCATTGGCGTCGCAATAAAGACGCTAAAGGGTTAATTAATTTGATATCTGTATATTGACGCCTAGGGAGTGAGAACCAATGAAAAAGTGGCCTCTTGTAACCCTCACCGGTGTAACGTTACTGGAGCTCACATAATTTATGAATCATAACCCACCAAACTCGCTTTTCACCATGGTTAAGTAAAGTAAGCAAGTAAGAACGTAAATAAATAAATAGTATAAAATGATAAATATATATATTTTTAAGTATGTTTGTATTTTTGTTTACTTTTAAAGGGATAAATGGAGTATTGAAAAACATGTTTATGGACTTTGTGTGCTGTTGTATTTTATGTTTAATGGACCATTTTGACAAGGAAAGATTTTTAGATTTTCATTTTTAAAAACAATTTTTTTATGTAATGTACATTTATAATACTATGCCTTGTGTTATATTTCCTTGACTCTAAATGAAAGAAAACTAGTTAAGGCTGCTGCATGAGTGTTTATTTACATATTTCTCAGTCATGAAAGTCATAAAAACACTACATTGGATTATTCTTTCTTTTGCTATTGGGGCAAATGGACACGCAAAAATTATATTTGCTGTAGTGTCTGTTCCTGTCAATGTAAGTTTACTCAACTATGACTGCTAAAAACCCCGGAAATGTGAAAAGGGTCCATGTTACTCTTTATTATTTACTCTCTTTAGAAAAGCAAACACAAATGAAGAAAAAGAAAGGCATTTGTGCATTCTTCAAGAGAACATGGCAGGCTGTAAAATGTGCCAACTTCAGTGACAACAAAGATTCACCTGATCCCCGGTCTGGTCCATCTGGTCTTGAGCCAATGAATCCAGCAGATCCGCAGCCAGATCCATCCAGCCTGGAGCTAACAGCTCTCCAGGATCCACATCCAGACCCGTCTGCCCTCAATTCTGAGTTGATGCCTGTTCCAGGTCCATCCAGTCTCAGGCCGACTCCTGACACAACACGTGAACCAGTGTCATTTGCCTCTCTATATGAAATGGGACAGAGGCTGGGAATAGGAGGTTTCGGTACTGTGTTTAAGGGGACATGCACATCTGATGGCCAGCAGGTGGAGCCACTTTTACAGTATTTGTTCGCTTTTCACTTGCCCAGTATTTTTGGTGAACCAAACTTATGTATTAGCATCCACTGTTTTGATTAAAAAAAAAGTGTGAAATAGATGACAGATTGCATATTGTCATTAACAGGAATTCCAATGTTTATCCCAGATTCAGATTTAATATGATTAATGTATGCATGCTTGGTAAAAACAACAACAACATTTTCTCTCTTCACAGGTTGCCATCAAGGTCATTCCTAAGTATAAGGAGGATGATTATATCGTTATTGTAAGTTGACAAAACGTATTACTACACCAAAAATGAATCAAACATAGTACATTAAATACATAAAACATAGTTAGCTAACCTTTTGTTGATTTTTCTCTAGCCTGGCTATTCCAAGCCATTGCTCGTGGAAGTGGCTCTAAATCTGCGGGTGAAAAAGTCTCCAATAAGCCCCAACATTGTCCAGATGCTGGACTGGTTTGAAGAGGCACATTGTCACATCCTGATCTTGGAGTATCCGCAGCCCTGCATGACCCTGAACAGTTTCCTCAAACTCAACAGACGTTGCTTAGATGAAAATCAAGCGCGTTGCTTTATGCTCGAGGCAGTTCTCGCCGCCAAACACTGTATGGACCGCGGTGTCTCCCATAATGATATCAGGGTGGATAACATCCTGATCAATACAGACACGCTGCAGCTCAAACTCATAGACTTTGGCTGTGGAGAACTAATTGAAGGTTGTGATGATGAAGATAACCAATGCAGAGGTGAGTTAGCTTACCATTATGCTCTACGATGGCAGAACGAGTAACTGTGTGTACAGACTAAAGCTTCAGATATATTATTTTTACTGAATGAAATGTTTGCTAAACTCTGAATCTCTCTTGCTTGCTTGGACAGGACATGTGGTGCCGGAGCTTTATGTTAAGTACAAATACGCACTGAGTGAGACGGTGTTGTCTCTTGGTAACCTGCTGTACAGGATGGTGGAAGGCCAGTCTGCTCTAGAAAATAATCCAAGGTTTGATTCCAACCGCTGTTCGAAAGGTGAGGCAATAACAATCACACTGTTAAGCACACACATAAAGCCTCTGTGTCATATCATGGAGGTCTCATCAAACGCAAATTCCTAAATATAAACCTGAAAACTGAAAGACATAAACAGCTAAACGTTATTGTTACCAGTTCTGAATAGCTGGTCAAATTTAGTAGCCCAACTGACTGGTAAACTAGTTAAAACACTGTCAGAAGTAATATACAGACTGTACATGATGACATTAGTGTGTCACATGGTCATAAAGAACATACATGACTAACCAATGCTTTCCTCAAAACCTATACAGAATGTCAGGATCTGATATGCCTCTGCATGAAATACGATCCGGATGAAACACCAACATTAGAGCAGCTGTTAGAACGTGAATGGTTTAAGCAGGGAGATGATCAGGAGTAGCTCGGGAGTCAGGTAACATACTATCTGAGATAAATCAGATGATAGGAAACAATATTTGAAATAATTCTTGTGAATTACCAGGACCTTTTTATTTGTTTAGTTTTTATTTATTATTTATTTATTTATTAAGCAGATGAGGAAATGTTTCAGAAAGGAGAATCTAGAAAAACGAGGAACAACTTTAGTGCAAAACAGGGGCAAAACTGTTTAATTTTAGTGCAAAACATAATGTAAAAGTAGCTCACACAAACAAAAAAAATTCACATTGATATAATATTTCCATTTAACGTTTTGTGAGAATCATTACTGTTCCTTCATACTATATTATATTGGATATTGCGGACACTACAGTGATATAACTCAGGCCCCATTTTCCAGATGAGGCTTCAGAAGCTCAGTGGTAAATTTACTACAAAAAAAGAAGGAGCAAATGATAAAAAGTTTACTAAGTTTAATATATGTTAGTAGAAATAAAAAGGAAAAAATTATTATTATTATTATTAAAATAATAAGTATTAAAAAATAAAATAAATCCTTATACTTTGAATGTTTTTAAAATGATGTGCTGATTAATCTAATCTAATGTCTAATCGCATATGTAATGATAAAATGAAGAAAAGCAAGACTTGAACTCCTACCGATTGCATCATATGTTACATCCATGAGCATTACTCTCCAACCTACACCTGCAGACGCAGTTTGATACTCTCCAACGAGACAAAAATAACCATGATACGAGTTTATTCTCAACATTTTCATTCAATTTTTTTTTCTCAAAATTTAACATGTTTTTTCTTAAAACATAACGACTTTATTCTCGAAATTTAATGAGTTTAATCTCAATATTTTATTTTGACATTTTTCTTGAAATTTAAAGAGTTTAATCTCATATTGTAATGACTTTAATCTCGACATGTTTATATTGACTGCTCTGGTTTTAAATAATTGATGCTATGCATAAATAAGTGTAAGATTACCAGGATAAGCGCTTAAGGCCTGGAAAAAAAAAATAAATAAAAGGGTAACGCGACTCCACTTCCTTCCACAGTAGAAAAGTGTGTCCTCATGAAATCCACAAGAAGATCCAGCACTTTCAGCAGATTTTGAAACGCTCATGACAGATGTCTCTGCCTGCATCTCAAAGCAGCTGGTTACTTCACAGTGTTTTTTTTTTTTGCATGCATCATTTCTAATTCTGATGAATAATTCTCTTCAAAGTTTTTCTGAGTCATTATTTTCTTGATCCAAACTATATTGCTTACTTTGGACCTCTTTCGGAACTGATTATTGTGTTGTTTTACTTTAACTTTACCAAAAAATGAGCCATGTTTATCCTGCTGGTAGATGATTTGCCTTAGATCTCCATATAATGAACGGCTCTTGCTAAGATCCACATTCTGGAAATTATTTATTCAGTCTTTTACTTCACAACCAGCACTGCTACTAGAATTCACCAAGACAATAAAGGAAACTATCTGGAAACCCCATAAACTGTATTAACATATTTTGTTTTTGCAGGACCATTTTAACGTTTTTATGAAGTGGAAGATAGATTAGGGTTACATGAAACTTCAGAGTATGGCCTTATGCTCCAAGCAGTTTTCACTGCAGATCGAACTGATAGACTTTGGCAGTGGAGAATGTTTAAAGCTAAATAATAAATAAACTAAGAAAACAAAACAAATAGATGATTCAATTCATTTTCTGAAGTAAAAGGAAACATTTCAATACATTTTTTATATAGTTTGAAGTTGTATGAATCAGAAAGTTAATAATATTGACAAAGTAGTTAATTTAATTCAATAAATTAAAATAGGAATCTGTTTGATGTTTGACTGCAGACAGTATAAATATATATAACATCTGCATATGTTACTGTGAATATTCAGTTGATTAGTCAAACTTAAACCAGAAGGTCAGAATTGACAGGTTAAGCCAAGCACACAGCTCAAGTCTGTTTCCATTGATGTTTTAGCCTGTGACAAGTAGTACAATAAATGTCTGTCTTGTTGCACATGCGACGACCGAGTTCAAACTTGTGTCAGGTGGTTGACTGGTCTTCAAGTGGGCACACTGTTTCTGTGTACGTGGAATTTTATGAGAATTTCATTCATTCTTGAATTTTTGTTTTGTAGCAAATTGGACATAAGAAAACTATAGATAGTCGGGACTGCTGAGAGGACTTGTGGTGCTTTCTTGCCCTCCGTCCAGGACCTACCCCTGGAATACTTAAGAGGAAGGAAACAGGTAGGACAAATCACTACAGACAGACTTCTGTCGATGATTTATGTGAAGTGAAGAAAGACACAGATTAAGTCCTTCTCTCAGAGGCAGTTGGCAAACTGTCAGACTCAATATAATCATCATCAATGTAATCATCATCATAATTCCTCCCACATTTCTTGCCAAGGAAACATTTCCAAACGTTACAATATACAAACCACTTTTCAGACAACAATTTTTCAGGCCTTTTGTTAACAGGAGAAGTTTATGTCTTGTATTTTCACTAATGGCAACTCTGGCAATTAGGTCCTCCCAAAAGACGTTCCTATAACTAAAACCATTCCCAGTTCCTGCGGTGCAAACACGCCAAAAAGCAGGTAATTATAGGAACTATGAAAACGTTCCTCCAGTGCAAGCTATTAGATGACCAGGGGTCTTCATTTGCAAAGCCTGCATGTGGGACCCCATGTGCAAAGAGATGAAGATATGATAATTGAACAAGCAGATAAAGGCTCCGGCATTGTCATAATGGACAAACGATAGTACGCTGGAAAGAAATAAAATATTATAAATTAATGCAAGACCCCTTTAAGGTTGTAATAAGACATTTATATCTTAATATGAAGGCTCTGACTACCTCCGACACTTGGTGGTAAATTAACAAGTGAACATAGTATGACACATATAATAATAATAATTCATTTTATTTATAGGCGCCTTTCATGGCACTCAAGGTCACCTTACAAGTAATCCAAAAAAAAAAACATACAATCAAAAATCCATACAAAACAAGAAACAGTAAAATAAATTTAAACATTCATAAACATTGATCCACACATATGCAATCAAAAGTAAGCCTGTTTAAATAAATGAGACGAGATTTAAAAGTGCGAAACGATCTCCATTGTGGACGTCCTGGGGAAGTGCGTTCCACAAATAAGGGGCAGCATAACTAAAGGCCCTTGACCCCATCCTGTTCAGATTAATGTGTGGTTGAATCAGAAAAACAGATGAAGAGGATCTCAAGGTATGTGCAGGAGTGTAAATTTTAAGATCAATTACATATTTGTATGTGTCACACATTTACAGTAGTCATTTTGTTGGTAGCTATATTATAGTTCTTAAATTACTAATACATTTTTTTAGGAACTTAATCTTGCTGGCAGACAAAACTAAGTTCACAAACTTTGACCGCTTTTCTATATAGATCTGTATAGATTAGTGGTTTTGACACAGAACAACTTCACGGTTGGCAGAGACTCTGAATATTAGTGCATACATGCTGCTAAAATTGGATTAGACCACGTAATCCAGTCTTGGTTTTGATCTGGATCAAACTTTCAGTATGTGCTATTTTAGCTGGATTGGGATACATTTGATACAAAATCCCAGTAGAAAATGTATACATATTTATATTTTGCACTTTATTTGATCAGCTGTTACAGTGATAAAGTAGATAATTTACAAATTATCTTGGTCATCATGTGCATAATTTATCACACCCTATATTAAGATAATAATAGTAAAAACGTATTAATTCACAGGACGTTAACCCATGTACTTTTGACCTTTTAAAAATCACTTAAAGCTGCAATCCTTAACTTTTTTTGGTTAAAAATGATCCGAAATCAATATTTGAACAAGTACATGTTTATGGCAAATCTACAGATGGCAGTAGTTTAAACTATAACAGTATTAAATTGTTTACATTTATTTGAAAGTCAAAATATGCATTTATATATGGAGCCTGCACTGGACTCTTGGTCAGGACACTGGAGCGAACCTTGGAACTGAAGTGAGCCGCAGCCGGAGGGCTTGAGCGAGCGGCGACCCGCAAACTTGACTGACGAGCGGCCGGCAAACTTGGGTTAGCCGCAGCCAGCGGGCTGGAGAGAGGGAAAAACTAGAACATGGAACACATGGACAGAAAACAAGCCTGACAATAAGGGCATTAATATCGTTCTTCATTCCTCACCGTAGCAAAATATTTAACAGTTGTTGGCTCATTTACTTCTTGCAAATCAATGACTGTAATCAATGAATAAACAACACAATGTTCATAAATGAACAATTATATTCTGGAGCTTCTAACAGCAGCTGCAGTGAGCTGATGACATTTATTTAGAAGGCAGGACTTATTCCATCATATTGCATTACACACTAAGCATTATGAGTGCACTTTCTTTGTATACCTGAAGTCTTTGGTTTAACTTTGTTTGATGCTGAATTGCCTTGTTGAAAACAGTTTCTGTGAATCAGGGAGCATGCACTAATATTAATAAAGCATCATGGGGTGTAGAAAACAAGTTGGGCTGGTCAAGCTACTTTTCAATAATTACATTCAGCAAACATGAAAATCCTCTGCTCTCACCCACCCAGTCAACTCCTCTTCATGAGGAATGGAAACAAACCAAATTTTGCTGAGATTGGACTATGTTTGGGGTGTATTCAACAAATTCGAAAGTCTTAATGACCATAGAATGTAATTAATTATACAAGACCATTAGTAAACTGTAAATTAGGTTAAAAATGAGAACACAGAACAGCATTGCTAGACTGACATGTAGCGCCATTGAGCTTCAGGTGTCCCGAGTTTGAGTCATGGCTTGCGGACCTTTCCCGATCCTGTCACCCTCTCTCTCTCCCACTTTGCTTCCGGTCCACTTACTGTCCTATTAAAATAAAAGGCATAAAATGCCAAAAATAAAATCGTAAAAAAAAAAAAAAGTTAAATTACAATACTGCTAATAAGCACGGTTCTTTGAGAGAAAAAAAAATAAATAAATAAAAATTAAAATTGCTATCTGATCTAGATCGTGATGACAATCTGACATGTCCTTGCAGACGTAGAAGCAGAATATTAAAAAGTGAAATTACTGTACTGGTGAAGATCGTGAACTTGGCACAAAATTGAGATCTGATCTAGATATTTATGATGATCCGACAAGTCCTTCAAATCACAGTACTCTTGTGGGGACAGATTTCATTGCTCTCTGACAATCTGCATAATGAACTGTGTTTGCTCTTCAGTCTTTGAGAGGAGTCCGTTGTACATTTGGATAAGCGCAACACCTCTTTCTTGCATTTGCATTGTTTGAATGATGAAGAAGTTGAGTGTTCTGCCATTGACGTGACTTTGCCAAGTATGCTAATCCACACTCAATTTTTGCTCTGCATTTAACCCATTCAAGTGCACACACAGAACTGTGAGTAGTGAACACACACAAACCCGGAACAGTGGGCAGCCATTTTCTCCAGCACCCGGCGAGC
This sequence comes from Onychostoma macrolepis, assembly GCF_012432095.1. NCBI lineage: Eukaryota > Metazoa > Chordata > Actinopteri > Cypriniformes > Cyprinidae > Onychostoma > Onychostoma macrolepis. The sequence goes on along the minus strand of NC_081177.1, from coordinate 27,365,294 downwards.
AACTGGAGGTTCTGTGCCTTGCTCAAGGGCACCTTATTTGTGGTTACTAAAGGTGGAAGAGCGCACCGTACATTCACAGCCCCCCACCTACAATTCGAGACTCAAACCCACAACCTTCGGGTTATAAGTCAGACTCTCTTACCATTGGGCCACAACTGCCCCTACTTCTAGTAGAAAAACAAAGGGGCAGTTGTGGCCTAATGGTCAGAGAGTTGTCTGCTATCAGAAACGGTCAATAGTTTATCAGTGAACAAAACCTTTGTTAATATTACTAGATCAGATCTTTAAGTACCTGTTGATAAAAATATACATTCTTTGAGCATGCCTAAATGACAAATTATCTGGATGGTATTTTGCATACATTACATACTTCTAGTGGAGAAACAAATGAGGGGATGAGAGGTTAACATTTCCAATTTAAAAAAACAAAAAAACAAAACAACACGTCCATCACCAACAGAAAGAGGTGCTTCCAGAACCTCAAATGAGGGGCCCCAAAAAAGGACCCTAAAGTTGAAAACACTTGTCGCTGGACCACAGAGAAAGTGCTTCGCCTTAAACAAGATACCTAGGGAAAAATATAGCTCAAGGCTGCTACCTCTTGTCTACACCAGAGGGGCTACTGTGGAAGCAGGACACCATACCACTTATTCCAGCACGTCCTACCAAGTAGCCCTTACCAGCTAGTGGTTGTCTAACACCCATAGCTCTAATAAAAAGCCAGCTTTACATTTTGTAAAATGATCCTCATGAGCACTCATCATAGATTAATAGTTCATGTCATCACCTCCAACTCACTGGAGGGATGACGGAAGAAGGAATGTCTCATTTTCCTTTAAGTCTGCCATTTATGCATTTTTTTTTTTTTGCAAGGAGCACCCACTTCTTATATTACATAAACGTGGTAGCAACGGTGCCTCTATGCCTAGCATAAAAAAAAAAAAAAGTTAAGTAGTGATACACGTTTGATGTAAACTGCATCCTCTCTGAGCTCCTACTGCTAGGGCTAGGCAACAGGAAGGATGTGAGAAACTTTACCGAACACCATATTCTAAAGCATGATATTCTAATGAGCACCCATGCTCTTCCAATCCCTTCACATTACAGTAATTCAGTGTCGGGGCCGAAAAAAAAAAAAAGCCATGGATTCCCCATGGACTTCACAATCTCATCATGAAGCTTCAGGAGGAATGGAAGTGTCACAGGCTAGGAGCATTTAGGACTTAGGAGGCACTGTTCATCAAGTCTGCCAGGAGCAGGCTCCTCCCTCTCCACATACAATTTGAGTTTGAGTCTGGCTATGCTGGGAGTTAAAACATCCAGGAGTTGTTACCTAACAGCCTTATGGGCAGCACGTTGACATATAGCGCTGTTGTGCTACAGGCATCTCGAATTCGAATCCCGGCTTGAGGACCTTTCCCGATCCCGCCCCCCTCTTCCTCTCCCACTTTGCTTCCTGTCATCTCTATACTGTCCTATAATAATAATAAATAACTGCCCACAGGTGGATCGGAAGCCTCCTCAGTGCATGCTTCTCATGCTGGTGTGTTGCTGAAATCTGAACCATGGATGGGCTGCTGTTCGGCAGGGGAACTGTGAACCTCAGACCATGGCCTCATGTTTCACTCATAGCTGGAAGATGCCGTGACGGACTCCATAACCTGCCCAAAAAACAAACAGTACTGAGATTACCGCTGTTATTGCCAGTTATACCGCTGTTGACACATTTACCTGGCTGACACCTCATCCCTGTATGTCGAGTTGCATAAAACGATATCATTTACAGTGCAGTAAAGACTTTAGAGATTAAATAAAATGTATACAAACGTATATTTCACAGAAGAAGTGCACAAATTAGGTGGTGCTGATAACAGCAACTCTCTCCTGAAGAGAATGCAAAAAGTAACCCAAAAGCTGTGTAACAAAAACTACCCAACACTGGAAGAAACAACCCATTATATGTCCCAACAGGCTCAACCCAGCGGTTGGATAAATAAAATAACCCAACATTTGCAAAAGTGTATGGAAAAGCTGGATTTATTAAAAGAGAAAGGAATTTGATTTGGCTATCTTTGTTTTGGACACAAGTGTCTTGGACACATGACTTTAATGAGAGCAAAGAAATGTCAAAAGAACATGCATTTATAGGAAAGGTAAGCAGATCGACTGAGCTTACAAATTGAACTGTCGAAGGGAAAATCCCATGTTGCCAAATAACCTTGGAAACCTTGTGGCTAAACAGTGCTTGCTTGGATTGAAAAGACATCTGAAAGGAAGAAAAATTTCCATCAAGAATATAAACATTTAAAAATGACATTGTCAAAGCTTATGCTGAAAGTGTACCATTGGAAGATTGGTATATCAATCATCACTGTGTCTATGACCCAAAGAAAAGAATGTTAAGTGTTATTTGCACTACAGTAAAACTGTTTGCACTACAAACCCGTGTGTTCAGAATTAAGATAATACATTAAAATAATGATAAGACACCAATTTTCAATATCAAGCAGCAAAACAAATTGTTTTGTACAGCTAAAAATAGCTGGACGTGGATGAGACCGGAAGCTAGACCCATAGAATTTACAAATGGCCACGCTCATTTTTACGGCAACAAAAAGGTGGATAGGAGGCTCACATTATAGAGAAGTATGATGTTAAGTTCCATCTTAAGTCCACAAACTTGATGAAGGATACCATACCGTGCTCAGTGAAATTGAGGCCATTCTAAATGATACCAAATGATCCAATAACAAAACTGTCAGATAATCCGAATGACTTTGAGACTTTTACACCAAATCACCTTTATAAAATGAAAGGAAAACCAGTTCTACCACCTGGCCTATTTGATAAAGTAGAGTTATACAGCAAGAGGAGATGAAAACAGATCCAGTATGTGTGTGAATTATGGAGAAGGTGGATTAGTGAATACTTGCCTTTGATACAGGTGAGACAAAGGTAGGGAAAGGAGAAGTTTTGTTCCTGGTGACAGTCTAGTCATTGTGGACTCTACAGCCTTGGAAGTTTTTCCTGATAAAACTTGTACGTTCTGTGCGAGTAGAAAATACAACACTTGAAAGACCTGTGACAAAACCAAGTAAAGAAATGCATTTCCATGCTGTGTGACAAATGGCTCTTTGTATTAATTTTGTACTGAATTGTAATTGAATATGTCTACTTGTCATTTACAATTGAGGGCTGGGGTGTAAGAGCCATTATGTTGCATCGAATGTTTGTTGCAAATCCATTCTTTTGACACTTGGTGAAGTGTGGTCTAATAAGTATATAGGGACCAGAGAGTAAGAGAAGTCCGATGTGTGAATAGAGGGTGCACAATAATTTTTGACCATGCAAGGATATCAACATGTGGAAGCAAGCATGTGTGGATTACTTTGTGTTTGCGCATCAGAATTGTAAGTTCAAGATAACCTGTACATGGCTCTCGCACCTGATCGAACGGTCGATGAGCTCTGTCTCCAGGGCAATCTCCAACTAAGTCGCTCCTCCTTGCGATGGCTCGTGGGTTGCGATGGGCTCTGGCTCTCCGTCTGCGGTGGGCTCGGGCAGACGCTCCGCGGCTCGGGGTGATGGTGGGCTGGGCTCTGGGTCAAGAGTGGGGCTGATGTCATTGTCCACGAAGTCCACAGTCAGCGGAGACTTGCAGGACACCAGCACCCACTTTATGAAGGCGGCGAGGCTCTCTCGAGGACCGTCCCCAGACAGCTGCGCTCCTTTGGAGGAGTTCAGTCCAGTTTGGTAAAACGAGCAGAGTCAGCTTTCCGGGTAGTGTGTCAGACTGGCCAGAAACACAAAGTCTTCGGTGTGGTCCTCGAGAGAGCGGTCCCCCTGCTCCAGCAGGAGGACGAGGACTGCAGGATCATTCATAACAATACCAAAATGCAGGGAAACACGCCGCTCACTTTATAAGGTCCGGTCTTCTATCACAGTGCGGTGCGGGAGAGAAGCACGACGATGAAGGGTAATGATAAACCGCCTTTAACAATCCACAGAGATAATCCATAATAGGAAGTTAGCAAACACACATATCAACATTAGACCAAACAAAGAAACACTGAACTGAATACAACTTATATAGGGAGGTTTCACGCAGCAAACCCACTCCGTGATGCGTCCGCCACGCAGCCTATAACCTATAAAGCAGGCATACTTTCCTTATCTACAGTTCTTTTGAGTTCAAAAGAAAACAACAAATCTGGACAATGAGGCTTCAAACAAACATATTGGGGAGTAGGCCTGGGCTTAGGCTAGCAGTAAACAACATCCATGTGGAACGTAAATTATCGATGCAACCTCGAACTAACCGTAGGCCTTTCACACACTTTAAACATTAAATTAACTTAATAACTATATGATTAATAATGATAAATAATGAAATGATTGTCATCCCTTACATTAGCCTATAATAAAAAAATGAGGCTTAGGCATAACTTTCTTTATCTACAGTTCTTTTGAGTTCACCTTCAAGAAAACAAGTCTGGACAATGTTTGAGGCTTCAGACTAGTGCAGTGATTTCTGGACACCAGGCCGGCAGCAGAAAACACCCTCTCGGCACTTGCAGAGCCACTAGGGATGCTGAAGACGGTGTGAGCTACTTTGGCCAGACGGGGATATGACTTGGAGTTTTCGTTCCAAAACTGTATGACATCTGCGTCCGGGTTCTGCCTTGGGATGAAAGGAACATTTCAACCTCACCTTTGGCATCTCCAGGTGTGCGCAACTGCTCGCTGAAGTATGAACCAAACAGTCGAGCCTTTTTTGGTTCAGACTCGGTGTCCGGTGTCCCACAGGGAGGGTTTAGTCGCTCAGTTTATCAGCTTATCGGTATAAAATCTGTCGTAACGAGATGAGATGTTGTTGGCCAATGTTTCACCAAAGGCAGCAATCATCATGGGCAGGGCAGCATCATTAGTGAGTAGGGATTTTATTTCACTGACAGCAGGGAGAATCATCCCCAGGTTCCCCAACTCCCTTTGTAAATTGTCTGTGAGGTCTGCCAGTGGTGTAAGCACACGGACAAGGTGCGTCAGCTGCCGTACTTCGTTGAGGGTGATGTGAGTGGTCTTCAGTTTTGTTAGCCACAAACAAAACTGCTCCATCTAGTGATGCAGGCAGTTGTGGGGCAGACACCTAAATGGTCTGTCTGTTCAGTGTTCAGGGTGCTTTTCCTCACACTTTCTGACTTTCACAAGCAGCCTATTAATGCTGTCATGCTCATTAATGGCATCTTTGATCGCCAGCTGAAGCATTGTAAAGTACTGATTGATCATGTTTTCGACATTGGCCGCTACCTCTTCCACCTCAATCTGCAACAGCTCAGGTGGTCCGTCCTCCTCATGTTCAGCACTGCTGCTGCTGGCACCCACGGTCCCTTCATCATTGAGCTCATCCTCCTCTTCAGTCACAGGGAAGAGGTCAAATGCCTTGACCATGTTGCTGGCACTGTCAGTGATGACCCTTATCACACGTCATTCCACATTCCAGTATTTTAGAACACTTTCGTACATCTGGTAAATGCGATCTGCAGTCTGGTGCCCCTGTATGTGGTCACAGCTCAACAAAACCGTGTGACCCCGGAATGTCCCATCAATGAAGCTGGCCATGATGCCAAGAAAGCTGTGCCCTATTCTACTGGTCCAAATGTCTGCTGACAGAACAAACCCATCCCCCTTTTTCAACATGTCTCGCAGCCTATCCTCCATCTCCTCCAGAGCATGAGGCATGAGCGTGTCCCGCACAGTGTTATAGCATGGGGGTATGTAGCCTGGCTGGGCCGCGCCGGCAAAGTGTCGCATCCCTTCTCGTTCTCCTGCACTCAGCGGTTTATAGTCCATGTAGATAATTTTGAAGAAGGTTGTATCCAGTTCTCTCTTTCTCGACCCAGTTATGGTTGGGGCTCTGACTGTAGTGAAGAAACTTCTAAGTTCCTCACTTTGTTTCTGTTGCTGCTTCTGCTCTATCTCTTTCTCTATGAAATAAAAAAAAATCACAGACAGGGTTAAGTAGGCTACATTAAAATATTCGTATGACAAAACTTATTTAATTGATTATCAGCCAATATTTCCTATTTCAACCATATTCAAAATGCTCACGTTTTGCTCTGGCCTCCCCATGTTCGCGCAGCACACTGTCATGCTTCCGCATGATGTGTCTTTTTAGATTAAAATACGAATCCTTACTTACTGAAATCGTATCACCACATTCCTGTTCATGTTCAACCGTTATCATCTAGTTTTTGACAGGAATTGTGCACCTGTATGACCTGTCAGTTTGCTTTTGGAAATATTTCACGAACTCCATCTCTCCTTCACAATGAACGATTTTTGAAGTGTAGGCTGACAGTTTTGTTAATTGTTGAAGGCACAGGTGAATTCTGGGTGGATTTGTGCATGCCCTAGACTCGTGGTGTGAGCGGTATCGGAGCGGAACCGGACTGAGACAGAGCGATCGTTCAGGCCTTTGGATAAAAACCCGCTCCACGCTTCGACTATATTTCACACGCTCCGCTCCGCTCACATGCTCTGATTGTCACCCTCTGCCACCAATCACCAGGCTCCGTCGTTCCTCCAATCACCTGCAAGACAAAGAGACGATCACCACACAGATAAGCACCCTAAACCCTTACCATCTCTGGATAACTCACCGTTGGACTCTTGCTCTGTTTACCCCTGCTGTTGTTTCCAATAAACCTCCCCTGTTGTGTTACTTACCTCTGCTTCTCTGTGTGATTGCTGACACAATAGGGCTTTTCACCCTGGGCCATCCTAAACCTCGGATAAGCGGAATCCTGGGTTATCTGTAATCACGTTTCACACTGCTCATACTATGCCTAGGGTTAACTGTTAACCCTGGGTATTCATTAACAGACGTTTCACACTGTACATTCCTAAACCCCGTTTAACGTTCTTATATTTGCATATTTGCGGTGTCACTGTCTCTGATTGGATGAATAGCAGGCAACCTGTTACACGGCTTTTCCCGCGTCTTGCCAGTTATTAAAAACGTCTTCATGAAGAGCGCATGTCATAGTTGCTTAGCAACGGCAGACGCCATGGGAGCGCAAGCTACAGAGCGCTTTGGAAAGAAGGAGAAAGCGGCGCGCTTAGCGTTTTAAACGCATTTTTAGGTGCGACATGTAAATGGCCTCATGACGCACAAAGACAAAAGTACAAAAGAAAGAAAACAAGAAGCAAAGTATGTGAATATTTCTTTGAATTTCTTTTAAGTGTGGAGAGACTAACGTTATTGCTTACTTGTACAGTACCGTAAGAATAATACCGTCTCCTATTCACTCCAGTTCACAAGCTTTCCCTTTTGATATTTCTCCTCACCGGCTGCAGTTTACACGACGCGCGTTTCCTGTTACTAACTTGACATGAGCCTCGCTGCTCAATTTCTGATTGGCTGTCTGTTGCCAAGCGTGCAGCAGCAACAAGCAAACACCGCTCCGTTTCACACTGAACAAACTTAGCACCGCAATGCGGGTAAAATGCGGTACTAACACCGCTTTCAAATTACAGCTGTGAAACGTGTCTTTACCCGGGGTTAAAAGCGGTGTTTAGAACGACGATGACCCGGGGTTAAGCGCAGTGTGAAAAGCCCTATTGAGCATTACCAGTGAATTGATGAATAGAGATTACGGCTTTAGCAAAAACACACCCAAAGAGAGCCTTACCTGGGTGGTTTTTCTATGGCCTCTGAGTCCTAATTAATTTGTTCCATGAGCTCAGAATGTGTCTAGCTGGGCAGCGTCTCTGGATTTACAACCTAGAAATTCCTCATATCAGCTTCATAAATTCTGCCAGTTTATGAATTATTTTTGGGTTATCCCAAAAATGAGAACATGAACTTTTGTCAGTGTGTGTTTTTTTCTTTTCTTTTTTTTCTTCTTCTTCTCCTTCTTTCTTGGAACCCAAATATTATGTAGCTCTGTACATATCTCATACATTATTAATACTATTATTATTATTATTATTAGATTTATTTTCAGGAACTTAGGGCTGTATTGAATGTTAGGTGTCACATCTATTCTTCTTGTGGCCTATACTGCAACACCCTGCCCTTTGTAACCACATCTGGTCAGTGCTGGTCTTGTGCTATCTCAAGTTGAATGAGAAACCCTGGGTCATGCCTGGGTCACCCATAAGTGTCACAACCCAGACCTGGTTGTCCAAGACTGCTCTGGGCAGACAAAGAGTTTAGCTGGACATCCTAATCCTTGTGTATGAAACTGTTAGAATGACTTCATGATGCCTCCTCACTACAAAAATGTGTCCAGGACATCAACCTCCAAGTTTATCTACCAGTTGAAGCATCTGGAATTGAAACATTAATAAACACTTGTCATAGATGACTGAGTGATTACGATTAACAGAAATTGTCAAAAATTATGGTCACTTTTATATTATCAGAACTATTAATTACCTATATGTGGACAAATAAGGATGCCTGAAGAGATTAAACAGAACGGTCTAGTTCAAAATGCATGTCAGGTTCTTAGAAATTGAAATATTTTTATTTATACATGCACACATACATTTGATTTAATGACTCAAGTGGTATAACCTTCAAGTAAAAAGTTGTTTTTTTTTTTTTCTAAAAAAAATATCAGTGTTAAAATGTAATGTCATGAATTTTGAATACACTTTACAGTACACAAGCCATTTTCCTTTTTTTAATCTCAAGATTATGCAACCAACACAACACACTTCTGTTTTTTTTTATTCTTTGCTTTTATTGTTGCAATTATTTTTATGGTTATTCTGATTTCTTTTTTTAATGCAAAACACTTTGAATTAATATTGTGTATGATATGTGCTATATAAATAAACTGGCCTTGCCTAAGCCTCAAAAAAAGTGTAAAATGTGTAAGATTTTAATTCAAGTAATTTGATACATTTAGACAAAAAAAAAGAAAAAAAAGTGTCCTTTCATTGTTTAACAGTTTTCTCAGTAAATTCTGTTATTATTTATTAAGTAAAGGCTGACATACACTACATGATGATTTTTGCCCGAAACTGCAGATAAGTCTATGCTGATTGCTGAAAGTCAGTCAGTCTCAGTTTAGATCAGATAGTAGCCAGCTATCAGGGGTAGCCAGCCCTGCTCCTGCAGGACTACCTTCCTGAAGACCTCAGTTTCAATCCTGCTCCAACACATTTGTCTGTTCTTTTCAAGTAATCCTGAACAACTTGGTTAGGTGGTGCTGGTGTTTTATTAGGATTGAGGCTAAACTCTGCAGGAAAGTAGACCTTTGGAAGTGAGCTATAGGCTAAATATAGGCTACCTATATATAGTATATATAGGCTACCTATATTTTGAGCCGATGTTAGCTGAATGTACAAAGTCGGCAAGTGTATGACGCCTAGTGTTTTAAAAGTTACATAGCGTATTCTAGACATTTTATAAATGAGAAGATGCCATCTATTGTGAACACTGGACCAAAATAATACAGTAAATAAAAATACCCCAATACACTCTCAGAAATAAAGATACAAAAGCTGTCACTGAGGCGGTACCTTTTCAAAAGGTACATGTTTGTACCTAAAGTATCCATTTTGGTACTTTAAAGGTACATATTAGTACTTAAAGTGTACATATTTGAACCTAATAGGCACAAAAGTGTACCTTTTGGTACCGCCCCAGTGACAGCTTTTGTACCTTTATTTCTGAGAGTGTACATTAAATGTTTTAACTGTATCATATGACTGAATCTGTAATGCAGCTGACTTTTTCTGATGTAAGGTGAGTTACAGTAATTCAGGAGTCTCTACCACGGTAAGGCCAGTTACCTGTCAACCAGTTCTACTGAATCTATATCTACATAAATCTATAGATGCACCAAATTATTCTTTGATTAACCATTAAGACCATTTGGATAAAATATAGAAAATATTACAATGAATGAGTTAAAGATGCAAATAATAAGTTTGATAGTAAAAGTTACTGTGGCAGATACTGTGATTGTAAAGTTTATCTACAGTAAACACATATGTAGAGAAAAATAATGTAAAAAAAAATTTTTTGCTTACACAATTGACAATGAGTTGAAATGCTTGTGTGAAGAAGCCAGGTAAACAGGCAGAAGGACGCAGGATTCCAAAAAAAGGAATTTTATTTTATCCCAAAAAAATAAGAAAAAAGTAAACAGAAAATATTAATACAAACAACAAATATTAATATAATAAATAAGGAATGAAAATCAACCAAAATCAGAGTTACCCTTATCAATGTTTGGCCTCAGATTCGGCCATCACAGCTTGTAAAAAGTACATTTTTATGAGATTCGTGCTAAGTGCTTTGAAAAATTGCCTTGTTAGTGAAAATAGTACCAAAGCAATTAGTTTAAGTTAAAAGTTTAAGTTAATTTGGATAGATAAATGTAAACATGAAACTCACTGTAGTTTACACTGTGGATCATTTCTTAGAGCATAGAGCTGCATCACTCCAGAATCTCCTGGTTTATTCTTACTTAGATTCAGGTGTTTCAGGTGTGATAGGTTTGATCTCAAAGCTGAAGCAAGGGCAATACAGTTTTCCTCTGTAATACTGCAATTACACAACCTGCATAGAAAAAAATAAATAAACAACACTTCAGATTCCCCTGTAAGCTTTAGTGAATGTTTATGCAACCTATCATATATTTTGCCACATAAATGAAAGCCGACGCACAGCCTACTGCGTATGTCTTACGCAGAAGTATAAATCAGCCTTAAGATCAAATCTTTGTGTATGCACACTTTATAAATGAGGCCCACTGAGTTTCAGTGAGATATGTTTAAGAATTGATAACTGACAGTGTAACAAGTGAAATATGATGTGGCTCCTTTAAGGGCAGAGTGCCATTCTGTGAACAGTCTGCAGTTGTATGTGCCATGAGTACCGCATCTATGTGGGTCCGATGGTTTATTTAATTTCTGTTGCTCATTTAAGTTGTTTTTCATTAAGTAAATAACACTGTTGACAGAAGAATGAAGCACAAGATGTGGAATGCAACCCGTGCCATCTCTTATTCCTAACTCGTGTTACAACAGCTTGCCAAAGATGTTGTCTATAGTGAAAGATTATTTGTTTTTAATTAACTTTAGTCAAATGTATTTGAATCAACTGTAGCCAGCTGTATAAACTGTTCTAAAGTGTGAACCAACTAGCCCATATAATGAGCCTAAAAGTGTGAACCAAATGGCCCATCCTGTCAGGACATCATAAGGTTACACTATCATTGGCTCTCCATGGGGTGTTATTGTGTTGTTTGTAGCACATTTGTTACTGGGTATAAAGGTCTGGTCTCACAGACAGTACTTTGGGTTAAGATTGTTTGAAGGATGACATGCTAACATCACTGCTGAGGAACTGCTACACTGCTACCTTCAATAAATTCTTCTCCCCACAAGAACTTTGGTCAAGCTTACTTATTTTATGTATTAGAGAAATCTAGTACATTGGCGAGCCACCCAAACTACTGCTCAACCAAATACAGCAAAATCTAACAATTTGGCGAGCCAGCCAGGAGAGATTGACAAGAAGAGAACTCACCAACTGCAACAAGAAGTGAACAAAAGAGTTTTGGAGATTCTACAGTTTTTGTGTTGAAGATCAACAGACCGCACCTGTGGACATAAGTTATTTGAATCAACTGGATCCTGTCTCAAAGATCCTAATTTGGTGAGTGAAACTATCAGCTCTCTAAAAGAACTTAAAGAACTCTCTTTCATAAGTAAGCAGATCATTTGATGTATGTAGTGTAACCATAATAACCAGTGTAGCACTGTTTAAGAAATTTTGGCTTAGACCTTTCTCTTGAGTCTGTAGGAACCTTTTAAATGATTTAGTTAATTCTCCTGAGACTAGGAGCTATATAAAAAGTGTTTATAGCTTGGTCCTGTTCTCTTGATTATGTAAGAATCACTTAAGAAAGAGGTTTAGTCCGTTCTCATGAGACTGTAGGAGCCATAGATGTGTAATTATAGGCTTAGTCCTGTTCTCTGGAGTCTGTAGGAATTGTTTAAGAAACAATTTAGTCCGTTCATCAAGAGATTGTAGAAGCAGAGGCTTGGTCCTTTCTCTTTTTGTCTGTAGGAATTGTATAAAAAAACAATTTAGTCCATTCGTCCATTGACTGTAGGAGCCTTGGAAATAATTGGGACTGATGTTGCTGTAAGAATTGTGAATTCTTGACTGGGTGCTAATTCAGTAGCCACTATTTTAGATTTGAAATATATGTTCTAATTAGGTTAGAAGAATATGGCATAAAGTGATGAACTAAGTTATTTGCCTTCTGTTAAATGATACTGAAAGCTCTAAAGTAAATTGTATGAAGGACAAATCTGAAAAACTAATTCAGCCTTTTGAGTAAAGACTCAAAATGAATTGAACAAGTTTTATCACTCAGAAATTTTCAGAAATTAAACAAAGAAAACAAACCTGAATGTGAATGTCTTGTTTAAAATACGCTGAGTTATCAAACTAATGATTTGTCTGTGTAACTGAAATGGTCAGTCTCAAAGACTGCTGTTAATCTAAATCTGAATAAGCACATTTAACGACTCTTAATAGCTTTTGTTCTGCTTCTCTATATTTGAGGGCACATCTGCTGTACTGCCATGGCTGAGTCTACACAAGTCAAAAATAAGGACCCTGCACAGAGGCCAACCACAGAAAAACATGGAATAGAACCTCCAAATGTAACCATTGATGAGATGATGGATAACCTGTCTGAATATTTGAACAAAAGGCTGGGACTGAGAAAGTGCCATGATGATATGTGCCAGAAATATGGAATTAAACAATCAAACAGTGGATTATGGGACTTGCAGGACATTAAAAAGGCTTATGGAAAGACAAATCGTCTAAGGGTAAATACTAAGAGAGATGGATTATCTGTGATTTTGGGCAAACAAATCCGACAACACTTGCAGAAGTGTGAAACTGACAAATTACTTCCTGTATGCAGAAAACAGGAGAGAGTGTTGTAGAATATGAAGAACGATTCAGACAGATTTGGTTGGAACATGCTGGTTTAAATGGTAATGAGGATCTGGACAAGGATACTAACATGCCTCTAAAAACTGCTTTTGTAAATGGACTGAAACCTGAAATTTCAAAAGCCCTAAAAATCCGATATGATGACTGGGACGGCATTGGAACAGCTTTCAATCAGATTGTTGAGTGGTCAGTAAAAATTGAAAGGACATATGAAGTCAAACTCAGAGCTCTGCAATCTAGACCCTCAACATACAGTTACAAGAGCACAGAGAATGATCTTCAAGAAAAAGGAGGACGGAGATACACACAGACAAAAACACAACGACAAGGAAGATGTAATTATTGCAACAAAGAAGGACACTGGTTTCGTGAATGCAAAATAAGACTGAGATATGAAAATAAAGATGTGAATGACCTGGACAAGAGATTTCAGCAGCTTACTCAAGAACAAAAACAATCCCTCCTAAATGCGGTTGAACCACAGGGAAACTAAAATACCCCTCTCTGCAGTACCTGCTAGCGGCAGTTCATCCAAAATCTGATGGACTTTATGTATGTGCAAAAATAAATGATTCTGATATCCATTTTTTACTGGATACTGGAGCAGAGTTAACGGTCATACCTACATCTTTGGCCAGCAAGACTGAACTTTCACTGAGTCAGGAGCACATCATCGCAAATGGAGCAGGGGGGGGATATCACTCTAAGAAAAACAGAACCCATTATTCTATGCATTGGGCCTCATGAAGTGGAAACCAAAATTTGGGTAGGACAAACTACACAGCCTTTATTAGGGCTTGATGTATTGTTGAAATTCAACTCATCTCTAACTTTTGAAGGCGGCAAAGTAACATGGAACTTGAGGAGGCTTGAAAAGACTGATTTGCAACGGCATAGTATCTGGTCAGAAGATAAAGATGACTGTGGATTGCTACAAATGACACCAGTATCATTCACTGGGAGGACACCACCAAGCACAAAACAATACCCTGTCAGCAAAGAATCTATCCAGGGAATTCTTCCAATTGTTCAACAGCTAGAGAAACGTGGCATTTTGAAGAAAACTCAAAGTGCATCCAACAGCCCAACTTGGCCTGTAAGAAAAACTAATGGCACATGGAGACTGACAGTAGACTACAGAGAAGCTAACAAATGTGTAGATAAACTGACACCTCTAGTAGCTAACCCTGCTACCATTTTTAACACCTTAAAACCAGAACATGAATGGTTCACGGTGATTGACATGGCTAATGGATTTTGGTCAGTGCCTTTGGCAGCAGAGTGTCAACCCTGGCTTGCTTTTACAGTTGATGGACAACAATATCAATGGACACGTCTTCCACAAGGGTTCCACAACAGCCCTACTGTCTACCATCAAGCTCTCAGAACACATTTAACATCTCCAGAAATGCCAAATGTGACATCGGAGGTCATACAGTATGTGGATGATGTACTCGTTGCCTCAGAGACTGCACAAGAACATGAGAAGGATGTCAGAGCTCTTTTGGATCATCTAAGCTCTAAAGGTCATAAAGCAAGTTTAGAAAAGGCTCAGATTATGCAGAAAGAAGTGATCTATTTAGGACAGAAGATATCCAAGGGTGAAAGAACAATAACCCAAGATAGAACTAAGGCAATTAAAGAAACCCCTGAACCTACAACGGTTCAAGAACTAAGAAAGTTTTTAGGACTCTGTAACTACAACAGATCTTGGGTAGACTCATATACAGAAATTGCCCAGCCCCTTTATGACTTGCTAAAGGGAAATCCACATTCCAAAGAAAACATCACCCTCACTGAAGAAGCATGCACAGCCTTTCAGAAGCTAAAAAATGCTTTAAGCGAAGCACCTGCCATCGGAATACCTGACACAGGTAGACCTTTCACCATGTTTGTGAATGAGAAAGATGGATATATGACAGCCATGTTAACACAAGAACATGGGGTGAACAGAGACCAGTGGGTTACTACTCAGCAAAATTGGATAATGTAGCTTTAGGCTTTGGACCCTGTCTAAGAGCAGTGCAAGCAGTTTACCTGGCAGTTGGACTGGTTTCCAGTCTGACTCTTGATCAGAAATTGATTGTCAAATGTCCACACACAGTACATGCTCTACTAACAATGCACAGAGCTTCACAAGTAACAGCAAGCCGATGGGGAAATTGGCTGGCAGTACTAGAAGCAAGTAACATTGTAATTGAGAAAGCCAGTGTCTCTAATCCCTCCACCATAATGATGGCGACAGAGATGAATGAAGATGATCACAAGTGTGAAGAGACTGTCACCACTTTGGAAACTGATAAACATATCAAAGAAACTCCACTGCAAAACCCTGACTTGGTTCTCTTCACTGATGGATCATCAACTTGTGAAATGGGGGTGAGAAAAACTGGATGGGCTGTAACATCAGACACTGAAGTTTTGGCAAAAGGATCAATGCCTCCAGGAACATCAGCTCAACAAGCAGAACTTAAGGCCCTGATTGAAGCATGCAAACTAGCCCAAGATAAAACAGCAAACATATACACAGATTCTAGATATGGATTCGGCGTTGTTCATGATTTTGGACAGTTGTGGAGACAAAGAGGATTCATGACTGCAGCTGGGACACCTGTAAAAAATGGACAACTTGTTAAAGAACTTCTAGAAGCTCTTCAGTTACCAAATGAAATCACTATTCTTAAGGTAAAAGCACACACAAAAGACACAACAACTGAAGCCAAAGGCAATGCCCTAGCAGACTATGCTGCTAAACATGCCTCAAAAGAGAGGCGTTTGGAGACAGTATTATTAAGACACATGGGAAAAGATAGACAAACTGTTTCAGACATCAAAGAAATGCAGAGTAAATCCCCAAGAGAAGAAATATGGTCATGGATGGAAAATGGAGCAAAACTACATGATGATAATATTTGGCGATATGATACACGAACCGTTGCTCCTGAATGTCTTTTGCCCTATTTAGCCACCCAAATTCATTCATTGGGCCATGTAGGTGATGACAAAATGATCTACAGATTCAATCAAGTGTGGTGGAATCCCAAGTTCCGCATACAAGCACGTCATGTCACTAGAAACTGCATCACATGTGAAAAAAACAATCCAGGAGCCAGAATCCAGACTCCAGCTGTGGCAACACCAGCTCCACCTGGTCCATTCAGACACCTTCAGATGGACTACATAACACTTCCTAGGTGTGGGAGATTTCAGGATGTGCTGGTCATAATAGATACATTTTCAAGATGGGTTGAAGCATTCCCAACAAAACATGGCACATCAACACACACAGCCAAAATACTAGTCAAGGACATTATTCCAAGGTGGGGTCTACCAGAATGTATAGATTCTGACCAAGGAACACACTTTACAGCTGCAGTGTGCAAGGAAGTGTGTAGAATGTTGAACATTCAATGGTCATTACATTGCCCTTACAGACCACAAGCCTCAGGACAAACAGAGAGGATGAATCGAATCATAAAGGAACGATTATCAAAATGTCATCAGGAAGGAATTGCCTGGCGGGTGCCCTACCCACTGTGCTCTGCAGCATTCGGGCAACACACAACAAGGAAACTGGATTAAGCCCTTTGAAATCATCACAGGCCGTCCCATGTCTTTACCTGGAACCATAGATTTACGAAGGCCGATGTACACTTGATATCTGACAGCCTGGTCCACTACTGTGAAAGACTCAGCCTGGCAGTACAGGGTGCCGAGAAGCAAGTTCGGGAAGCATGGGAGCCTCCTCCAGAAGGGGGGCATAGTCTAATTCCTGGTCAATGGGTAATGATTCACAAACCTCAGAGATTACCATTGGAAACAAGGTGGCAAGGTCCATTTCAGGTTCTTTTAGTAACTAATGCAGCAGTTAAAGTATCTGGAAAGAATAAATGGATTCATGTGAACCATTGCAAATTAGCTAATCCACCTAGAGGAGAGGATAGGTGGCAGTGGTGTTTATCAGAGTCCATACATGGCAGGACTAAAGTTTTTAGGCTTTAGCTTGTTGCCTGAGGATGAAGATCACACTATCACTGATAAACACTGTAGTGTCCTGCCAGATTAAATAGGGACAGTTTTAGCTGTAGAAAGAAGTAACTGCTCAAATCTAAGTGCTATGGCAAGATATGTTTTCTTTCCTTCTTGTGTGTTGCAGGTCTTCAGTGGTCCTAAGGATCTACATCATTCCGCACATGTCTTTAAGCTGACACCTGCTGCAAGATTGGGATAACACAAATTCACCTGTTAAGTGAATGCTATCAC
This sequence comes from Onychostoma macrolepis, assembly GCF_012432095.1. Taxonomy (NCBI): domain Eukaryota; kingdom Metazoa; phylum Chordata; class Actinopteri; order Cypriniformes; family Cyprinidae; genus Onychostoma; species Onychostoma macrolepis. The sequence continues at coordinate 27,348,031 of NC_081177.1, read as the reverse complement.
AAGACCATACTCCAAGACACCTCAGAGAATGGCATCACTCACCATGCAAGCAATATTACTTTCATTAATCAATAGTGTTTTGAGTGCCCAAATGAATGTTGTGGATAACAAAAACATTTACATGCAGCTGGTACAGATGACAGCCAAACATGCTAACAGGACTGGTTGTTATATCTGTGGACTAATACCACATTCTGCTGCACATGGTTTTCCTATGATGTCTGTACCTGTCACTCCCAAGTATAACGGTGAAAATTCTGGAACTAATTAAATCATTGTCAGGTCTAACCAGAGGCTAGATGATCAACCTGTAAACATTGTTCTGTCCCTTGGGCCATATCCATGGTGTGTTAAACAAAATGGCTCTGTTTTTGTTGGAGAGACTGTGGATTGTCATAAGGTTTTAGACAATCAAACCCTTCCAGAAGCGTATCATACTGCTGTGGGAGTTTATTGGATGTGTGGTAACAATGCATATTCTCAACTTCCTAACATATGGTCAGGCGTCTGTGCACTAGGCCATCTAGTTCCAGCCATGAGGATTGTTTCAAGTTTGCCTGACAGAATCAGGTATCAAAGATCAACAGATCTTTTTGGAACTCACCATCAGTCTATGTGGAAGAGAGCACTTGGCTCTTCTTCCCACTTATGGAGTAATGTCAGCCTTGGACCAAATTGGTGACCTCTCCAAAGAAGTAGAAATATTAGCTAATAACACAGCATTGGGCTTAAGCAAGATATCAGAAGAATTAACCTCTGTTAGATTAATTGCCTTGCAAAACAGAACAGCACTGGATTATCTACTATCTGCACAAGGTGGGACCTGCAAAATTATTGGAATAGAGTGCTGTTCTTACATTCCAAATAATAATGAAGATTTGAAAAAAGTGATTTCTAACATTCATAATGTCTCCAGGGTAGTACACGAAATATCAACAATTACAAGTTCTGGCTTCTTCAATTGGATAACAAAATATGTAGGAGACCTAGGAAAAACAGCAGTTGAGTACATTTTCTTAGGCTTAATTGGATTGACTCTGTTCACCTTACTGATTAAAGGGATGAAAATCATAGTAATTAAATTAATTTGCAGAACAACCAAGATGGATAAAGCACAGGCTATTGATAGAACATCAGCAGCACATCTAATCTAAGCCATGTATTGTACAGTTTGTGATGACCTAGCATCAATTGTCATGAATTATTGTAACCTTTGTTGCAAGCAGGAACCTGTATACAGCATGTGTACACGATTACTAAAATGATAACTATTTGTTTTTATGTTCTTTTTATTATGTGTGATCAAAAATGATCAAAGGGGGGGATTGAAAGATTATTTGTTTTTAATTAACTTTAGTCAAATGTATTTGAATCAACTGTAGCCAGCTGTATAAACTGTTCTAAAGTGTGAACCAACTAGCCCATATAATGAGCCTAAAAGTGTGAACCAAATGGCCCATCCTGTCAGGACATCATAAGGTTACACTATCATTGGCTCTCCATGGGGTGTTATTGTGTTGTTTGTAGCACATTTGTTACTGGGTATAAAGGTCTGGTCTCACAGACAGTACTTTGGGTTAAGATTGTTTGAAGGATGACATGCTAACATCACTGCTGAGGAACTGCTACACTGCTACCTTCAATAAATTCTTCTCCCCACAAGAACTTTGGTCAAGCTTACTTATTTTATGTATTAGAGAAATCTAGTACATTGGCGAGCCACCCAAACTACTGCTCAACCAAATACAGCAAAATCTAACAATAGACACTAAGGAATAACCTTTGTAGGGACACAGACGGTTTAAGAGTCTGGTTTTGACACGTGCTTCTGCCTTGAATAAAAATGAATACATTGTCCATACCTTCGGGTTAAATTCAGATATGCCAATCCATTTATTGTCCATTTGGCATTGCAAACAACAACAACAACAACAACAACAACAAAAATAAACTTAAACAAACTTGGTCTTCATTCAAACTAAATATTTTAAATCCAAGACAAACTGTCACGAGCACAGTCCTGCACACTCGACACAGCCCGGCACGACATGGTCAAAAAGTTAATTTGACCTTCCATTGCGCACCTGTCATTAATCAATACCCTACTTAAATACGCTCAAAATAATCTAGTGCCAAAAACAAAAATTACAACTCAATATAGTGGCTCCAACATACTAACCCCTAATTGTTAATGACATAAGGCATAAACAATTCAATCCACATATTTACATAAGGAGCCATTAAACATTTCATTACACATCAATAAATCTTAAAATAATTACTCTTACTCTTTTTCCATAAGTGTACACTTAATGCATTTGAACCTTTTACATTTCTAATAAAGGACAAACCTTTGTTACCGGTCTTACTTTTATGTTTGTCTTGGTTTGAACTCGTGCAGATCTAACCAAACCCTTCTTATCTGGGAAAGTCTCTAGTACTCTTCCAAGCATCCATGAATTGTGTGGAGCTGTAGAAACTGCAATGAGAACGATGTCACCAAGCACAAGATTACATCTCTCTTTGGTCCATTTTTGCTTTTCCTGTAACAAAGGTAAGTACTCTTTTATCCATCTTTTCCAAAAAAGATCCAGGAGGTATTGAACTTGTTTCCACCTTCTCCTTACATATGGATCCGATTTCTCAAAGAGACCAGGAGGATAGACTGGTTTTCTCTTCGTTGTGAGAAGATGATTCGGGGTAAGTGCTTCAAGATCATTAGGATCTTCAGACATTTTGGTGATGGTGATGGTCTATCATTGAGAATTGCCTCAACTTCATGTAATCCTTCATCATCTAGTGTTTGTTGAATTAAGGATTGAGTACAACACCTTTCTCACCATTGAAATGAGACGCTCCCATGCGCCACCGTGATGTGAAGCTGAAGGTGGATTAAAACTCCATTTAATTCCTTTTTGTGCCAAAAACTTTGTGATTTAACTCTTCAAGTGCTCTTTTCAGCTGCTTTTCTGCACTAGTAAAGTTTGCTCAAATGACACACTTGTCCTCTTCTGCATATGAATCATTGCAAAGCATTAATGCAAGGATCAGTGTCCAACGAGTATGCAACCTCTAAATGAACTGCTCTGCTGGCCATGCATGTAACAATTACGCCATAGTGTTTCCCACAAGTGCAACCTCTTTTTACATCAATTGGGCCAAAATAATCTACTCCAGCGTTTGTGAACTAAGGTCGATCTGCAGTTATCCTTTCTGTGGGCAAGTCAGCCATTCTTTGCTCACCTAGCTTACCTCTGTGCCGTCTGCAAAAGGTACAGCTTGAAATTATTTGTCTGGCTGTCGCATTAGCGTGGGTGATCCAGTATTTTTCTCTTAAAATAGACAGCATATGGTTTCTTCCACTATGACCACTTTGTATATGAATATGCCTCAGAATCAGCTTGTTAACATGCTGGTCTTTAGATAAAATAGCAGGATGCTTCCCTTTTTCAGGCATAGCAGCTCTGCATAACCTCCCACCGATTCTTAGCAACCCATGCTCTAGAATGGGACTCAAATTGTGAATAGCACTGTCTTTTCTAACTTCAGACTTCCAGATTTTAATGCTGAAATTTCCATGCTGAAACTTTCCCATTGACAGAACTTGATGATAGCCTTTTCTGCCTCAAAAAGGTCATCTGTAGACAGGCACTGTCCTCCAAATGAAGCTTTGGCTTGTTGCAACTTCTGTTCCAACACATTGCAATCATTTAAGGTCGTCATCATCATCATCATCAATTTTTTCCTTTGGCAACTTATTTCAAGTAGAAAATTCTTTCCTTCAACATCCATGCAACTGCTGTCTTGAGCCTTTTCCAATCAGAGAAGTAATGGGTCAGCCTATGGGTTGCATTATTGGTGTTCTCAACACTTACAACATTCGTTGAGATTTCTTTCTTGAGTTCTGGGTCATCATCAGAAATGTTTGCGTCAATTATGTCTTTTGACCACTCTGAATCTAGTTCTCTCAGAAACTTTGGTCCATTTATCCATATCATACTGGTTATGGGCTTCTGTGCAGTCAATCCCCTTGATGCATCATCTGCGGGGTTTTGTGAAGTATGAATATACCTCCACTGTGTCACCTCCGAAGCTTCTCTGATTTCAGAAACCCTATTTGCCACAAAGATACATAATCTCTTGTTTTCATTCCTTATGTATTTTAAGACAGATGTACCATCATGTTCTCTGAGCATTGTGTCGACACGAATAGCTAAGACAGCAGCAGTCAGCACTAAACGAGGAATGATAACTGGTTTTAGGGGAGCCATCCTGGCTTTGCCAAGCAGAAAGGAGACGTGAACAGTTAGAATTCAGCAGCCTTAGGTAGGTCATATCCATATCCACTTCCACTGGCATCTGAGAAATGGTGTAGTTGGGCACTAACAGGTTGTCCAAAATCATTTGGTTTCAGATACCTGTCAACATTGAAAGTCCTCAGTTGATCCAAGTCCGTAATCCATCTAATCCACCTTTGTTCAAGAACTTTGGGAATCTCATCATCCCAGTCATGGTTTGTTCTGCACAACTCCTGGAGGATGAGTTTGACTGGAAGGGTCAGTGGTGCAAGATATCCTAAAGGATCATACACTGAACTAATCGCTGACAAAATGCCACGTCTAGTTGGCAATCTTTCTTTGCAGACAGTTTTGAAGTTGAAAGTGTCACTCTGCACACACCATTGAAGTCCTAAGGCCCTTTCCAATGGTAGTTCATCTTGATCCAAATTGAGCTGACTAAGATTTTTGGATCTGTCTTCTTCTGCAATGGCCTGTAAGACCTCACGGCTGTTGCTGACCCACTGCGTCAGATGCAAGCCTCCTTTGTGACAAAGAACAGTCAAATCTTTGACCATCTGGATTGCTTCATACTCTGTAGGCAAGCTTTTCAAGTAATCGTCCATGTAGAAGTTCTTATACACTGTGTCAATCACCTTTTCATTGAAGAAGTGCTGATTACATTTCAGGGTAACAGTTACATAACCACTCAATTCATTTTTCTTCTATTATGCCCCTTTTTACAAGTTGCAATATAAGTCTCTGGTGTCCCCAGAATGTGTCTGTGAAGTTTCAGCTCAAAATACCCTACAGATCATTTATTATATCATTTTGAAAATGCCTATTTTGAGTGGGAGCAGAAACACGCTGTCTTCGTGCATGTCTCTTTAAATGCAAATGAGCTGCTGCTACCTGCCCCCTTTTCCAGAATAGGGCTGTGCCTTTACAGCTGGTATCTCATATCTCTGCTAAAAAACAAACAAACAAAAAAAAACATCTGTTTGGTTTTGATCATCATGTATGAAATCATGATGTCATGAAATCATACGTTTTAAAACAATATCAGTTTAAACTTCTGAAATACGGTTTCCTGAGCACACACACCCGAAGTGAATGCACAGAAAGCAGCTGTCACACGGCATGTGAGTACTAAACTAAGTTCTCTTTCACAGAAGTTTTTGTTAAAAACACGCATAAGTTACAATAACACAGTTGGTTATGTCTGTGAAGTAAAACAGCTGAGAAAAAAATTGCATGTCTATGTTAGACTGTGGGTAACACTTTAGAATACTGTTCTGTCGTTAATGAATAACTACACAGGAAAAAATGGCTAATGCACTATTAACATTGTATTAACTACTATTAACTAACAAGGAACTCTGATTAACGATTTATTAAGTAATAGCGCTAAGTTGAAACTGGTAGTTCACTATTAGCTAACCAATAACTACTATTTTTTTTCATATATCCTGAGAGCTCCTAAGAACTACTTTATACAGGTTCATAATTAATGTGAATTATGCATAATGAATAATTAATTCTAAAATGAAGATCATGGTAACCCACTAGTAATGACTCAAGTATTACCAAATCCTTCTACATGAACTACTGATTACTTGGATCAGTATTCTAAAGTGAAAATCATCATAACACTTTATTTTGATGGGTCCACAACATACAGCATACTGACCATGAGAAACTTTGCAAGTATGTCAACTTATTCTACTAACCCTAAACCTACCCTAACAGTCTACTCTGAGAGTTAGTAGACATGTAGTTCCAAATTAATGAGAATTAGTTGACACGTAGTTACAGAGTTACTTATAGTTAGTAGAATGTCTAAAGTGGACTATCAAAATAAAGTGTAACCTAACTTCCTAATATTGACTGATGTCATTGTGAGCTTTTGAGATATATGTAAGGTTTTGGATAGTAATGACTCAAGTGTTACTACATCCTTCTGAAGAAACTACTAATTATTTGGATCAGTATTCTAAAGTGAAGATCACGGTAACCCACTAGTAATGATTTAAGTGTTATCAAATCTAACAAAATGAATTACTAACCAGGACTTTACAAAAACCTCAAACGTTTACAATGACTTCAGTAATTACTAGAGAGTTATCACAAACTTCACTTTAGAATACTGATCCAAAAAATGACTAATTCCTTTAGAAGGATGTAGTAACACCTGAATAATTACTATTCAATACTTTACAAAAACCTCAAAAGCTTACAATGACTTCAGTAATTACAAGGGAGTTATCACGATCTTCACTTTAGAATACTGATCCAAAAAATGACTAATTCCTTTAGAAGGATGTAGTAACACCTGAATAATTACTATTCAATACTTTACAAAAACCTCAAAAGCTTACAATGATTTCAGTCATTACTAGGGAGTTATCATGATCTTCACTTTAGAATACTGATCCAAATAATTAGTAATTCCTTCTGAAGAATTTGGTAATACTTGAGTCATTACTAGTGGGTTACCGTGACCTTTACTTTAGAATGAATTATACATTATGTATTATTCATATTAATTATCAACCTGTATACAGTAGTTCTTAGTAGTTCTTGGGGAGGTATGAAAAAAAATAGTAGTTACTGATTAGCTAATAGTGAACTACCACATTCAACTAAGCACTATTACTTACTAATTCATTAATCAGAGTTGCTTGTTAGTTACTAGTAGTTACTAGAGTGCTAATATTGCATTACTCATGTGTTCTTGTGTAGTTATTCATTAATGATGGAACAGTATTCTAAAGTGTTACCGATCTGTGACAGCAGCGTAATATACAGTACCTACTGCTGTGTACGCTGTTAATATGACCCAAATAATAAAATAAAAACAGAAAATCACTCACTGCTCTAGACTGAACAACTTCTATAGCTGTAAACTGTAAGCTCTGAGACACTACTTATGATTTATGGGGATTAGAAACAACAGGAGTGGTCAGATTTTTATCATTATAGAGTGGTTGTGTACACATGCTTTCAACATGTAAAAGTGAATTTTGCACAATAGGTTCCCTTTAATGTATCTTTCTATGTTCGTATGTACTTTCATGGACAAATCAAATGTATGTTTCATATGTGTGCATGAGACTTGAGTGCAATGATGAATTAGACAGTACTATAAGTGCTTCTAAAATTGTTCAACAGTTTAATTGCCTTGTGTTTAAGCTCCTCCTTCTCTAGTTGCAAAATGTTGTGAGGACAGAGGAATCAATGCAAGTGGTATTTGTATAAATGTCCTTGCCTCATCACAGTGTATGTAGTAGATGCATGCTTCTCAATGTTACAGTTGATAATATCATAATAATATGATAACACACACCTTAGTTTCTCCAGTTTAGACTGTGGATTCTGCAGTAGATCAGAGATCTGATTCACTCCTGAGTGTCCTAGTTCATTATTGCCCAAATTGAGGGCTCTAAAATGCGGAGTTGGGTATAACGCTTTACACAGTAGAAATGTTATACATAACAAATGTAGTGTTAAGAAAAAAATAATAATATACTGTGGCGTGGGGGGCGTGGTTTAGCGGGATCTGCAGCTGGAGAGAGACTCGGGAGACGAGCGGTAAGTAAGTGGGTCAAGCGCAAAGTGATAACACCTGTGTCTGATTGCAGTGATGAGCGGGGAGAGACCGGTTAAAAGAGAGCGTCTGGGGAGTGTGAGAGTGAGAGAGACGGGACGGAGAGCTCGTGGAGGACGAAGGCTGAAAGGCCAGAGAAGGACTGAGTACCGGAACGAAAGAAAGAAAGCTTCGCCAGCGCAGAGAGCGCGACGTGCTGTTATATGATTCATTTTTGTTTTATGTTGAATAAATCCACGAGCCTCCTTGAAACTGACCCCGCCCTCTTCCTTCCCTTCCACGAACCTTACCACAGTGGTGCCGAAATCCGGGAAGGAAGTCGGAACGCCACCACCAGCATGTCCTCTCCGTCAGGACGTCCGCAAATGGCGATCATCCACTCGCTCGCGGGCCTCCACCAGGAACATCACCAGGCGTTGCTGGACATGAGGGAGGACCAGGAACGTCGGTTCCAGGCTCTCGTCCAGACGCAACAGGAGGACCGCGAGCTGTTCCGGAGCTGGATGGACCGGGAGGTTCGGGCTGGGGGTTCTCCACCTGCCCCGGCCCTGCCAGCCCACATGCCGTTATCCAAAATGGGGCCACAGGACGATCCGGAGGCCTTTATCGACCTCTTCGAGAGGACCGCCGAGGCATGTGGGTGGCCTCCGGTGAACTGGCCGGTGCGCCTCATCCCACTGCTTTCGGGGGAAGCACAGATGGCTGCCCAACAACTGCCGGTTCAGAACCTCCTGGTCTACGACGATCTCCGACGGGCAATCCTTCAGCGGGTCGGCCTAAACCCCGAGCAGCATCGTCAGCGGTTCAGGTCGCTGGAGCTCGGGGAAAATGGGCGGCCCTTCGTGATGGCTCAACAGCTCCGGGACGCGTGCCGTAGATGGCTGTTGGCCGGGGAAGGCGATGTCAACCAAGTCATCGATCGCGTGGTGCTGGAGCAGTTCGTGGCTCGGCTGCCGAAGAAAACCGCGCAGTGGGTCCAGTGCCATCGCCCGACGTCGCTAGACCTGGCCATTCAACTGGCGGAGGACCAGATGGTGGCGTGCCACGGGGTCGGCGAAACCCTGCCTTCTGTCTCTCTCTCTCTCTCCTTCCCCCACCCCCAAACCTGTCCCTCTCCCTAGGTCTCGGGTGAACCTGCCGCCTCGAGCCCAAGCCCGATGGAGGGGTGGTCCGGCACCGGAGTCAGCGGAGCTGAGGTCTCTGCCCAGGGGGGCGGGACCAGCTGGTCCGAGCGGCCCGTCGGGCCCCATGCCACCGCTCTCTCCCCGCTCACCTCTTGACCCACTTCCTGCCCATAGGGCGGCGGGGAAGTCTGGGCCGGCCTGTTGGCGTTGTGGGGACCCAGGGCACTTCATTGATCGGTGTCCACTGATGGAGGTGGGGACGCTGGTCCGGGTTCTGGACGCGCCGCAGGCCACCCCCGATCAGGCCGGCATGTACCAAATACCTGTGAGTATTAAGGGGGGTACCTATTGGGCTTTGGTGGATTCAGGATGTAACCAAACCTCGATCCATCAAAGCCTAATTCAGCCCGGGGCATTGGATAAGAGCCGCATGGTTCAGGTCAGGTGTGTGCACGGGGAAGTGGTCAAGTATCCTTTAATGACCCTAGCTATCCAATTTCGGGGACAAAAGCATAATGTCGAGGTAGCAGTTAACCCGCACCTCCGGCATTCGCTGATTTTGGGTACCAATTGGCCACCTTTTCGTCATTTATTGGGGTATTTGTGTGCGGATGTCTCTTGGGAAGAACGAAGGTTGGGGAGGCGGCCGTGCAGACGGGAGAGGCTGGTCCGGGACCAGCCGGGGTTGAGCCAGGGGAACCGAGCGTGGTCGTGAGGCCGACCCTCGCGGAGCGTGATGATTTTCCCCTGGAACAGTCTCGGGATGAGTCGTTAAAAAATGCGTTTGAGCAGGTCTGTTCCATCGATGGACAGCCTCTCCAGCCGGCATGGACCCCTTCTTATCCCTATTTTGCTATCATAAAGGAGAGGTTGTATCGAGTGATCCAAGACACTCAAACAAAACAGGATACAACTCAATTGTTGATACCAAAAAGCCGTCGGGAAATGCTTTTCCAGGCGGCTCATTGTAATCCCATGGCAGGGCATTTGGGATTAGCAGCAACATTAAACCGCCTAATGACCCGATTCTTTTGGCCGGGCATTCACGAGAATGTACGCAGATGGTGTGCGGCTTGTCGTGAATGTCAGTTAGTGAATCCCCCGGCCTCCCCAAAAGCGCCTTTGCGCCCTCTCCCTCTCATGCAGGTCCCCTTCGAGAGAATTGGTATGGACCTCATCGGGCCATTAGAACGGTCAGCAAGAGGGCATCGCTTTGCACTAGTCCTAGTGGATTATGCAACGCGATACCCAGAAGCGGTGGCACTCCGCAACATTTCCGCGAGAAGTGTGGCTGAGGCTCTGTTTCGCATAATCTCCCGGGTGGGAATCCCGAAAGAGATTCTCACCGATCAAGGCACGGCATTTATGTCACGCACGATACGCGAGCTTTACGAATTATTGGGCATTAAATCGGTTCGCACCAGCGTCTATCACCCACAAACGGACGGCTTGGTGGAACGGTTTAATCGCACGTTAAAAACCATGATTCGGAAGTCCGTTCACGAAGACGCCAAAAATTGGGATAAATGGCTGGAACCCCTGTTGTTCGCTGTGTGTGAGGTCCCACAAGCCTCCACGGGGTTTTCCCCCTTTGAGCTTCTTTACGGACGCCAGCCCCGGGGGGTTTTGGACGTCCTGAGAGAGGCTTGGGAGGAGGGACCTTCGGATAGCAAGAATAAAATTCAGTATGTGCTGGACCTGAGAACAAAACTCCACACCTTGGGGCGGCTCTCTATGGAGAATTTGTTACAGGCCCAGGACAAACAGAGCCGGCTGTACAATAGGGGAGCCAGATTACGCGATTTTGCACCGGGAGATAAAGTGCTTGTATTGCTCCCAACTTCTAGCTCCAAATTACTCGCCAAGTGGCAAGGGCCCTTTGAGGTCACACGGCGATTAGGGGATCTCAATTATGAGGTGATTCGTTCAGACAGGAGCGGAGCACGTCAAATATACCATCTCAATCTCCTTAAAAAAAATGGAGCGAGGGGGAACCAGTGATGCTGGCGACGGCAGTGAGTGGGGAGGAAGATCTCGGGCCAGAGGTGAATCATAAAATCCAATCACTCGCTCTGGCCCCAGGGGGAGATCACCTCTCGCCCTCCCAGATCGCTGATGTAGAAAAATTACAAGCCGAGATTGCTGACGTGTTTTCACCCCTGCCCGGTCGAACCAATCTCGTACAGCACCATATTGAGACGGAGCCCGGTGTGATAATACGCAGCCGGCCGTATCTTTTGCCTGAGCACAAAAAGAAAGTGGTTCAGGCTGAATTAGAAGCAATGTTAGAAATGGGGGTAATAGAAGAACCCCACAGTGACTGGGCGAGGCCGATAGTTTTGGTGCCTAAAACGGATGGCTCCATCCGTTTCTGTGTGGATTATCGCAAGGTGAACAGCGGTGTCGAAATTCGACGCCTATCCAATGCCACGGGTTGACGAATTGCTTGATCGGCTGGGTACAGCTCGCTTTTATTCGACACTGGACTTAACTAAAGGGTATTGGCAGATCCCCTTATCGCCCTTATCCAAAGAAAAGACAGCCTTCACGATGCCGTTTGGATTACACCAATTTGTTACACTTCCTTTTGGGTTATTCGGGGCTCCCGCCACCTTTCAGCGTCTCATGGACAGAATCCTCCGTCCGCATACTGCCTGTGCCGCTGCCTATCTGGATGATATTATCATCTATAGTCAGGATTGGCAGCATCATATGGCACATCTGCGGGCTGTCCTCCGAGTTGGGCGCGTGGAAGTCAGGTATCTAGGTTTCCACTTGGGTCATGGACAGGTGCGTCCCCAAATTAATAAGACGGCGGCAATTGCGACCTGTCCGCGGCCCAAGACCAAAAAGGAGGTGAGGCAGTTCTTGGGGCTGGCGGGATATTATAGAAGGTTTATTCCTAAGTATTCGGACCTCACCAGCCCGCTGACTGACCTCACTAAAAAGGAAGCCCTAAATCCGGTCCAGTGGACGGAGCTGTGCCAGCAGGCTTTCACCCAGGTAAAGGCTGCTTTATGTGGCGGGCCGCTGTTACACTCTCCTGACTTTTCTCTCCCTTTCTTGCTGCAGACAGACGCGTCGGACAGGGGGCTTGGAGCAGTCCTGTCCCAGGAGATAGAGGGTGAGGAGCGGCCGGTGCTGTACATCAGTCGTAAGCTCTCTAAGAGGGAGACGATGTACAGCACCATTGAGAAGGAGTGCTTGGCAATCCGGTGGGCCGTTCTCACCCTCCGCTATTATCTCCTGGGACGGGAATTCACTCTCTGTTCGGACCACGCGCCCCTGCAGTGGCTCCACCGCATGAAAGATACCAACGCGCGGATCACCCGTTGGTATCTAGCATTACAGCCTTTTAAATTCAAGGTGATCCACAGGCCGAGGGCTCCCCGGCCTGAGTCGGGCGGTGGGGGTATGTGGCGTGGGGGGGCGTGGTTTAGCGGGATCTGCAGCAGGAGAGAGACTCGGGAGACGAGCGGTAAGTAAGTGGGTCAAGCGCAAAGTGATAACACCTGTGTCTGATTGCAGTGATGAGCGGGGAGAGACCGGTTAAAAGAGAGCGTCTGGGGAGTGTGAGAGTGAGAGAGATGGGACGGAGAGCTCGTGGATGACGAAGGCTGAAAGGCCAGAGAAGGACTGAGTACCGGAACGAAAGAAAGAAAGCTTCGCCAGCGCAGAGAGCGCGACGTGCTGTTATATGATTCATTTTTGTTTTATGTTGAATAAATCCACGAGCCTCCTTGAAACTGACCCCGCCCTCTTCCTTCCCTTCCACGAACCTTACCACATATGTCTTTTAAAATCACGTTTTGCACAGCAGCGTCAATTAATGAGTATGCGCTTTAATATCGCTGGAGAACAGTATTGCCAATTTATCAATTTTGTAGCTGGATTTAGCGACTTTCCCACCCCTTTTGAGACTGTTCTCAAAAGTTTAGGGACAAATAGAGCAAAGTCTTGGACAAACCTTATCTAAGTTCTCATCTTGCCCACTGATCTATTTTCATCTTTATTTAGATCAGTGAATTTGTCATTATGATGTAATCTAGTGACATTTAGCTACCAGTTTTAGCTACTTTCAACTGAAAGCAGTAGGCAACACTGCCAGAGAACGCGAGCTAAAATGGATGCAGACGACGGTGGTTGCATCTTCAAGTGGAAATACAGACATTATTTTGATTTCATTTTTTTTCAACAAAAATATTACAGTTAAATGCAAACTCTGTGCAATCTCTAAAGAACTTTCTACCGCCTTTAACTCGACCAGCAATTTGTTCAAGCACTTAAGCAGAAAGCATTCTACGACAAAACTCGTTGCCAAGAAGAATACAGCGGTCCAACCCAGCCTAAACAAGCTAAATTGGATTTTTGTTCAGGATCGGGAGGGAAGGTAACTTCTGAACAAGTGAAGAGAGGCGTAGCAGCTAATGTCGTACAGAAAATGTTGCCCATGTTGACTGTTGAATCGCAGTCATTCAGAGACATTCTTGCAAAGATATCTGTGATGGGCAGGTCTGTACCCTTGCAGGACCGAAAGACATTTGCAAGGTATTTAAATAAATGATATGCTGACATGGAGCTTGAACTTAAAAAAAACATTCGAGCATTTAGAGTATGTCTCCACAACCGCAGACATTTGGACTAGTAATAATAATCACTTCCTTGGGATGACAGCCCATTGGATTAATCATGCGTCTTTTAGACGTGAAAAAGCTGCAATAGCCTGTAAGAGAATTACAGGAAGGCATACATATGATGTGATTGCAAGTGAAATAGAGCAGGTGCATTCAGCATCTGGACTGTCAGGTAAAATCACAGCGACAGTCACAAACAATCCCTAACGAAAAAGAAGTTTATTCGAGTGTACTATTAGTATACTTCTTTTAAACTAAAATGTTAAAATTATACTTTGTCTACTTTTTATGTACTTCTCAGAAATATACTTGAAATGACATTTAAGTATACTTGACTTATACTTCGAAAAAGTCTAAATATATTTGAGCTATACCTGTGCTCCTAGAATCGGTGTTCTCATTGTTATATGGTAGGGGGCGCTAGTACACATCTTCTGTACAAAATTTCCAAAAAGCACAAGTGAAGAAGAAATCTAAACAACAGATGCTTCCAATCCACATGTAATCTAACACGATCATTAGACATAAAATAGCATCAAAACTGTGTAACATTATGGAATTAAATGTCGACCAATGAAGAGGTAATAATGACTATCAAGCTTTGGGGTGTTGATCGACTCCATATACATTTTGATTATCATTCTGAATCCAATTCATAGTCTTTTTTCAGCTTTTTGTTCAAAATGTTGTTTATTTCTTTATTTATGAAACATTCAAGTGTTTAAAAAAAGAATGCATGAAGCTAGATTAAAATGTTTTTGTTTACAAGCAGATACCCTGTTCTTTCTTTTGATGTTTTGTATGTTCATATAACAAAATATATACAAATTAATAAATAGGGACATAGTAGTATACTTAAAGTATGATGTAAAGTTCACTTAAAGAAAACGTCTCAGGTTACCCATGTAACCATGGTTCCCTGAGAAGGGGAATGAGACACTGCATCCCCTAGAGTAGGAATAGCCCAGTATCTCCGCATACCTCTCATCTCTGAGTGCAAACGGAGGGAAACCTTCCCCCGCCACGATATCATACGGTACATTAAAAGAAGTGGGAACGCGAGAAGCAATACTGACAATTTTAAAAGAAAAAGAGAGGAACTCTTACAAGCTCTGTCTTTTAAACAAGTCAAAATACTTTAAACATAAATATAATATAAATGTAATAACATAATATAATGAGGCTATAACAATAGCAAAGGCCATAATCAAATACCATTGCCATGGCAGATTTTTTCTGGGGAGGAGAGGTCTCTGATGGCCCTGGCTCCGCTCCTGAGGATGAACTGGCCGCTTGGGCTTCACTGCTTTGACCCTGATGAGTATATGACAAAATAGACATTTTGGAAATGTTAATAACAACAAATAGCTCTCATGGCAGCAAAAAGTTATTCTCTACTGGGCAGTGGGGAATAGAAAAATATTACAAAGGCACAAATAGATTAAATATGCTTGGCTTAGTCAAAAAAATAAAATAAAAAAATAAAACAGCAATCATCATCAGGATAAAAAACTAAAAAAATTATAAAATATTAAATAAATCAAATTTAAGTTAGATACAAAAAACAAACACAATACCTGCTTTTCAATGTCCACAATGTCCGTGGTTAGATCATGGTAGATTTTCTGAACACAGGCTTCTTCCAGGTAAGGCAGGGACTTGAATCTTGGATCAAGTGCTGTGGCTCTGTGCAGATAATCCTGAACACCAGGGTCATTGTATCTGCTTCTTTGATGGTGGTACTGTCCTCTGCACTTGATGTCATGGATTTCAGTATCATCTTCTGCAGTGGGATAATCATTGAAACGGAGGGGATGTTTCTGTGCTCATGAGGGTGATTACATTCTTCAGAGGTTTGAGAATATTAATGAGACCCTCTGCCAGTTTTGTCTCACTTTCAGTTAACAATGCAATGTCCTTGACTTTCTTCTTCATATCCTTGCCCATCACGGCAGAGTAGATGGCAGCCTGTTGCTCCACATAACGTTCTAACATGTCATATGTGGAGTTCCAATGAGTTGTTACGTCGTGAATTAGTTTGTGAACAGGCAATTCCAGCATATCCTGCTTGATTTTCAGGGCATGGGCAGCTGTTGTGCTTCGGTGAAAGAAGCGAACCACCTTCCTAACCTTCCCCAAGAGTCGGGATACTTGGTTTAGTGAGATTGCACTCTTGGCTGCAAGGTTAACTGTGTGTGCGAAGCATCCGATCTGTGGCCCAAGTCCCGCTGCTAAATCGATAGCATTCACTATATTTTTTAGCATTATCTGTAGTAAAAGGAATTATGCTATTTACCCTCTCCAGTTTCCATTCCGCCACCGCGTCTGTCAGCATTTCAGAGAGATGCTCACTGGTATGACTTTCATAAATGGGGCATGTTTGCAAAACGCAGCTTCTCATTTCCCACTCCGAAGTAATATAGTGAGCATAATAGGAATATTATACCGCGGCTCGAGTACATTCATCAGCTGACGAAATCCTTCACACTCAATCACGCTGCACGGTTGCATATCTTTTGCTATAAACATCCCCAATGCTTTAGTTATGGCTATTGCCCTGTCCGACTTATCACTGAGAGGTTGCTTAAATGCTGCGGACAGTAGAAGTTGTTTCCGGCTCTCTCCTGTTTGTGCTTATCGACACATTGGCGTGATGTCTTCTCAAATGAACTGTCATATTAGAAGTGTTTCCATTAGCATATTGAATGCATTTTGCACAATGCTTGCACACAGTCGCAGTTCTATCTACAGTTTTATTTCTGTTGTCATCGTAAGTAACATGAAATCCAAAATGTTCCCACACACCGGATTTGAACGACGCGGGCGCATCCGCCAATTCCGGGCAGCCTTCGTCATCTCCTCCACTTGCCATTTCTGCAGCACTCCTTACTCCACTTTTACTGTCTATATGTATGTTCGCGCAAAACTGTCTGAGCACGGGGCTACATTGCGCATGCGTCGAACCGTGCGTCGCACACACGAACCGAACCGAGACAAGCGAACCGAACGGTTCGGGTGTTTTTTCATGTACCGTGCCACCCCTAGTACGAAGGCAACCTGCCTCGTCCCGTTTATATAACGTAAGAAGTGGGAAGCCACAAGGATTCTGCCCAACTTTCTAAACCCATAACACAATTCGTTTAACAGAGAGAAAAATAACTGAGGAAGTGGGACGCGATTCGCGGAATAGCCCACGTTCCTCAGCACATCTCATAACCTAACACCGATACAACAGGAAGCCGCCATTGTACTGGGAAAACCACGAATTGAAATTAGGGACTGATTCCTAATACAGGATGAAAATAGAGTAAAAGAAGCAAATAAGTAATCAACTAAGGCTAGGACTAAGGGGCTTTATTAACAAAAGGTTTTTTTTTTTTTTTTTAAATAGTAAATAAACACAGCCCTGGACTCAGGGCTTCGACTTGCCTTTCTTGGCATCGATAACGTCCCTGAGGGCTTGTCTCTGCCTTACGCGAGCGTGTACCCGCTATCTTCCAACCACTAGCGTAGGCAGAAATGTTTAAGTGGGTGGGCCTACATAAAACTGGGTGGGCCAGGTGTGTATATGAAAGCCACATGTCAAATTGCCAACAAAAAATACAGCACCAAGGTTCATTACACAGTGCTTCTAAAGCATGCATTAACATTAGTAATTTGTTATGTTAATGTTCATTTCAAAATTTACTAATAGTGGAAAAGATCTGCACACTGTTATTCCCTTTATTTAATAAAAAAAAAACGTTTCAGTCCAGAGACCTTCGTCAGGCAAACACCTAAAAAAAAAAAAATGTTACTAATAGGACATTCAAATTAAAAATTAACATTTAAAAAGTTAACATTGTTAACATTTGCCTGAGCCGGTTAACAAAGATGAATAGCAATACATTTGTTACGTGTTTAATGTTAGTTAATGCATTAACCAACGTTAACTAAAGGAAGTTTATTAAAAAGCATTACCTCAGTGTGAAACAATGGGGCTTCGCTGATGATTTCAAGCGTCTCTGTCAGTTCACGCGCATCGAGGACCGCAGAAATGCACGCAGCTGCAAATTATGCAGTTTGTTGTGGCGACCAGGATCTAGCATAATGTTTATGTGTTTCTTTCCACAAAGGACGCATCTGTTTAGCGGATCAAACTGTACCTATTGTTAGGGGATTAGTAGTGGACCCAAAAAAAAATACAGAAACACAAGTGGATACATTTTTAGAAAGTTTATTTTCAGTTTCCTTAATGTTAAGGTTCTCAGGATACTGGCAAGTCTTCTCCACGCCAAGGAGTGGCGACAATGAGGTGAACAATAGGTCAGTGATGGGAGTAGATGATCAGAGGAAACTCTAGAAGATAGCAGGCTAGTTGAGCACTTCCAAGCAGGAACTGAGTGAACTGGCTTACTGGGATCAGCTGGATCAATACAACTGACAGGGTCTTAGGTGGTCTTTTGAGGTGGATAAGGTGACCAGCTTGGGAATTGAACCCTGGTCTACCACATGACAGGCAGAGACGTAGTCCACTGTTCCACACAGGACAGTCTATCAGAGTGTTCTCGAAGATGTTCTGAGGAGTAATAGCAGAGTAGAGAACAAACAGTTCCAAAGACAACACAATCCAATCTCCTTTATCCTTTTCCAGTCCCAAATCCAAAACAATAATTCCACAATCCAAATCCTGAATCACAATGAACTGACAATCCAGCTTCCAGAGCAGCAGATAAAGAGAGTCAAACTTACTGACTCTTGATGGGGGTTCAGGCAGAGAGAGAGAAAAAAAACAGATTCCAGGCAGGGTCGAGTTCACACAGGCTT
The DNA here is from genome assembly GCF_012432095.1 of Onychostoma macrolepis. Taxonomy (NCBI): domain Eukaryota; kingdom Metazoa; phylum Chordata; class Actinopteri; order Cypriniformes; family Cyprinidae; genus Onychostoma; species Onychostoma macrolepis. The sequence continues at coordinate 27,329,583 of NC_081177.1, read as the reverse complement.
CAAGGATCAGATTCAGGAACTGACTGGAATGTTCACCAATGAGTTGATGAGACAATCTGGCAGAGAGGTAAGAGTGAGACTGGCTTATATAGTTAGTGAGACAGGTGAAACCAATGAGGATAATTAACGAGGAATTATGAGATCAGGAACAAGTAGCTGGATGCTGGCTGATGAAATAAGAATTTAGCAGGAAGTGGTAACAGAATCATGACACCTATGCTAATATGATGTTTCAAACACGCTTGGTTCAGAAGTTTCCGATCGATAAATCCATCACCCTCAGGCGGTCTGTCGGGTTTCATTTGTAGACGTCCGGATTTATTGCTAAGACTTATACTTTTTAAAGAATTGATCTGATTTATGTTTGTTTCACTAGGCTATTTTCAAATTTAACTTCACAAACGAGCGCATTTTACTATTATATCCTTATGTCCTAAACGTAACATTGTGGGTGGGACTAACAGAAACAGACGAATCATCATTTAGACAAGCATATGATGCACCTATAGGAAGAGGGAAAACTAAGAAACGACCTGTAATTGACCATGAAAACAAGCGTTTAATATTTTTTATAAATAAAGTTACAGTGAAATAAGACCTTTATTAGTATCGTTTAATAAATTACATCCATTTGGAAAATTACATTGGGTGGGCCACAGATGAAAGTGGGTGGGCCTGGGCCCACCCAGGCCCACCCGTAGCTACGCGACTGCTTCCAACCCCTTCACATTAGCTTAGTTGGACTTGCTAGGAAAGACGCGGGCAGAAAAGGGATTCCTCCATGACCTCAACAGCTCGCTGTGAAGCTCAAGGAGGAACGGAAGGCTCGGGGGGCGGAGCGTTTATGACCCGCTAGGAAGCGCTCATCCAGACGGCTAGTAGACGTGCGTTCCTGCACCTCCGCTGACCAGTCCAGGGTTAGCCTGGCAGTTGCGCGGGCCATGGCGTCCAGGAGTTCCCCATACGCGGGTGACGTTTGTGTGTGTGTATGTACAGCATATATGTATTATGTATATATATATATCTCATTTTCAAACATAAAAAACTTTTCTTAATAGGTTAGCTCATTCTTTCAATTAATATTTGATCCTGACTATCAATGTATTAATTTTCAAGTCAATTTACTGTACAGTTTCAGAGAAAATGAAAGGCAACATCACCCCAAACATTCTTGCACTTGGATCATTTCCGTGTATTCAAACACTCATAAAAAGTGTTCCTTTATAGGTTAGCTCATTCTTTCAATTGATATATATTCAGAGTGACCTAACCCTTTTGATGTTTTGGGTGAATTTGCTTTTAGTTTTCTCCAAAACTATACAGTAAAATGACTTGAAAATGACCACAGTGATAGTCAGGGTCACTCTGAATATATATCAATTGAAAGAATGAGCTAACCTATAAAGGAACATTTTTTATGAGTGTTTGAATATATACAAATAATCCAAGTGCAAGAATGTCTGGGGTGATTTTGCCTTTAATTTTCTCTGAAACTGTACAGTAAAATGACTTGAAAATACACTGATAGTCAGGATCACTTTGAACAAATACTAATTGAAAGAATGAGCAAATCTGTAAAGCAAAGCTTTTTATGAGTGTTTAAAAATGGGATATATATATATGTATATATATATATATATATGTATGTGTGTGTATGTGTGTGTGTGTGTGTGTGTGTGTGTGTGCGCACACACATTAAAATAAAAAAATAAGAATGAATAAAAACATTAATGTTAACATTTATTAACATTAATAAATGTTTTATAATAATTAATGTACAATATAAACGTTTACGTACAAATTTAATGTATTTACAAACATTACAACAAAAAATGAAAAATTTAAAATAAGGAAAGGTATAAAGGAAACGCCGGCATAATAGCTTCTTTACATGCATTTTGCGTAAGTGCACGATTACATGCGCAACACAAAAAAAGTGCGGCTGGCTTGACCGCAGTGAGGAAGAGGCGGTTTGTGATGTAGCGTCCGCCTCGACTCCTAAAAGATCAAATTCAATATAGGCCTACAGTTTATTAATATAATGTGTATAGTGTTTTCCTCCCATACCGCAAAACGTGGCATAATGTGGCATAACGGACTGAGATTATAAAGACCAAACTCCTCTTCATTATTAAAAATTAATATGTAGGCGATAAGCAGGTGATCCCAGAATAAACGCAACGCGCAAAGTTCCGCGTTTTCCCGTTTTTAATAAAATGTCTACAGCCCTTTTGTATCATTGTCTTTGTCCATTATTGAAATATAATATTTATAATGATTTTCTACGGGAGGAAAACGTTTAATGTGCAACTTAACACATTGCGTTCTCTTCTTGCCTGCTCTGAGTTGGTCCTTTTAATATCACTTAATGCATTTCTTAATGCGCGTTCATAAGGTCTGTATAGTTTGCATTAACAATAAGAAATACTGAATTTGGTCTTTATCATCTTAGTCCGTTATTGCCACTTTTAGCGTTTTGCTCTCGGAGGAAAAGTGAAAGTGTGCTCGTTGTGTTTCATGGCCATATGCTTGCCTTGTAGTACATTAAATCAATAAACTATATATTGAATAATAGCACTCTCTTAACACATTAAGCCATATTAAGTGTTTATGATTTTCTACGGGAGGTTTAAAAGCCCTTCATGAGAGCATTGCGTTCATCGCTGTTCTGGCCACGTATTTGTGGGTCTTGTCTTTTTCTTACAGATAACTTGCAGGACCCTGTATTGTATTTTATGATATTAAATTAGTTTTAATCGTTTAACCACCACAGCGTCTTGTCTCCATGGCAACATGCATGATTTGTGTTGCAAGTGACATTGTAATTTAGTTTATTTTTTCTTGTCTTCATCACCTGGCTACTTGTGTAAAATGTTGAGAGATTCAATTAAAAACAATAATTAAGAAATTAAATTGAATCAAAAATAAAAAAGACTGCAAGTGACGTCACTTGCGGAAGTGCAGGTGTCTGAGAGTGCAAGTCTCAGGAGTACTTGAGTCTCAGGAGTGCAAGTGCATGTCTGCAGCCAGACCCTACTCGGAAAAACAGCATACGCACACAAAATATAAAAATATGAGCAGAAAATGTCTGAGAGCAGAAAAAACAGAGAAATATAACCAAGGAACACATGATTTCGTGCGCAAGTCAGATAATTTTGCATTAATATTACAATTTTGTGCAATATGATTTTAAATGTGTTTAAAGTTTTGATTTACGCTTATTATTTTTCTATCCGTGACCTTTTGCTATTCTGAAAAATGTTGCTTTCATTTTTAAATCTTGTGCAATATATTTTTACTTGCGTTTTTAAATTTTGTTTTCACGCTTGTTATTTTTTTTTATCCGTGACTGCAATACTTTAGACGGGAATCTGATCCCATATAACTCGGACACTTTTCTAACTCGGTGATCACCGGTGATCGGTTCTGCATAGATTTTGCTCATCTCAAACAAAGGTCCTCCCGATGATGCGCTAAAGCACTGCATTCTGTCTTAAACGTGCCGTGATATTGTATAGTTTACATGTGTGTGTGTGTGTTTTAATGCGGTTTGGTTTTATATATATATATATATATATATATATATATATATATATATATATAATGTTTAATGAGAAATGTTAACCGAGTGTAACTTAAAAAAAAAAGAAAAAGCAATGAATATTACTGCATCGTTAGCCTGTCTGCAAATCTAAATAATATTCTTATTCATGTACACTATACCATATAAAAGTTTAAATTTGCAAATAGTGTAACCATGTTGGATGTAATACAAATTAATATATCAGCTGTAATTAATAATTGCAATGTACTTTCTAGGGGTGTGCAGCGAAGCCAGTATTTGTATCTGTATTTGTATCTGTTACGATCACAAAATTATTCGTATCTGTATTCGGATAAAACCGGAAGTAGGCAGAGCTTGAACCAGAACTTCGTACAGATATACTTGATAAAACCGTTATTATTCATGGTATTACAGCCTATCTTTTTTCTTAGTTAGAAAAATATGTAAAGTGGACTATTGAAATAAAGTGTAATAAAGTGTAAGTAGATTTTTAAAAAGATTCTTGATTTGCCACGTAATGCTAAGAGGTGTGCCACAGCTTGGGGCCACATTTGGGCCAAGATTTTCTGTTATGTGTGCATTCAAAGTACTGATTCACAAATATTCAAAGCCTTTATAAATCTTTTGTAAATGTTTGTGAAATCCTGGCTTTTTTATTACATGCATACTCTATCTCCCTATATTAATAGTTTTTTTTTTTTTAAATTTAATTAATTGTAGGCTATATATCATTTACTTTCATTTTATGTTTAAAGAAAAAAAATTGTTACAAAAATAAAAAAATATGAATAAAATGTTATCTTGTGTCGTATGTTAGAGATAAGGGCAATTCTTCATGTCAAGGTTTTCATCACAGGTTAATGATTTTCCATATTTTTTTCCAGCTGGAAAAAGTTGGTCTTTGATTTATGTTTACACCATAACATGCAAACATAAAATGTTTTATCAAAGAGAATTATGAGAGAAAATAAGATGCTTTGAGAGATTTATTTGGTTGACAAGTTGAATCTGAAAAGAAAAAAAAAACTTAAGCAATAATCTAATTTGCTGATGTTTACATTGTGAGCCTAACTGTAGAATCAGACAAATGATGTGATTCAATATAACAAGACAATCAATGTTCAAAAACAACAATTTTATTTTTTATTTTACAATCTTATTTTCCACTGAAAGACTCTGTATTTACTTTGTTCTGTGAACTTATTTTTCCAAAGTCAAATTTAAATCCAAACAAATTTAAATTCAAAGAATTCATTCAGTGCACACCATAGTACTTTATGGTCTTGGTTGGTTTCTTGAATAGAGCACAATTCAGGTCACTTCTTGTTCCAGTGCTGTTCAACATAAACACAGTGTCACACCAGAGATCAGGCTGATCTGTCCTGTTTTTGACATCAGTGACATTAAACATCTCATATGGAGGAATCAGCACCTCTGCCTCATGACGAAGCCTAGAATATTTTGTAATATCAGCACCTTCACAAGTGTAGATTTCAAAACAAGATACAGTTTTAAAAGTCTTTGCTACATTAGAATTATTAGAGGAGGATGTAAATGAGCCAAAACGAATGCCTGTAAAAACTTGCCCATTAAATGTAACATTTGTACCACGAAAAGTATTAAAACATCTATTTTGTTTTTTCTTCAGAATCTGTATCGCATCTGTTAACAGAAAGTGAAGTGAATACCATTTGTATGTATTGTCTTTGTAGTTTTGTTTGCCATTACGAGTGTCATTGTTGAATTTAACATATATTTTAGACTTTGGGTCGGTGTACACCCAGATAGCAATTTTATGTTGTTTTGTTAATTTACTGAAAATGTTCACGAATTTATGAGTAACATTCTTTTCACCTCTTTCCCAAGCATTTCTAAAATCATCTGAGTTACTGAGTTCCTTTTTCAGATATTTAGTCTTCACCAGGTTCACCATTTTCTTTCTACAGCCCTTATATTGATCATCAACTGAATTCGGTGCCATATCCAGTGGAAATATCTGTCCTTCAACAGCATCTCCGTGATCCTGCAGCAACAGCAATCATAATGATTATTGATGAATCATCAGTATTCATGTCTATAATATTCATACTAGAACACAAGCTTACCTGTCCTAGAGCAGCTAAAATGAGAAGAAGAGCTTCAATGATCAGCAGCATCTTGATTAAGTCAAATCCCTCAGATGATCTAGTAGATCTAGTGAAGAACAGATACTGAAAGACAACCAGTAACACAACAGCATTTCACAAATACTGTATATCCTTCAGTAGGAACGTGCAGAAAAATTGCGCAATGACCTTGTCCTTGTACTTTAATCCCACTCTTACCTGAAAATACTGTTGTCTGTCAGACTCTGTTTTCTTGTTATTTTACAGGAGCTCAGGACTCAGGAGCAATGATGAGAATGTCAGAAAAGTAATTCGCTCTCAGCCAGACAACAACGACTCTTCAAATAAACAGATGACAAGACTGGAGTTACGTTTTATATCGCTAATAATGTGTGTGTGTGTGTGTTTTCTGAAGTATAAGACCTGAAGTGTGATCTTGTTGCATTCAGCTCAGCTAAACTGATGAGCTCATGTAGTGCAACACTTGTGAAGGTCTGTGTGTGGTTTCACACTGGAGAAACAAAGGCTAAAAAAAAACCTTTACACACAAGTTTCGGGCAGTACTAACTCTATGAAAGTTCCAGTTGGAAGATGTATTTTGAATTAAACAAAATAAATATAAATGAATTTATTCCTAGCAAAAAATAAATAAAAATTGGTCCTTCAGCGGTCCTTCAGTGGTTCCCTGGCGGGGGTTTGAGGTCCTATATAGCTTTGTTACCGTAATAAAGAACTTGTGAATAAAGCCCAGTGTGATTCTTCAGCAGATCTTTGGGGTATTTAAAGTGCTATATAGCACCACTGCCATACATAGAACCCGTTAAACCCCTGTATAGTTCTATAAAGGTTCTCTAACTCTCTCTTAGTCTCTTGGTTTAGTTGGGGAAAGGATTAAAAACAAGATTAAAATACAGTGTATTTCCTGAACGTGATTCTCAATCTTTTTGCCTCCAAGGCCCCCTATAAGGAAATATTCCAGGGCCCCCTGTCACGACAGAGACTCGGAAACAATCTGCAAGTAAGCTCAGTTTATTGGTAAGGTGAAAATGATGAATATTACAGTCCAGAAATAGATACAGGTTTGTGGCGCAGGGACTTTGATGGTCAGATGAGTCCGTGAAGAGAAGTGTTGACGTGACGTGACGAATCCAGATAAACATCCACAGAACACGAACAGGAACAGGAACAGGAACGAAGATGGCATAAACTGGAACGAAGACGAGACCAAACACAACCGGGACTCACAAACAACGATCTGACAAAGGAGATGAGAAAGGGTGAGTATTTATAGGTGGTGTGATGAGCTGCAGCTGGTGATGGTGATTGAATCAGCTGGAGCGTGATCAGCGCCGATGAGTCGACACGCCCACACACACACACACACATCAACAACGAGCACGAGACAAGGAGGAAGCATAGGATTTATGAACCGTGACAGTACCCCTCCCCCTAGGAACGCCTCCTGGCGTTCCCAGGCTCCCTTACCTGTCGATTGTAATCCTCGATCAGGGTGTGGTCCAGGATGTCTCTAGCCGGTACCCAACTTCTCTCCTCCGGACCGTAACCTTCCCAATCCACCAAATACTGAAATCCGCGTCCCCTCCGTCTTGAGTCCAGAATACGATTGACCGAATAAGTGGGTTCCCGTCTCACGAAGTCGCGGCGGGGGAACCGGGGCCGGCGGATTAATACGTGAATGAAAAACGGGCTTTATTTTAGAGACATGAAAGACGGGATGAATTCTCCTGTACACCGGAGGAAGGTTGAGGCGGACTGCCACCGGACTAATGATCTTGGTGACAGTGAACGGGCCAATGAATTTGGGTGCAAGTTTATTAGACACGGAGCGGAGAGGAATGTTCTTGGTAGAAAGCCACACTTTTTGACCAGCGACGTATACGGGAGGCCTAGACCGGTGGCGGTCGGCTTTGGCCTTGGTGCGTGACCCCACTTGGAGTAGAGTCTCACGGGCTCTAGTCCAAGTGCGATGACACCTCTGGACGGGCGTGGGCGGAGGGACCGCGACCTCGGATTCCAGACTAGGAAAAATTGGTGGCTGGTAACCTCGCTACACTCAACGGAGATAGGCCCGTGGATGACACTGGCAACGTATTGTGGGCGTACTCCACCATAGACAGTTGTTGGCTCCAAGAGGAAGGATTCTTGGATACCACACACCGCAGCGTTCTTTCTAAATCTTGGTTGGCTCGCTCGGTTTGACCATTGCTCTGGGGGTGGAACCCAGAGGACAGACTGACAGTCGCCCCCAGTAATTTACAAAACTCGCGCCAAAATCTGGACACAAATTGGGGTCCTCTGTCGGAAACCACGTCCATCGGGAGGCCATGTAACCGAAAGACGTGGTTAACGACAATCAACGCTGTCTCCTTGGCTGAGGGTAATTTGGGCAAGGGAATGAAATGGGCCGCCTTCGAGAACCGGTCCACCACGGTCAAAACTACCGTGTGACCCTGGGAGGGTGGGAGGGCGGTGACAAAATCTAGCGCAATGTGGGACCAGGGTCTCGAAGGAACCGGCAGCGGTTGGAGTAACCCATCTGGGGGTCGATTGGAAGACTTACCAGTGGCACAAACCGAGCAAGCCAAGACAAAACTGTGAACGTCACGGGCCATGAGAGGCCACCAGAATCATTGCTTGACTAAAAATTTAGTACGACTGACTCCTGGATGACAAGCCACATTGGAACAATGTCCCCACTGAATAACGCTGGACCGTAACCCCTCAGGCACAAATAAACGGTTCGGTGGGCAACGGACCGGAGGCGTTACCCCTTCTAAGGCCGCTTTGACCTTCGATTCGACCTCCCATGTGAGCGTAGAGACAAATAGGGTCTCAGGTAAAATGCGCTCGGGAGTAGACGGGCGTTCGAACGGTCAAAATACGCGATAAAGAATCGGGTTTGATGTTCTTGGAACCCGGCGGTACGAGAGAGTAAAATCAAAATGACCGAAAAAAAGAGCCCACCGAGCCTGCCTGGAGTTTAATCTTTTAGCCGTTCTAATATATTCCAAGTTCTTATGATCGGTCCAGACGATAAAAGGTACCCCCGACCCTTCTAACCAGTGGCGCCATTCCTCCAATGCTAACTTGACTGCCAACAACTCTCTGTTACCAATGTCATAATTGCGTTCTGCTGGGGATAGACGATGAGACAAAAACGCGCAAGGGTGCATCTTGTCGTCTGAGAGAGAACGCTGGGATAGCACTGCACCTACCCCCACCTCTGACGCATCGACCTCCACCATGAACTGACGTGAAGGATCAGGGGTAATAAGGATGGGGGCTGAAACGAAGCAACCTTTCAGTTTGGTAAACGCAGCCTCGGCTGCGTCTGACCACCTGAACGTCGTTCTGGGAGAGGTCAAGGCAGTCAGAGGCGCGGCTAGTTGGCTGAAGTTGCGAATGAAACGCCGGTAGAAATTGGCGAATCCCAGAAACCTCTGTAGGGCCTTACGGGAATCTGGGCTTGGCCAATCCACCACAGCCTTAATCTTCTCAGGATCCATACGCACTCCCTCAACCGACACGATGTAACCCAAAAAAGGAACAGACTGTGCATGAAAATCGCATTTCTCCGCCTTGACAAAAAGCCCATTCTCTAGCAACCTCTGGAGCACTTGTCGAACATGCTGCACGTGTTCCTGGAGAGCATGAAAAAATCAATATGTCATCCAGGTAGACATATATGAACTGATCGACCATGTCTCGCAGCACGTCGTTGACAAGTGCTTGGAAGACCGCTGGAGAGTTGGATAGCCCGAAGGGCATAACCAAGTATTCAAAGTGCCCCCTGGGAGTGTTAAAGGCGGTCTTCCATTCATCCCCCTCCCTGATGCGAACCAAATGATAAGCATTCCTTAAATCCAACTTTGTGAAGACAGAGGCTCCTGCAACCTCTCGAAGGCTGAAGACATCAACGGCAAAGGATAAGTATTCTTTACCGTGATGTTGTTCAACCCCGTAGTCAATACAAGGTCGCATGAGACCCGTCCTTCTTCCCCACAAAAAAGAACCCCGCCCCCGCTGGAGAAGAGGAAGGACGGATGAAGCCGGTAGCTAGAGAATCAGAAATATATTTCTCCATAGCCTCCCTCTCTGGAACCGAGAGTGAATATAACTTGCCTTTAGGCGGAGATGTACCTGGCAGTAACTCTATCGCACAGTCATAGGGACGATGCGGAGGAAGAGAAGCAGCCCGAGACTTACTGAACACCTCCTTCAGGTCCAGGTACTCCGCGGGCACGTTAGACAAATCCACTGCCTCCTCCTGAAACACAGGAACAGAAACAGACGGACAGGCAGACACTAGACAAGACTTATGACAGTAATTGCTCCACGCCGACACAGACTTAGACTTCCAGTCCACTTTTGGGTTGTGGCGAGTGAGCCAGGGGTGACCAAGGACGATGGGTGCAAGGGGGGTGTCCAGTATGTAAAAGGAAATAGTCTCTGTGTGATTGCCTGAAGTGATGAGGGTGATGTCCTCTGTGATGAATGAGATGGTGGGGAGTTCCTGGCCGTTAAGAGCGTGTACTGCGATCTTGTGTGTGAGAGGTCTGAGGGGAACTTGGAGTTTGAGTGCGAATGTGTGATCCATGAAATTACCCTCTGCCCCAGAATCCAGAAGTGCTCGACAGTCGTGAAGGTGAGTTGACCATCTCAGTCTTACCGGAAGGAGAGTAGATGTGGATGAGGTCTTCTCGGCTGAGATCCCACCCGATAGTAGCCTCATCTTTACTATCGGGCTGGGCCCTTTTAACGGGCAGTTGTAGGCGAAATGTCCCGCTCCTCCACAGTACATACAAAGGCCCTGGGACCTCCGCCTCTCCTTCTCCTCCCGGGAAAGCCGAGCTCGCCCCACCTGCATAGGCTCGTGATCGTAGACAGGGCTGACCGTGTCCCTGCCTCCAAACCACTGGCTCTCCGTCCCTCCGGTGGCACGACTGGGCTGTGTGCGGCGATCCATGCGCGACAAACGCGCGTCCACCCTGAGTGCCAGGGCGATCAGGTCGTTGAGCGAGGTGGGAAGGTCCATGGCGTAGATCTCTTTCTGGACACGGTCAGCCAGCCCATGCAGGAACATGTCCCACTGCGCCTCCTCGTTCCACTGGCTCTCCGCCGCTAGGGTCCGAAACTCGATCGAGAAATCAGATACGGATCTCTCTCCTTGTCGTGAATCGGCCAACATCCTGGCTGCCTCTCTACCAGCCACGGCCCGATCAAAAACCCGTCTCATTTCGGCGGAGAGATCCTGGAACGAAGCGCAGCAAGGATCTTGATTCTCCCACACCGCTGTTCCCCAGAGCGCCGCTCTCCCAGTCAGCAACGTCAACACAAAAGCGACCTTGGCTCGCTCGTTGTTGAATGTCCTGGGTTGGAGAGAAAAATGCATGGAACATCGTGTAAGAAATGCTCGACAGTAGTTGGGTTCACCTGCGTATGACTCAGGGACTGGTAGGCGGGGTTCCGACTGGGAGAGGTTCTCCGGTGGTGGTGGGGGAACCGGCGGTGTGGGGGGCGCAGTGGAAACTCGCAGATGTTGAAGTTGCTGGGTGAGCTCGGACACCTGCGCCACTAGTACCTGAACAGCGCGTGCTGTGTCGCTGAGGTTCCTCTCCTGGGAATCCATGCGGAGTCTGCTGCTGTTAGCAAAGTCCTCCAGCGACCCGGTAGAGCTACTCGCTGCTTCCATCAGTTGGTCAGATCGTTCTGTCACGACAGAGACTCGGAAACAATCTGCAAGTAAGCTCAGTTTATTGGTAAGGTGAAAATGATGAATATTACAGTCCAGAAATAGATACAGGTTTGTGGCGCAGGGACTTTGATGGTCAGATGAGTCCGTGAAGAGAAGTGTTGACATGACGTGACGAATCCAGATAAACATCCACAGAACACGAACAGGAACAGGAACAGGAACGAAGATGGCATAAACTGGAACGAAGACGAGACCAAACACAACCGGGACTCACAAACAACGATCTGACAAAGGAGATGAGAAAAGGGTGAGTATTTATAGGTGGTGTGATGAGCTGCAGCTGGTGATGGTGATTGAATCAGCTGGAGCGTGATCAGCGCCGATGAGTCGACACGCCCACACACACACACACACATCAACAACGAGCACGAGACAAGGAGGAAGCATAGGATTTATGAACCGTGACACCCCCACACAAGATTTTGACCTCAGAAAAGCATAAGAGTGATTCAAAACAGTAGTAAAATCCCATTAATAGCAAACAAAATATGTGAGTGGAGTAACATAATCTAAAATCTAAGGAGGAGAGTTGGGTTCCTCTTATGGTTCTACATAGCACCATTTGACAAAGGTGCTGTATAACACTTTTTAAAGATAGGTGTTATATATCACTTAAAGTGGTTCCCCCATGATTACAAGTAGTGCTATTTAGCATTTTTTTCAATTTTTTTTTTTAGAGTGTAGGGCAATCACTATATGTCATACTTGTTTCGTTGTCTGACAGAAAATATGTAAATAACAACAGATTTATTTGACATTTGCCTATATATTATTTAAAAACAGTGCATGATATCATCTAGCAACATTTAGTGACTTTTTGAGCAGGCTTTAGACACTTTCCACTGAAAATAGGAAATTCCAATACAGTGGTGGTACCAGAGGGGTATCCAGGCTGGCTTGACGTCTGATCGGCCACCCCAGGTGCCACCCCAATAATTAATATGCTACTATTTCATTTTATTTGTTTAATTGTACTGAAAGAAGCATTTATTTTAGCCTCGAACTCAAGGATGCAACGAGTCTGGTGTGCCACATCACGCTTCATCTCTTCCGGTGTACCTTCCAGCCTCTGCTAACTGAAAAACATTGCAGAGCAGAGAGGACACAGACAAGACAGAGCAGGTTACTTTTGATAATGGGAAACAAACTCTCAGCATTCAAATTCTGTTAGTTTTATTAAGAATTTCAAACACAAATACAGTTTTGGAGCTCTTTAATGGCGTGACGGTTCACATGAGCTCCTACTTTGCCTCAGTTCAAACGAAGCAGGAGTACATTCAAATTAGCATGAAATAAATATGAATGAATATCCTAGGGCATGTTGAAAGATAAATTACATCTTACTGAATGTATCGTGTCTCATGTAATCACTCAATGAGTGTTTCAACCGCGGAAAGACAGCAACTTGAAAACATTGTCACATAAATGCAGAAAATCCATTCAGTGTCCATAAACTAGCGAGAAAAACAGAGAGGAGAATTTTGCAAAAATTGCATTGTTATATTTTTACTCATATTACCCTGTTACATCTGGCTCAGAGATGTAACATAAAGGGAGATGACACGGCGGAATAACTTCACGCATAATATTTATTACAACAAAAATTAACCAAAAATAACAATCACAGAGTCAGTATCAGTAATATCAATCAGTATGAAATGCAGGTGAATGGATGCACAAAGTGAAGTGTGGTCAGCGCTAGTGAGTGGATGCGAAAGGCCGACGAACTCTCGCACCAGGTTTAAATAACAGCCATGATGAGCATCAGATGCGCTCCAGTCATGCCCCAATCACGGAACCTGCCACAGAGAAAAGAAACCAAAACACCCAAACCAACAAAACTCAATCCTAACAACTCTTTTTTATTAGGCTATAATTCATAAAAATATATAGATACAACGTCAGAAAGAAGCAGCATTTTGGTTGAGAATGAAAATCGAGTTGACATCAGTATTTGAAGTCAATTTGACGTTGACTTAATGTTGGATTACACCTAAAAGCAACAAAATATCAGCATCAGCTGACATCAGTATTGGACATCAAAATAGCGGTGACATTAGAACGTTGAACTGACATTCAATTTTGGTCACCCGATGTCGCGACAGAAATTTACAGTAATTACAATATGACGTGAATGCCGCAAACGATTTGTTTCCTGAACAACATTCAATGTATAAGTTAAAGTTAGATCTTTTGCTCCAACCACTGGTTAATCAGATGATAGAAATAAGAGAAATAAGTTCCAATAGACTAACATTTGAATTTACGGTAGGTAATGTATCAATGTGGGGTAATGTGAATGCTCAGTTCAGTTTAAATAGTATCTGTGCAATCAAGTCGACGATATCGCTGGAAATTAAGTGTAACAAACTGAGCAAGCCAGAGGCGACAGCGGCAAGGAACCAAAACTCCATCAGTGACAGAATGGAGAAAAAAACCTTGGGAGAAACCAGGCTCAGTCGGGGGGCCAGTTCTCCTCTGCCCAGACGAACCAGCAGTTCAATTCCAACCGCAGCAAAGTCAGATTGTGTAAAGGACTCATCTGGTTCCCGATGGCTGTCTAGATGACGAGGTCCTCACTGGGGATCTGTCTCTGGGGCTCATCTAGGTGTCCTGATCTCCGCTGACGTTCAGTGCTGTAGAGGTCGTCTCTAGGTGCTGATCCACCATCTGATCTGGATACCGACTGGATTCTGGGTGGCTACAGTGATCTCGGAATAAGAAAGAAACAGACTAATATTAGCATAGATGCCATTCTTCGTATGATGTAACAAGTACATTGTGTGTTATGGGGAGTGTTCCCGGTTCCGGTTGATCTAATTAATGCAACCTAACAATCCTTTAACGGATTTGAATAATAGAAGCGTATTAGTGTGTTATGTGTAAGCCAGGTTAAAGAGTTGGGTCTTTAATCTAGATTTAAACTGACAGAGTGTGTCTGCCTCCCGAACAGTGTTAGGTAGATTGTTCCAGAGTTTGGGCACTAAATAGCAAAAGGATCTGCCGCCCGCAGTTGATTTTGATATTCTAGGAATGATCAAACATCCAGAGTTTTGAGAACGCAGCGGACGTGGAGGACTATAATGCGATAAGAGCTTGCTCAAATACTGAGGTGCTAAACCATTCAGGGCTTTATAAGTCATTAACAAGATTTTAAAGTCTATACGATGTTTAATAGGGAGCCAGTGCAGTGTTGACAGAACCGGGCTAATGTGGTCATACTTCCTGGTTCTAGTAAGAACTCTAGCTGCTGCATTTTGGACCATCTGGAGTTTGTTTATTAAACAAGCAGAACAACCATATGGAATCATTTTTCCGTCTAAAGTATCGCGGTCACGGATAAAAAAATAATAAGCATGAAACCAAAATTTAAAATCACAAGTAAAAATATATTGCATAAAATTTTTCAGAATAGCAAACAATGGTCACGGATCGAAAGATAATAAGCATAAATCAAAAATTTAATAACGCATTTTAAAAAATAATAAGCATAAATCAAAACTTTAAACAAATTTAAAATTATATTGCACAAAACTGATATATTAATGCAAAATTATCCATTTTCTGCTCATATTTTTTATTTTTTGTATGCTTATGCTGTTTTTCCTTTCGCTCTTGTTTCCACATTCTGCGCTTGCTTTCCCAAATGTTGCAGTTAGAGTTTCATGTAAATCAGGGCGGGTTTAAGCCTCATCAGTGGTCCACTAGTTCTTGATTGACAGCCCCTCCTCAGCCAATCAGTCGAAGAGGGGCAGTGACGTCACTCCAGTGCGCCTCATTAGCTGCCGATGCTCAGCGTTCACTTGTACAGGTGAAAATGTCAGCTGGAGTAACATCTTTCCATACAGGACACCATTATATGTGTCTGTCTGTCACTACTGTACGCCTACCTGGTGATCTGTTACCGTTAAATGTTTAAATTGATTAATTATAAATGAATGTAGTATTTTTGTATTGACTAGGCTAGATTTGACTACTGATCAGTGAAAACAACAGTGTTACAGAGGAGACAGCTACAGAGGCCAGGTGGATTTGATATACACAATGATTCATTTGGATATTTTGTTTATTTATATATATAATTGCATAACACGGTCATATTAATGTCATAAATATATAAAGTTTGAATATAGCAACAATATGAAAGTAAAATAGCTAGTAGGTGGCAGCAAGTTTCTATCTTTTGAGTGAATCATTAAATCATTCATTCAAACGGCTGATTCATTCAGTGAGGAAAAAAGTGAATCATTTTATATCATTTTATCAATAAAGAGGACACTGTTCTACTGTGTCTTTGTTTGGACTCTTCATCGAAAAACAGCAAAATGAGAAAATAGTTAGGCTACGTATTTAACTTACTCAAATTTACTTCTTGTTATATTGATTTTATACTACAGTTCAATAAACATTTGCAATGGTGCTGAAAACAACACTCTTCCTTGTGTGATATTGCTTAACTGTATGCCATTTTATAATCTCAGCATAAGATAAAATATGATAAATCTTACAAAACCAAAAACCAACAACAACGAATCAATGACATACTGTTGAAAGACAAAGCTGCAAATCTGAGGGGAAAAAATGCACATAACAAAAATAAGAAAAATATTGTTTCCTTGCCACTGTCACCTCTGGCATGCTTAGTTGGGGACACTTATTTTCCAGCGATATCGTCTACATGATTGCACAGATACTATTTAAACTGAACTGAGCTGGACGATGACATCACTGAATTCAATAATGAAATGCCTTTAACTGAAAATTGAGTGTTTAATCTTGTCATTTTACATTATTGACACTATTTTCCTATTCTGATATTGGAAGATGCTTTCACATAATCTGTATTGTTAAAAGCACTATATAAATAAAGGTGACTTGACTTGACTACTTGCTCTAATCACCCAGTCGTAAAGAAATTTAGAAATACGGGACAAAACATGATTTGTTTTCAAAATAAGTCGGGACACTAAAAATAGAGCTGAAATACGGCACTGTCCTGGGAAAAATGGGACGTCTGGTCACGATACCACAACTGACTTAGGCAAGCCAGGCACATATAACAGTGACTTTGAGAGACTGGTGAATATACTGGCTGCTGCCTTTCGTGATGTGACCGTAGGTGAATAAATATATTATATATAAATATAATGGCAAAGGGTCACTAGGCCGGCTCATTTAACGTTAACGGATCGCCAGGTAGGCATACAGCAGTGACAGATGGACATATATAACAGTGTCCTGTATGGAAAGATGTTACTCCAGCTGACAGTAATCCATTTTCACCTGTACAAGTGAACGCTGAGCATCGGCAGCTAATGAGGCGCACTGGAGTGACGTCACCGCCCCTTTTCGACTGATTGGCTGAGGAGGAACTGTCAATCAAGAACTAGTGGACCAATGATGAGGCTTAAACCCACCCTGATTTACATGAAATTCTAACCGCAACATTTGGGAAAGCAAGTGCAGAATGTGGAAACAAGAGTGAAAGGAAAAAACAGCATAAGTATACAAAAAATAAAAATATGAGCAGAAAATGTCAGAAAATTGATAATTTTGCATTAATATTTCAGTTTTGTGCAATATGATTTTAAATGTGTTTAAAGTTTTGATTTATGCTTATTATTTTTTTAAATGTGTTATTAAATTTTTGATTTACGCTTATTATCTTTCGATCCGTGACCATTGTTTGCTATTCTGAAAAAATCTGCTTTCATTTTTTAATTTTGTGCAATATATTTTTTACTTGCGTTTTTAAATTTTGGTTTCATGCTTATTATTTTTTTATTCATGACCGCAATACTTTAGATTAAAAAATTATCCCATACAACCACCCAATAAAGTATTACAGTAATCTACCCTTGAGGTCGTAAACGCATGAATTAACATTTCTGCATTGACATTAAATTGAGACTTATGCTCTCAGATATATTTTTAAGAAGGAAAAATGCAGTTTTGCAGATGCTAGAAACTTGGCTGTCAAAGTAAAGATTGCTATCAAATAGCACGCCTAGGTTCCTAACTGATGACGAAGAATCGACAGTGCAGCCATCAAGTGTTAGACGGTGTTCTAGGTTATTACATGTGGGGGTTTTAGGTCCGATAATTAACACCTCTGTTTTTTTTCAGAATTTAGCAGTAAGAAATTACTCGTCATCCAGTTTTTTATATCGACTATGCATTCCGTTAGTTTCTCAATTTGATGTGTTTCACCGGGCCACGAAGAAATATAGAGCTGAGTATCATCAGCATAACAGTGAAAGCTAACACCATGTCTCCTGATAATATCTCCCAAGGGTAACATGTAGAGCGTGAAAAGTAACGGCCCTAGTACTGAGCCTTGAGGTACTCCATACTGTCATCGAATGTGATCGATATGATACCTCTTCATTCACTGCTACGAACTGATGGCAGTCAGATAAGTACGATTTGAACCATGCTAAGGCACTTCCACTAATGCCAACAAAGTTTTCTAGTCTATTCAAAAGAATGTTGTGGTCAATAGTGTCAAACGCAGCGCTAAGATCCAGTAAAACTAATAAAGAGATACAACCACGATCCGATGATAGAAACAGGTCATTTGTAACTCTAATGAGAGCAGTCTCAGTACTATGATACGGTCTAAATCCTGACTGGAATTCCTCACAGATAGCATTTTTTTCTAAGAAGGAATATAATTGTGAAGATACTACCTTTTCTAGCATCTTTGACAGAAAAGGGAGATTCAAGATCGGTCTGTAAATAACTAGATCTTTTTTAATGAGAGGCTTAATAACAGCCAATTTGAAGGTTTTGGGGACGTATCCTAATGACAATGACGAATTAATAATAGCCAAAAGAGGATCTATGACTTCTGGAAGCAACTCTTTTAGTAGTGTAGATGGAATAGGGTCTAACATACATGTTGTTGGTTTAGATGATTTAACAAGTTTATACAATTCTTCCTCTCCTATAGTGGAGAATGAGTGGAATTGTTCCTCAGGGGATCTATAGTGCACTATCTGATGTGATACTGTAGCTGACTGCTACATGGTTACAATTTTATCTCTAATAGTATCGATCTTGGAAGGTATTGGTATTGGTATTGACATTTCCCAACACCACAGCAGTAATGGCTTTTTTTTGTTGTTGTTGTTAATTTAGCCACTGTATTGAATATGTACATGGGGTTATGTTTGTTTTCTTATAAAAGAGACAAAAAGTATTCAGATCTAGCAGTTTTTAATGCTTTTCTGTAGGATAGGGTACTTTCCTTCCAAGCGATATGAAATACCTCTAGTTTAGTTTTCCTCCAAATGCGCTCCATTTTCCGGGCTGCTCTCTTTAGGGCGCGAGTGTGCTCATTATACCACGGTATTGGACTCTTTTCCTTAATCTTCCTTAAGCGTAAAAGAGCAAAAGTATATAAAGTGCTAGAAAAGAGAGAGTCTATAGTTTCTGTTACATCGTCAAGTTTTTCTGCCCTGTTGGATATGCTAATCCTAACCCTAGCCAGTACAAACATCACAGGGGATTTATCATTAAATGATGTTTTATTAACAAGGTTCGGGATGAGCACGATCAGATAATCAGTCTGGCCTAATCACCTTAACAAGCACATCAGGTGTATATATACAGCCAACTCACCTCTGTTCTATGACAGTTTTCCAGCATCCCGCCTTCACCCCAACTCCGCACTCTAATCTAATTTCATCCCATTCTTGGGATGGGGGGGGAGTTCTCTGGGTTCGGGCTCTATCCCGAGCTCGGAGCCCTCCCTCCGGACAGCACGCCAAATATGCTTACTAATTGCTCAATCATATTATATGTTAGTGCGAACCTGTGAACACTTGTTTCTTTGGATAACGTTATATGAAGCACCATTACTTTGAACGAATTATACTTGAAACCCGACCTCTGAGAAATACTGAAAATATTGTTATTAATTGTAGCAACACCTCCCCCTTTACCTTTTGGATGCGGTTCATGTTTGTAACAGACACGTGAAGGCAGCATAAAGCACTGACCTGCTGTCCAGTAGAGTTCAGCTCCAACCCTAATCAAACACACATGAACCAGCAATTACAGACAGGGGAGCATTTCATTGTTAGCCAACTGTCGAACAAGTTGCATAGTTCACAGTGTCTGTGTTTCCCAGAACTATAGTTCCAATGAACATTGACACAAAGCTTCGCAAAGTTGTGTGGTTGGAATAACAGCTCTCAACCTGTGGTTAGAAGCATCTTGTTTTCTTTTTAATTTTTTGGGGGGGGGGGGGGGTTCTTTTGACATGTGAACTTTATAAATCCTTACCTTGAGCAGAATAAGCAAGCTGACATTCAGTAGCTACAATAGCTTTTATAGCTTTGATTTCTAATATATACAAGTTTACAACTATACAACTATAAACAAGACGTGTAAAGGTTGGTTTTAGCCAGGAACTCACAGTTTGTCCAGTGTGAAACCACACATAGACCTTCACAATTGTTGCACTAAGATGAGCTCAACAGTTTAGTTGAGCTAAAAGAATCACACTTCAGCTCAGAACACGCACACATCATTAGTGAAATAAAAAGCAACTTCAACAAAACAACAATCTTAATATATGAAAGAAGTAGCCTACAGAAAGAAAGAAGTGCTGAGATATGTAGCATATATTTCAGGAAAGAGCCCAAAATAGAAGCCAAATGCTTGTTTCAAATCCAGAGGCAAAGCTTCTCAGAAAACCTAAATATATCTGACTGGGCGCTTAAATTTCTTCACAAACTAAAATAAATAAATAAATAAATAAAACCATAAACTTGTATATATTAGAAATGAAAGCTATAAAAGCTATTGTAGCTACTGAATGTCAGCTTGCTTATTCTGCTCAAGGTAAGGATTTATAAAGTTCACATGTCAAAAGAAAAAAACAAAAAACAAAAAAAACCTAAAAAGAAAACAAGATGCTTCTAACCACAGGTTGAGAGCTGTTATTTCAACCACACAACTTTGCGAAGCTTTGTGTTCATTGGAACTATAGTTCTGGGAAACACAGACTCTGTGAACTATGCAACTTGTTCCACAGTTGGCTAACAATGAAATGCACCCCTGTCTGTAATTGCTGGTTCATGTGTGTTTGATTAGGGTTGGAGCTGAACTCTACTGGACAGCAGGTCAGTGCTTTATGCTGCCTTCACGTGTCTGTTACAAACATGAACCGCATCCAAAAGGTAAAGGGGGAGGTGTTGCTACAATTTATAGCAATATTTTCAGTATTTTTCAGAGGTCGGGTTTTTTAGGGAGTCTTGTGCTGACCCCAAAGGGAAACAGACTTTCCAGCAAGCGATTTGAGAAACTTCTTTTGAACAACCACTACTTTACTGAGAAGTAAACAGGGCTCTAGACTAACTTTTTGCACTGGTTGCACTGGTGCACCTAAGTATACGCAAAAGTTAGGTGCACCCAAATTTTCGACCGCATCGCATTTAACACCGCAATTTTACAAGTTCACTTTTTTTTTTTAAATCGCTGTCCATATAGGCAATATTGACTTGTAAACGATTAAGTAACAATCTGGTCAACATAAAGTTCTTTATTTGAAGCACAATTCTACAAGAAAGGTAACTTACTGAAAAAGTGTTGGTGCTTAAAGTGCTTCACTGAGCTGAAATTTAAACTTAAAACATCTCAAGATAAATTAAATAAAAAGAAAATCTAAATTAAGTGTTTTAAGGGCTTCAAACTGAACACCAAACTGAACATCTCATGGCTCAATGTCTTATGGACTATCCTCCATTGCAGTCACATGCCCCTCGGATGGCCAACTCCTGTAGTTTGGCCTTCTTGATCTTTGGCCTTTGCTAAACCAGCTGGCCACACTCTCTCTAGCATCAAAATCTTCCAGACTTGGCCCCTCTACACTGATTCTTATCAGATATTCCACTGTGTCTGAATGAAGAGATGCTCTAGTGTCTGATTTGATCCTCTTCTGTGCAGAGAACCCTCTCCCATAAACTGCAGCTGAGACAGGGAGGACCAGCATAATGTGTACAAGGTGCAGGATGTTCTTGGAAAAAAATACATTCAAGAGATTTATTTAAGCAATGTGTGTTAGATAGCAAAACTGACACAATCTTAAGAAAGAACATTAACAAAAACTGACCTCGTACTCTGAGCAGTAGGGCTCTCTGGTCAACATGAGCTCCCAAAGGCCTGTCTTTGAACATCCTGGCAATTAACAGCTTCAAGCCTACAAACTCTTTTTTTGCAAGCTCAGTGTTTACACCATTTCTGAAAATGATGTGGATTACACAGCTAATCAGTGTTCACATGAACAAAATATCTACCACCAGCACACATAATATTGTAGTAATCCACCAGCTACCTTCTCAGGACTGTGGAGAAGTGATCCAAGAGAAATGCAAGGTCATCAGCACCATGGTCCACTAAGTCCTCTTGGTTCTCTGGCCAGCTATCATGATTGAAAATGTTGAAGCATTTGACAGCCTTGGTTGTGTCAGACTCAGAAGCACTCTCCTACTCATTTTAGTAAATGAGTAACAATATTTCTCATCTACATGTGTTTATAAGACAGGTGACTACACTTGCCTAGGAGGCTACTGAATCTTGCTTTCAGATGTTTTACAGTGGATTTGATTGTTGCATCCATTACTTTAAATTTAGTGGCAGCAACACCATCTCCTGCCAGCTTTGATGCCTCTCCTTTGAGTGTTATTGTCTGTGTGTTGCATAAACCATAAATAGAGATTGTGAGTTAGATATTAGAAATATTTGTAAAAATAGACTGTGCTCTGTTTAAATGGGAGACAGAACCAAACATATACCTGGAATTTGTAGATGGCCATTTCGCCCTCTTCCTGCTGCTGCCTTCTCTGCAGCCTTATGTCAGCAAGGAACTCTGACAGTCTTCCACTAGGCTTGGGTCTCGCAACCATTGCCTCTTTTCAAGGCCGCAAACTGCCTGTTTAGTGCAGTATTATTAACACAGCTGAAGATGACCACAAACACAATTCAAATTTACACATCCCACTTCATCTCCCTTACCCATGATTATCTCATTCCTCTGAAGTAGGAGGCTAAGCTTACTAATGCCACTGAACACGTCTGCAATCAAACAGCAAAAGGCCACAAAAGTGGCATCTTCCATTGATTTCTTAACCTGTATCATACAACAGTAAAAATGAGTCACATAGAACACTGATGAACTAAATTACTAAAATAAATTCAATCAATAACAATGGCGTAAGTGTCTCTAATGAAAGGAATATTCTGAAAGAATGCACTGGCCTTTGTAGCTCGGCCTGCAATGTCTGCATTGGCAGAGGAGCCTACCAAATGGTCCATATGGTAGTACACAGCCGTGAACTGTCCTGGTTTAAGAAAGGTCTCCAGGGCCCTTGACACATGTGGGAGCCACCTTGTCCCCTTCACCCCACTGGGCATCAGCACATTTACCCCCAAGTCAGCCCAAATGACCCTCAGCTCTCTCATTGATTTTGGGCTGAAATGGTACGTCTTCCAAATTAAATGTAGAAGGTCGTACAATTGTCCCATCATTGGATTGTCCCTCTGCACTGACAACATTGCCAATTCCAATCTGAAAAGTTAGTCAAATTTTAATTGTAGATACATCTGCTCTATAAAAGAAAAAGATAACCCACAGTGACTTTAGGGTGTCAGTCATACCTTATCTTCTAGTCTTACCTGTGAGGCATACAGTGGAAAGGCACAATGTGGTCACCTGCCTCTTGCTGCAGAAGGGTTATGACACCCCCTTTGCTGCCCAAATTAGCAGCCCCATCAGCACCCAGAGCAATGATTTTCTCCTGCCAGTTACTGCACTGGTCCCCAAGAGCAACAAATGCTTTCTTTGAGGCAGCATAAATTCCTAATTAAAAAAACAAAAAAAACACGATAATACCATTACTTCCCAGATTAAGAGTTTATAATGCAGTCTATTTTATTTTATTTTTTTCATTTTCAATGATGTGTCCAATCAGTATATTTACCGGTCTTCCTCTCCGCGAGATACGACCGTACACAATGACGCATTCCTTTGTTGCAATATCTGTGTCCCCATCGATCAGGAATGCCATGTATGCACTGTTCGCAATTTGCACAGACGTCTTTTTTTTCAATGTATCTGCAATAACTCCGATAAATTGGGCGCACGCGACATCATTGCTGTACGTCGGGTTTACGTTCAAGCCATTTTTCTTCATAAGAATTATTTATGAAGAAATAAGAACTTAGTGAAGGGAAGTTCTTCTTTTGCAATATTGTAGGCAACGTTAAACTTGATTATCATCTCGGCCTCGTCTGATGACATGTTTGCTGCTGCCTGCCGCTGAAAGGCAGCAGGGAGAGGCGACACTTGGGCAGTGCATTTATCGCGGCATGTAATGTGTTTTATAGATGCATTGTGCTTTTTCAGCGTTTCAATTCAAAATGTATTAGAACCAGTCACAAATGCACTATTGCCGGCCATGGTCTTCCCACACTCTTTACAGCAAATGCAGTGCATTATATTATCGGCTTTACTGTATCTTAGCCAGGGAAACTGGTCAAGCCTCTCTCTTCGAAGTGTATACACTTTTTTTTTTTTTTTACTCGAACGGCTGGTCGCACCTCAGATTTTTTTTAGTCGCACCATTGTGAAATTAGGTCGCACTCTAGAGCCCTGCACAAATATACAAACCAATAATATAAAAATAGCACGGACAACAACTATTCATCTGTGTACGGGTTGGTGGCGTTCAATCACATTGTTCAACAGGTGCGATATACTACCATGGCACTTCAGCTAAGCATTCATTTACAATAATTCAACAGTATTATTTTATGTACTTCAAACATACTATATAAAAGCACTGTTGCTTTAAAATTTCTTTGCAGAAGGAAAAATACAGCTGGCTATTGAAGCTATTTACGCTTCCTGTCCCTGTTGTGAATGGGTGGCTGTAACCAGGGGCACCTGCAGGATTTTATGTCAAGGTACGCACAGAACTAGCACCAATAGCAAAAGGTTTTCAGCCGTTTTGGTGAAGTGGTTATGAAAGACACGATGTCTAGTACAGCATTCAAGGCATTTCGAACCAAATGATGCGTGTTGAGTGCACTATTGCCAAATTAAGTGCATGGTTTCTGCAATGCACATAGGTGGCAGCCAGATACAAATGCATGGAAATTGCTGTGTTCGACTGTATGACCTCTAAGAGGTACATTTTGCTGTCCCCAAACAGTAATTAAGTCAATTATTGCTTTGACACCATACTTGTTGCGTTCTGTTGTGTCTTGTTGGGAACGATCTAATGCTGTACAAATTGACTGTCTCTTTCCTGTACACACACTTAGAAAATCTGCTGCACATAACTGAGCACTCTGATGTGCTTGAGTGGATAGATGCTTTGTGACATTTTTTTTCACGTTACTCCAGTCACTAAGTGGCTTTGTCCTGAGAGACTCGCCAGAGGAGAAAAGTACGTAGGCTACACAGAACAGGCCATCCTGTGATATGCTGTATCTCAATGTTGGATATAAAGTCTCGTTGAAAAATTCATCAGGGATTTTTCTTTGTTTCCCAAAAATGGATCTTGACGGAGCGACCCAGTCTCTGGGTGGTCTGAATCTACTCTGCAGTGCAGCGCGTTTAACGGAATCAGTGGCCAATATCTGCTACATCAGTTATTGTTGTAACCGGGCAGCAAGCAGCAGGTACCTGTGGGCTGGCAGAACTAACAGAAGGTTGCTGTTGGAGGGTATGCAAGGAGGCTGAGCAGCTGGCAGCTGGATCTGAATCATCCGATGAAAGAGACTGGGGCTGGGCCTGGAGTTCCCCTGACTCAGGTGCCGATGAGACTGCGGTCTCCACCCCAGGTGGAGGAGCAATATTTGCCTCATTAGTTTTAGGCGTTTTGGCAAATGTCTCAATTAAGTTTTGCTGTTTTAGAGAGCGTTTACTCATTTTGAACCTTGATTTAAACAATTACTATCTGAATTGTAATTTTTCGTGTGTGGAAAAAGCGCCAACAAAACTAAAGCCAATAGATTTCTTTTTACCCATCCCCCATCACGCAAGTACATACACACTTTAAAACACACAAACGCACACCTTTATTTATTCACATTCTCTCTTGCTTTCTCAATATGTCATGAGTGCACAGATAGATTAATAATCAATTTAAAAATTATGTAAAAAATAAAAATAAAAACAGCATTAATTAGCGCCCTCTCATGGTATGCATGGCTGTAACGTCTTAAGCATTTTTGATTCGGTTAAATGCAAGTATAAAACTCACCTTTGAATTTCCTCCTCTCTTCGTCTGATAATTCGAGTAGAGCCTCTCTTAAGCTTATGAAGTTCCTCTGATGATAAAAAAGCTGAACTGCCGAAGTCCTGGTTGTGCTGGTGCTGTAGACGCCGGGCGCTCTGCTTCCCGCTCTCCGCTGTTTGAAAACTCCATTAACGGCTGCTGCGACTTCGGCCCGTCAAGTCTTGTGTTGCGATGCCTAATAGTTAACCGTTAATATTTAATAGTTACAATGGGCAGTGTTGAGCAAACGCCATTTTGTAGTCGCGATCATTTAATACTAAATCCATTCATTGTTTAAAAAACAAAACAAAATGTAAGCGCATAAGCTCCATGGACTAATTTAAGCCATTCATTTTACGTTGAGTAACTGAAACACTTACTTTTTCGACTTTCGAACTTAATATTAACGTAAATTGTCAAAACTCACATTTAAATCTCGTCATCTTCAAGATTAACACTTAAAATCCAGCCTAAGAGCTTTTCTGTTGATAAAAGGGCAAAAGTAGTCTGCTTCCCGCTCTCTGTTCTGTTTGAAAACGGCCGCAGCGATTTCAACCAATCAAAGTCTTGTTGCTATGCCTAATAGTTAAAACAGCAACCAATCATGCATGAAACAGTAATTTTCGCCTATCACTTGTACCTTTGACGTGAGAACATTTATGTACCTTCATTTCAGTTGTACCTTGAAAGGTACCAAACAGTATCATCAGAGGTCTTTACTGTACCATTAAAGCAACATGATCTCACAGAATTCCGTGTAATGTTCACGGATTTAATTAACCTCCGAATCTGTGGTGGTATCACGGAATCGCCGAAAATTCCGTGATGGGCTCACAGAAAAAATTCCGTCATGGGCTCACAGAAGTGATACCAATGTAAGTCAGTGACAGGCATCAGCCGTGCTCCACGCACGGAAACCCTTAGCATCAATATGCCGACGCCATACTGGGACATTTATCGTCATCATTATTGTTCAGAACTGGGTAGGTTTAGGGTAGGGGTGGGGTCAGGTACTCCAGTGAAAGTATAACTGCATCGGAGTCACTCTTTTTACGTGGTCCGATGCAGCGCTGGTGTTGAACCAGTGAATCCGTGCATGGACCACGGCTGATGCCTTCTGTGAGCCCATCACGGAATTCTCGGCGATTCCGTGATGCCACAGATTCGGAGGTTAATTAAGTCCGTGAACATTACACGGAATTCTGTGAGATCAGGTTGCATTAAAGGTTTCTAATTAATTTTATTGAAAAGGTACAAAACTGTTCTTTGAGGAACATTATTTGTACCATCGTGTACCTTTTTTTCTGAGAGTGTATTTGGGGGGGCAGGAACGCGCTGCGGTTTTTGTGAGTGGTTTTGTTTTGTTTGTTTGTTTTTGATTCGGCAGAATTTGTCCAGTCGTGATGTGCCAGTCATTAAGTGTGTAGACTTACTCAGTCACAGGGGCGTAAATTTCATCTGACAGTACGGGGGGACAATAAACGTAAAATTTCTCAAGAGCAATTTTTGAAGGGGACACAAATAATACAGCCAAAATTGTACTTGTAAGGATAGATATGTGTACATAGCATGGAGACCGTGTTTAAATATGAGTTCATGGTTCACCAAGCGGTCATATTATAATTATTATTTTGCGTCATCCATAGTATTTTAGGTTTCGTCTGAAACCGAGTAGGTCTCTTTCGCATTAATTCAACTGCATTAAACCCACTGATCTGCCAATTAACATCACATTGAACGAAACCCAACACGTAGGTCTACAATATTAGCCTAATATCAGTTCACACACAGGCTTATCGCCATGTTAGTTGTAGTGGGTGACAAGCTACGGTATTAAGCTTGTTAACCTTATAATCGCTCATAGAAACTACATCGGATGTCATAATTTTTTTATCATGACTAATTTATTAATGATCCAGCATCATCCGTATTAAAGAGAAAGAATCATTTCACCTGATGTTTAAAGAGAATAAAATAGCCTTGACAGCCTAAGTTACTTACACATAACTGTTACTGAGGTACTTGCTCTCTCTCAGCGGACTCGTGTGTGTGTGTGATGGTAAAAGAGGAAAGCAGTCAGTGGACCAAACCACTGTGAGGTAAGGGAGGGGGGAATCAAAACATTTCTGAATTTAAAACGGTTTATTTTGTTTTACTACTCACACAATTATTTTAAGTATATGTCCATTATATTATTTTCAATACACAGAGTCGCTTGTAATGATATTTTTAGGGGGGGCAAGCCTCAGATAGGGGGGTTCCTGTCGCCCCTGTCCCCCCCCCCGGGATTTACGCCTATGCTCAGTCATGCTGTGTGCTCCTCTCTGACTGTCAAAGAATCTGTTCCAGTCGATGGGAACGGTCTTGTGTGTTGAGGTTGAATTCAGGGTTCCCACTCTTTCATGAACACCAGATTCAAGGACCTTTTAAAGCACCATTTATTTTATATCAAGCACCTATGAAATTCACACCCCAGCATATGTAGCGTCATGAAAGACCTTACAGTACTTAACATTTCGCTTACACTTAACATTTACATAAAAAAAAAAAAAAAAAATCTGAGTAATAATGTTTTGAATGTGTAGGTTTCATAAATTTAGACCGTT
This sequence comes from Onychostoma macrolepis, assembly GCF_012432095.1. NCBI lineage: Eukaryota > Metazoa > Chordata > Actinopteri > Cypriniformes > Cyprinidae > Onychostoma > Onychostoma macrolepis. Next base: position 27,301,240 of record NC_081177.1, on the reverse strand, counting down.
CTGAGCAGTCGTGTTCAAAGGAATTGAATGAAATCCATTGAAGTCAGTACTGGTAATATTCAAATACAATTTCTAAAATATTGATAAAATACACATCAAACTGGTTTGATTTTTGTTTCAAAATTAGATTTTTAAATGAATATAAAGTGGTTAAATGTTGTAATAACACAGTAAAACCTGTTAACATTAAAAATTTGCACATTATCTCCATAGAGATGTTACTCATTAATAAATAAATTTTTTATATTACTTAATTTTGTAAATTACTTTTTATTGTAAATCTCATTTTTTTTCATCATTGACCTAGAGGAATAACATGCAGCTGCTTAAAACTTCAATGTTTTTGAAAATATTTCATGAACATTTTAAAACGTGTACATGTGCAAATCTGCAAAAAAAAAAAAAAAAAAAAAAATTTAATAAAATAAAATAAAATAAAAAAAACAATAAAATAATAATAATATATATATATATATATATGACTTTCTATTTGATTTTAAAATGTAAACGCTTTTCACTAAGCTGTTTTTCCAATTTTTCAAGTTCTACATTTTCTCCTTAGCTCCATGTCACAGTAAGTTTTGAGAGTTCATTTTTAGTCCATCTCCTAGCCTGAAAAGTCTGTCTTGCAGAGATTGACTAAAAATGAGCTCCTAAAACATACTGCCAGATTCTGGAAGATAGATTCTTCAACCAGTGGTACAAGAGGATGTGATGCTGGTCCTTCAAGAGTCACTCACAACTTATCTGTCTATAAAACCTATAAAAGATTAGTCTTCATGTATTTCACAACACTTCAGCATGTAAGAGTGACCCAAGCAAAGTGTCTGAAAACCTGACACCTTGTAATTCTGGAGACTCCAGGAAGGTTGCAGTTCTGGAAAATGTTTCCTGATGGTTTTGCACCCAATTTTTCACATTAATTCTTAATTATTTTGCAGTTAACGTGTGTCTTTTCTTCTCCACCTGTTTTTTTCTGACCCCGCTGATCCAATGAGCATTTCGCTGACCAATGGTCATTATTCCTTAACTTTGCAATTTCTGATAATGATATACAATGTGATGTTTTATAAACAAATTTCGAGAGGAGCACTCACAGATAATTAACACGGCCAATTCATCATTAGTAATTACACCATCTATCCAATCAGCGCAAGAGAGAACCCCTATAAATAATCAAGCATGTCTTACCTTCATCATCTGTATACTTTCAGCATCCCTCCGTCACCCCGACTCCTCACCTTCAGCCCGTTCCTATCCCAGCACTCTGAGTCCGGGCTAAACGCCGAGCTCGGACCCCTCTACCCAGACAGGGGGGGTACCCCAGGCTCAGGAGTCATTACCGAGCTCAGAGCCCTCTCCCTGGACAGCACGCCAAATACGCATAACCTTTACTCAGTTTATTATAAGTAAGTGTGAACTCGTGAAATTAGAATGTTTGCGGGAGCGAGACACACACGTTGCGGGAGCGGGCGGTAATCAAGGAAGTAGTTTTGGTTTAAACATTGGGGGAATTGAAGTGTGAACTGTTGTAGTAGAGTCCTGGGTCATGCTCACTCATAAGGTTTATTTGTTTGCTTATATATTTATTTTTGTGAAATGGTATTTTGTGCTATCATCTATGCAAAGTCGGTGCAATAAAGTAACATCATAGTTAACAATTACTTGTTTACACACACACACACACATATGTACAGTAGGGGGAAAAATGTATTGATCCCCTGCTGATTTTGTACGTTTGCCCACTGACAAAGAAATGACCAGTCTATAATTTTAATGGTAGGTTTATTTGAACAGTGAGAGACAGAATAACAACAAAAAAATCCAGAAAAACGCATTTTAAAAAAAGTTATAAATTGATTTGCATTTTAATGAGTCAAATAAGTATTTGATCAAATCTATCAATCAGCAAGATTTCTGGCTCCCAGGTGTCTTTTATACAGGTAAGGAGCTGAGATTAGGAGCACTCTCTTAAACAGTTTGTTACCTGTATAAAAGACACCTGTCCACAGAAGCAATCAACCAATCAATCAGATTCCAAACTCTCCACCATGGCCAAGACCAAAGAGCTGTCCAAGGATGTCAGGGACAAGATTGTAGACCTACACAAGGCTGGAATGGGCTACAAGACCATCAAAATAACTGTCAATCTCCCTCGGTCTGGGGCTCCATGCAAGATCTCACCTCGTGGAGTTTCAGTGATCATGATAACGGTGAGGAATCAGCCCAGAGCTACACGGGAGGATCCTGTCAATGATCTCAAGGCAGCTGGGACCATAGTCACCAAGAAAACAATTGGTAACACACTACGCTGTGAAGGACTGAAATCCTGCAGCGCCCGCAGGGTCCCCCTGCTCAAGAAAGCACATTTACAGGCCCGTCTGAAGTTTGCCAATGAACATCTGAATGATTCAGAGGAGAACTGGGTGAAAGTGACTAAATTTTACACAGTAAATAAGCCTACAATAAACACGCCCTCCTCATTACCCTACGGACAAAGAAATGTAGAAATAAATAAATGTGAATATAAATAAATGTGGAAATAAATAAATACGTAAATAAATGTGAAAATGAATAAAAGTGGAAATAAATAAATGTATAAATAAATAAAATAAATAAATGTGAAAAAAATTAAAAATACATAAGGAAATAAAATTATAATTATTTATTTTTGCTTTTTTTTTTTTTAACTTTTCTTTGTATATTTATTTATATATTTATTTATTTATATTTGCTGTTTTACATTTCTTTGTACATTTCTTCATTTATTTCTAATTATGTCAGGGCTGTCATTCCATAACACGTAACCTCTTCAAAACAGTAGTCAGTAGTCATTTCTCAGCTCTACACACAAACAAGAACTCAAACCAACTAATTCAGCGGATCAACCACTGACTGTAATGTGGATTGTAATACATCTACTGTTAATGCAACGATCTTCAGGAACTGTCATCTCCACTCTCCAGAGAGCGGACACACATATTGTGTGTGAAGCTGTGCTCAATAATCCTTTTAATGTGATGTCCTCAGCATATTCCTCATCACTTCTCTCTGTGCTCGTTGCTTCTCAAGACTACATGCTCTACTGACTCCTCTTCCTTACAACCCTCACACAGTACAGTATCATGCTTCCCAATCAGTTTAAATGTTTTATGTAATAGACAATGTCCCAGTCTTAGCCTTGTTATCACCATTTCTTCTCTCCGATTTCCACTGTGGCAAACATCAGTAAATAATAGAGGCCTAGGCCTGCCTCTTTTTATTGACCAGAACAAAATATACAAAATGTACATAAAACATACCAGAGTGTACAAACAATTGATTCATTAATCAAAAATGTTATATTTGTGAAAAATATTACAAGTCCTCTTTGCTTTTTTATTAACGATGATCTTCAAACTGGTGCAGCAGTCCATAGTCTCCTGAAGAAAATTTATGAAATTTGGCTTGGATCCTGACCATTTCTTCTTATGTAGGCTATGTTAAATTTTACCAAAATAATAAAAAGCTCCAAGAAAAGTAAAATTATTATTATTTAATATTACTTTCATTGAATAATACATAGGCTACGTAGCCTATATGAAAATGAATATAATATTTGTTTTCCTTCAAATGAAATTTTCCATATCCACAGAAAATCCTTGTGTATACACAGTTACAAAAAAAAAAAAAGATGGACAATAGACTCCTTTTCCACTGAACAAAAATCATAGGAATAATCAATATCCAAATTAAATCTCTCTAACACACTTTTAGCTGGATATACTGTATGTAACATTTTAAATGCAGGCCTTATATTTCTAAATATGCTGGTCCACGTTAAGCTTTTATAAGTAGCTGAAGTATCACCTGTTTTAATATTCCTAATATATTTATTAGTAGGCTACAACTTTAAGGATACCAGTGCCTCCTAAAAACAAGCTCTCTTTAACATATATTGCCTCAGAAGAATCACTTCACAAGCTCTTACAAAAATGCATAACTTGTTGGGGTATGGCGTCAAATACAACAACAGCATACTCTCTTGGAGTCCTATAAAAATAACACTGAAGTCACTATTATTACTCGGCCAAAATAAACCCCGACGTCGTGACGCTCGAACATGCGTGGTGACGTCATCGGCGTGCGTCCCGGCCGGATAGAGCATTTTCTGGACAGGACAAACGGTGATGATTGTGTACGTTATCATACAGCGGTGTTTTAAAGTGTCCCGTTTCGTCGTAAAATCGGCCAAGTGAAAGAAACAGGCGAGGGGCGTGAGTGAGTAACGCGGGGAGGTAGTTGACATAGCCTGTGGGTAAGTGAGTAGTTTGTTTATGTAGACTGGAGGTAGAAAGTTCAGCTAGCTAACAGGCTAACCTAAGTAGAAAATAATAAAGTAAATCAAAGTTAAACATCAACAAAATAAAGATCTAAATATCACTACCATAATCCTGAGGAACTTCTTAACTTCATTCTGTACTATATGAAGTGTCATGAAGTTTGTGTGGTTCTTTAAGGTTTTCAGTTCTGTCAGATGTCTGTTTATCAACTTATTGTTTTGTAAACATTAAAACCAATATGTGTTGAGGAACTTTAAGAGTAAGTTTAATGAAATCCTAAAGGTTCTTTCTGCTTTCTTGGTTTATGGTTCAATGTGGTGTCATTGCTACAGAGACCTGTAGAACAGTAGCAACACATGAGTTAAGTGGGCCAGTTTTGTTTATGCTAACTAGGAAAGCTGCGTTGGATAAAAGACTGCGTTTACAGCTGGAGGGAGTCTGCCAGGAATTCAAGAAAGGTTTTCACTATTAAATTAATGCTTTTTCAGTGTGCACTACACAGTTAAGAAAAATCAGTGAGGGAAATGATAAGAACTATGCATGTCATGGTAAGATAATGGTAGGTGGGAGGATAAATGTAAATTGGGCTTGTCGATTTTGAGATGACTGTACAAAAAAAAAACAATTCTTATTTATAAGGATTTTTTTCTTCTTTTTTTATTTATTTATTTTTTTTAAATTTTTTTTTTTTTTGAAGTCCACTGCCTTGTATGATAAATGTAAAGATATTTTAATGGTGAACCCCCAAAATTATTTAATTGTTGGTCTTTTTACATATGCAGATTGCCATTTTGGGCCATAAACTACTTTTTTCCCCCTCGAGTTTAAAAAAGCTTCTTAAAATGTGTCCTTGTGTTTAAAAAGTTTAAATGTGTCTTTGTGCCTGTTGATGTCTGTTGACCATGATATTAACTATTGACTAGTTTACCAGCTGTGCAAACAACCCACCTACTAGTCAGTGTTGACAATACTGTTTTTTGCACATTCCTGGTAAATAAGTGTCTGTTTGCCACATGAATTTTCAGAATATGACAAGATTTTCAATTTGTGACCCTGGACCATAAAACCAGTCATAAGGGTCAATTTTCGAAATTGAGATTTATACATAATCTGAAAGCTGAATAAATAAGCTTTCCATTGATCTATGGTTATGATAGGACAATATTTAGCCAAGATACAACTATTTGAAAATCTTAGCAGAGGGTATAAAAGAATCTAAATATTGAGAAAATCTTCTTTAAAGTTGTCCAAATTAAGTTTTTAGCAATGCATATTACTAATCAAAAAATAAGTTTTTATATATTTACAGTAGAAAATTTACAAAATATCTTCATGGAACATGATGGAAATGATATGTCCTAATGATTTTTGGCATAAAAGAAATGCAATAATTTTAACCTATACAATGTATTTTTGGCTATTGCTACAAATATACCCCAGCGACTTAAGACTGGTTTTGTGGTCCAGGGTCACATATTATATTTACAAGTTCATGCCCCGACTTTTTTTCTATAAAAATTGACTTGTACAGCCTGCATGTTGGAAAATCTTATCTCAGTTTTTCTCTCATTGTTTTGCAGTGGTTGAGACTCCTGCTCTTTCACATCTTGCTGCTGTCATCTTAAATAATGGAGGAGCCTCATGTTCACTGCATGTCCTGCATAAGCAGAAGATGCATGGTCAAACCTGAACCCGGCACTTCCTGTGACCTCATCACCTGCCCTCTCGTATGTGGTGCTATCTTCCACAGCTGCAAGGCTATTGAACACAAGCTGCTGTGCCCGCTTGAAAGGGTGCCATGTCTTAACCAAAGCATTGGATGCCCTTTTACACTGGCCCGTGGCCAGATGGCAGAGCACCTTGAGGTGTGTCCTGCAGGTGTGGTGTGCTGCACTATGGAGTGGAATAGGTGGCCAGTAAACGACGAGGATTATCGTTCGTATGAGAGACTGAGTCAAGAAGCAGATGAGGTGGAGCAGCTTGACATGGCGCTTGCCCTTCAGGACCAACGCACCATGTTAGCTTCACTCAAACTCGTCTCTCTGGCTCCCACTAGTGGCCCGGAGAAAAAGACTAAGGCAGCACGACAAAATGAAAAGCCTGGCCTAGTCTCAGTTGCTCAGCCTCCATGTGTGCAGGTGGAGACCATTGAGATGGAGCCTACGGCTGGCTGCTCGAAAGACAAGATTTCCAATGGGATTAATGGTCTAAAAGAAGAACATTATGGGGAGCTCTACCAAACCACGGTAGAGACAACCAAAAGCCTGGCCGCAGCTCTCAACGTCCTGATCCACCTTAATTCTTCAGAAACCGACTGTACAACCACTAATGCGTCAGCTGGACTTACAGAGTGCAATGGGGAACTGCATGAAAAGTTGAGGATGACAGAGGATGCCGGGTTCAGCTGTGATAAAATAGCTAGCGGAGTAAATGGCCTAAAGGAGGAGCTACAGCCTCAACAGCACCAGAAACTCATGGAACTTGGCAGGAGTTTGGCCTCTGCTCTCGGTGCATTAGGAGATGCTGTCAAAGGCAACGAGCCAATTAATGGCTCGATACTAAACGACAATGGCAGGCTCAATCAGTCAGAAACTTTGGAGTCTGCAGATGTTGATATGAAGGACGTTACATCGGTGGTTGCTGGTGAGACTGGGGCTGTTGGGGGAATCGATGCTGGAGAAAACGCTTTAGATGTTGTTGCTCATGAGGCAACTGGTGAGTGTCGCCCAGTCATGTTGGAAGACATAGATAGGCAAGGTTTCTGTAATGGCTCTCATAGTATTGTAGATCACTTAATGGAAGTGACCACCGAACACCATCAAAACCAAGAGTCCCCAGGTTCTTGGGAGTTTGTTGGTCCTTTAATTCCCCATAGGCCAGAGATCAGACACGATCAACATGCTTTCTTGATCCAGGAGGCCTCTGGATCACAAGCCCCATTGCTGCAGCAACCTGTACATGCTCAGACTCTGACTATCCAGAGAGACAATGCACTACCTATGATGGCATTAGACTTTGAAGACAGGGCTTTTGAGAGGAAACTCCAAAACCTTCAGTTGCTGCGCAATTTTATGCCACTTGCACTTAATGGAGGGAAGGGGTCGTTTACAGAAGTCTTTCCTCATAGAAATCCACATTGCAAAATGGAGGACAAAGCTGTGGACACATCGGATTTGGATCAGGAGCCAATGAATGACCCAATGGGACTTGGTGAAATTGACTTTACGGCAGCTGCTCTTCTGTTCTGCCTGGAGGAGTCACCACGAGCTCGGAGGATATCCGACACAGTCTATGCGTTTGGGGGCACACGTGTTGACTTCGGTACCCAGACTTTTAGCTTCCCCGCTGCCATCTTGGCAACTAGTACGATGGTTGGCGAGGTTGCATCGGCTTCTGCTTGCGATCGAGCTGCACCACGCCTTTCGCAACCAAGTCCATTTTGCACTCTACGGCTTGATCTGACGCTGGAGCAGCTTGTGCCTCGCCCAAGCTGGGCTCCACGCGAGGGCTCCATGTTTACCTTTGAGTGCGGCCAGCTCTTCCGGCGAGAAGAGTTCCTCTCGCATTTTCGCAATGTTCATGGAGATATCCACTCTGGACTCAATGGCTGGATGGAGCACCGTTGTCCATTAGCGTATTATGGCTGCACATACTCCCAACGCAGATTATGCCCATCCAGTCAGCGCTCAAAGGTTGTTCATGACCGTCACCTCAGGTCCTTCGGGGTGCAACTCGTCTCGGAACCTGTGACTGAACCCAAGTGTGATCACCTTAGTGGATTGCCATTTGAAGTACTTCAACATGTAGCCCGATTTTTGGATGGCTTTAGCCTATGTCAGCTGTCAATGGTGTCCCGTACAATGAGGGATGTTTGCGCCAGTCTGCTGCAGACTCGTGGCATGGTGGTGGTACAATGGGAAAAGAAGCAATATTTGGATGGAAGACGAACCTGGCACATAAAAGACAAGGTACAGTATGTCTAAATGGTGGCAGCATGCTAATGTTAAACCACTGCTGATATTAATCAACAATAGGCAGCACCCTTTTTTAAATTATTTTTTTATGCTCTTTAAACACATTGTTCTATTACATGTCCTTACAAAATTTCAGCCAAATACTAATTATAAAAGTTAACTAGATGTGTTCACTATCTGTCTAGCGATATGTGTTTATGCTGAAATATGCAAAAAAAAAAGGTTTGTCTTTTCAAATCTTCTATTGCGTGTCATTATATTTATTGCATTGGCTCATGCATTTTATGTTTCGTGCTTCAGCAGTGTGACAATTTCTGGTAAAGGAGCATAGTGAGCATTGATGCTCCCTGTTTTTTGCACCCCGGCCTTCATGTAAACTAATTGGACATTACAAAAAAATTAAAATAAATAGTAATAATAAAATAAAAACATAAAATCTAATTACACTTCAAACTAATTTTTCCCCAAAGATGGTTTCTGTCCCTTTAGGTAGTTCTCATTACATTGATGTATGTTCAAGTGTTCATTTTTCTAATAAGTTTGGGGATATTTTGACTTTTCTACAGTGGAAGGAAATAGAGACACGTAGTCCATATAACAGTTTGTTTGTTTCTTTCTGACTGTACTCTTTTTCCAAACTCAGTGGATGAAACTATCTAAACGGGTAACAAGTAATACCATACAATTGTTGTTAAGCTGTTAGTTAACTAACTGTTTCGTTTTCCTGCAGGTTTGGCGTTTCAGCACAGCCTTTAGCCCGGTTAACCGGTGGGAGTTTGCGGACATCTCTAGCATGGCAGACCACCTGAAACGTTGCCCATACAATGAAGTTCTCCGACAAGTGGAGGCGGTTCCACTGCCCTGCATGTGCACGACCAGAGAGCTAACGCGAGACGGCAGATCGCTTCGATCTGTTCTTAAACCAGTATCATAATGCTATGGAAACTTAGTTTGCAAATCATAACTAAAACACTACAATATCTAACCTCTTTGATCTAAAATATAATATCACTGTGTAAATAAAAGGAAACTAAATATTTTTTTTGGTTTTGATGCTAAGATTATTTTTTTATTAATATATCAAAGATTAATTTGGTATGAAGGTGTGTGATGCTAATGGTTCCTCTAAGAAAAATGGTTTGGCTTCCTCTGACACAGACCCATGCTTTCTTTGTCAAGACCAAGGACTGGCTTAAAGGAGAGTAAACATTGCTGAAACAAGGCTTAATTCAGTGGGATTATATGAGCCTCAACCTGTCAAATAGCACTTGATTTATTTGTCTTGACACAGCAAGAACATCTCTGTAAAGATTATCAGATAATGACTAATGGTTCCTGTCAGTTCATATCCACGCTAGTATATTTGCATGGTTTGGTTAAGATACTGTTTGAAAAAGGACACCTATGATTATTTTTGGATGGTTCAGTTTTGCTTCATGTTATGGTGACATTGCAGACGGCACTTCACCCTGACCCAGGAACAGCTGTCATGCTTAAGAATTCAAGGTCTTGGATTTATATTGGGTTTCAGAGTAAGAGAGAGTTTCCATTTATAGGAATTTTACAATTGCCACTCTCTTAAAGACTTCATCCAGAAATGGCACCAATGGACTTTAGTCAAATGTCTTTGGACACTCTCTATGTACTGAAGCATACATACTCTAACACCTTAAACTATTTTAATTCATTCTCCAGTACTGTATCACTCAATATCAGCATGCCAACCATATATGAGCATTTAGAGTCAATATTTGCACTTTACTGAATTTTGTGGCTGTCTGCACTCTGATCCGCGCTATCCTCACTAACCCGGAGTAAACAGATGTTCTGCTATTGTGTTTCCTATTGAGTGAGCAGGAAAAGCTTAGGTAACACTATATTTGAGTACAAAGAAAAGCTCTATAACTTGCATATGTGATGTGTGACATATCTTAACCTGTCTTCTGCATTTAAATGTGTGCTGTGATAATTTGTGAAGGCTAATATTTGAAGGCGTGACCTGCAGCTAATGAAACACCACAGAAGTGTTTCTTTTAACCTTTATGGTTTATGGAAAGCTATGCAGCATTTATGTGTTAGGAGCTGTTTTAGGCTTCTCAAATTGTGTGTCACCCAAGGTTGTGTGTTCATTTCCATGTAATCAAAATGAAGTGTTTTTTTTTTGTAATGCAGTCCATATATTGTATTACTGAAGCCATGTTATATGAATTCTGTTTTCTGGTTATTAGGCTGTTTGTTTATGATCTAAGCAGGTGAATTGCCAGTACAGCTGTTGATTGGAGTTGCATGTGGTTTTTGACTTAAATGAATTAAAAATATCTATATATTTTATTATCTTTATTTTGGCTCAGTGTTATTTTATTTATTTATTTTTATGCTAACTCACCACATCCATACTTTAAACAGGTTATACTACAGGAAATTGTGAGCTGCTTTCTCTGAGAATGTGTTGGGTCTCTAAGGTTATAATAAATCTTTATTAACATAAAAGTTAATACAAGACCTACTCAGAAGACCCTGGTATTTCCTGTCCATTACACAGTTTAACTCATAAGTGTGTACATTTACTAAAACAAACAAAAGAGATGTGGCCTTTTGATAAAGATGGCTAAATTAAATTACAGTAGATAGATATGTCAAGATAGGAAGAGGGGAAAACAAACTAAATGTCAGGGGAGTGGTATTTATTTTTGTAGAGCAGAGCCATAATCCAAAGAATTTGTTTCAATTGATGCTGATCAATGCAGCATAAAAAGCTAAATTAAGATTTGTGTCTTAACTGTGTTGAGTGTGCACTTGTAATGCACTTTAAATACTAAAAGTATATTAAAAACTGTACTTTTAGATAATATGACTTGACTTGAGATCATATAATATTAATTAAATAAAACCACTTAAGTGTTCTAAAATAGTCATGAAACTGAACTCTCTTTAAGTATACTTAAGTACTCTTAAAACTTTGTAATAATGTTTTAAACACATTTAGAATCATTCATGTATTAATCATTTGTCACTTGTGCTTTAAAGAAGCAAAGTTTTGGTGTATTGACCCCAGTACCGTTTCTAGGCGTAGCCTAGGGCGCCGCCAGCTGAAGGGGATAACTGACACAACTGAGCAATAATGCAATAACTGACACTTTAAATCAATGTTTCAAGCAACAACAACAAAACAATTGAGCAAAAAACAGATAAAGACAAAATGTAGCCATTTATAGTATCTAAACATGTATCCAAATGTAATAAAATTAATTTATGTGTGATTTATGTGTAAATTATGTGCAATGTCTTAGCTACTAGGGATTGTTACATAGGGCTATATAGACATCTAGTGGCAACACAATGATATTACAGATAATAAATTGTGCAAAATGTTAATCTTATGTCAATTTACAAATAATGCATTCAGATTTGTGGAACTCTATCTCCACAAATCAGTGTCGTTACTATGACAACCAATTTGAATGTAACAAGAAACTGGTGTCTGAAAAGAATATATATATATAAAAAACAAACAAAAAAACATATATATATATATATATATATATATATTTAATTTGGGGGGGTGCCAATAGGGATTTCGCCTAGGGCGTCAAATTGGCTAGAAACGGCCCTGATTGACCCACATACTAAATCAAATGTAATGGTCTTGATTAATAACCTTAACTGTATTGTGTTATTTGATAGTACATTTAATGTTAATACATTTTAAATATACTAAATTGCAACTTCATCATTACAAATGTGTAATGACAAATATATATATATATATATATATATATATATATATAAATGACAATAGAAATTAAACACAAATAATATTCAAGTATTTTTAAACTTACCATGCTTGTACATTCAGCAGTACACTTAACCATATTTCAAAAACAGCAAAATTATGAGAGACACGTACTATGACTTGAAGGGGGATGTTGAAACTAAAATGAAATGAAATTGAATGTCCTGAGACCTTTCTGAGCCATGCAGCGCCTCCTGAAAGATACGTTTGTTTCCAGTAAACTAGAAACAGTTGACGCACAATGTTACAAACCGTCCTGTATGAAGTGAGATCTCTTTACAACCCTATACGACGCACAGTTGTCCCCTCTCAGCCACTGTATCGCATTAAATGTCAACAGTACTGCGTGTATTTTTAGCGCAGCCATTTATAATGTCAGTGACCGAAGACGCATAGAGATCAGTCCCGGTTACAGACACCTGTGTGTTTTACACGGCATGGCTGTGTTCAGGTTTGGTGTCATTCTGACCCCAGAGTGTTTGGATATCGAGGTGTTTGTACTGGGCTCTCGGCCGGAGATGGGACACTGGGATCCGAGCCGAGCCGTGAAGATGAGTCCGAGCCGCTCGGTTCTGTCCACCTGTGAACCGTGTCTGTGGATCGGAGAAGTGCGTCTGTCCCAGCCGCATACAGATAAACTGTGGTTTAAGTTTATAAAGCGTGTCGATGGGAACTTCATTTGGGAAGGTACGTGAAGATATAATGGACAAGCTGTGAGGACGATGCAAACACGCTGTTTCTAATGGATATTCGGTTTAAATGAAACATCAATTTTAATGAAGGACAAATACGCGCGCAAATAACATTCAGAGTGTAATGAATGTTTTGACTCACTAGATGGAGCTGATGTTTCAAAGTCTGACTTGCAAGGCCACGAATTTATGAACCTTTTCGGTTAACATTTGACATTTAACATGACAGTTTACAGCGGTAACCAACCACACTCGCTCCTGGAGGGCCGGTGTCCGGCAGAGTTTAGCTCCAACTTGCCTCAACACACCTGCCTTGAAGTTTCAAGTATACCAAGCAAGACCTTGATCAGGTGCCTCAGGTGTGGTTGATTAGGGTTGGAGCTAAACTCTGCAGGACACACGTTTGGTGACCCCTGGTTTACAGTCTCTAACTGTATTGTAACTACATGTTAACTACATGTCAACTAATTATCATTCAAAAATCTGCTGAAGCTGGTTGCCTTAAATTTTTTAAGTTGGCTCAACTTTTTTTTTTTTTTTTTACAGTATAATACTCTAATGACTGCTAGTTGACACGCAGTTGCAAAGTTACTTACTGTTGTTAATAGAATGTCTAAAGTGGACTATCAAAATAAAGTGTTACCTAATGCAATAATAAGCATTTTCAAAAAATAAAAATAAATAAGGTACAATGAAGTAACATTATTCTACTCCCCTTGAACCATCGTACAATAAAACTAAATGTAAAAGTGTAATAGCATTAAAAATGACTTTCAACATAACATGAATGCCTGGAAAGAGATTTAGGGTTTTCGGAGAAAAGCAGGAGTGCGTTCCAGTGAATTATTCATGGTTTATATCATAAATTAAATCAGGAGAGCAGGCCACAAATGCACAGTATTTGTTATCTTTATTCATACTGTTACAGCGGAATGCAAAGGAAAAATGGAAATAATGAAGAGGAAAAGAATGCAGCGAACTGAGAAGAGCTCTTGCCATAGCTACGCTTTTTATTTCCTGTCACATTAAAATACCAAACGTCAAAAGTTAAACTCACAATAATGGATTGTTTGTAGCTCAACTTTGTGACTTGAACTGATTTGTTTCAGACTTTTTGAGTGGAACTTCCCCAAACCGGAAGTGAATCCCATAATTTTAAAACCAGCAGACTGACAGACTAGTTAGGAAAATGGTGGATAGTGAGAGTATGGAGCTCATACTCTAAGAGGAAAAACATAACTTGAGCAAACCGAGCAAAAAAAAAACATGCAATTTGGTGCAGATAGATACTTATATTTAGATCATTAAATCATTAAATATCTCACAGCAAAGAGACACGTAGCTACTATGACTTGAAGGGGGATGTTGAAACTAAAATGAAATTAAAAGGCCTTATTTAAAATATATGAACTATTAGTCAGATGACAAAAAGTTTTGATCACGCTGATAATTTGGAGGCTTTTACAGAATTCATGTATCAAGTACTGTATGACATACAGTGGGCTTTATAGAGTTCAGTGAAAATGATGCTGGCATAATGGACTGACCTGATGATGCCACAGAGACAGGGCTGTACGTTAACCTTTTTGTTGTTTTTTGCACATAGCACTGGTGCTACAGTGGTTGAAAGTTTTGTAGCACAGGCCAAACAGTTGTAGCACAAAATATCATATCATCATTTTATTCAGGAGTATCACAATTCACGATTTTATCACAATTCTTTGTCATGTTGGTTTTGTTATTAAGTTGCCTCAGCAGTACAGCCAAACTAATTTCCCTATTGTAAAAAAAATAAATAAAAGCCTTTCAAGGTAACAAAATATAAAATACAAAAGAATGGCAGACATTTAGGACAAAGTGGGCGAAAATAAAAATCTTTGTCATTATTTTATCTTTGTTATTAGAAAATAAGAATAAAAGATATACATTACAAATACACCTAATATACAAATAAAACAAAGAGTGCTTTATTTTTCAGATACAGTATGCTATAGCAGTAACATTAAATATTAAGTATTATAATAAAACACTAAATGCATCAATTATACATTTTTTTTAAGCAACTGTATTAAAGTTCATCAGCCATGAGCAGTGAGTGATTTCTCTCTCTCTCTCTCTCTCTCTCTCTTTGTTTTGTTTTTTGTTTTTGTTTGTTTTGTTAATATTAAAGGAATAGTTCAGCCAAAAAAATGCTATTTTGAAAAATGTGGAAAACCAAAGTTGCTGGTCCACAGTGACTTCCACAGTATTTTTTTCCCCCCTACTGTCAAAGTCAATGTGGACCAGCTACTGTTTGGTTACCCACATTCTTCAAAATATCTTATTTTGTGTTCAGCACAAGAAAGAAATTAATACAGGTTTGGGACAACATGTGAGTGAGTAAATAATGACAGAAATTACAATTTTAGGGTGAACAATCCCTTTAGTTTAATGACAGTCGGGAGCATGTTTAGTTCTGTCCCTTTAAAAGCTGCACACATCCATTTCTCTCTTAACTGTTTACTTTCATTTTAGACATAACTAACTGTGTTTAAATAAACCTTGTGTGCTTTTGACAGATATTAGACGCGGAAGACAACTTACAAGTTGAGTTAAGTCTTAAACTTAAGTCTAGGAATCAGGCGCTGTTTGTGCGGGAGCTTCATTTCTTCAAAAGCAGACCGTGGCGTGGAGACATTTTAATCGTCCACCATCAAAAATTGTCATATCGCACACCCCTAACAAGTATATAACAAGTATGGGCCCTGTGCACAGAATTTGCTATGGGGCCCCCTCAAAATCACGTTCGCGGGGGGTTATGAATACATAAAAATTAATACATAAAACAGGACAGAAACGAATACTGATAGATATTACCGAATTCACGACAAATGCAACAAACTTAATAATGCATTTTTGTCACATAGAAGAGCACTTGACAGTAAAGCATTGATTTTGAGCTAGACTTCTGGAAAGGTATTGCTAAAAAAATGTGTCATCATTTCCTCACCCTCGTGTTGTTCCAAACCTGTATGATTTACTTTCTTTTGTTGAACACACAAAAAGATTTTGTATAATGTTACCAAACCATTTTGGTTACCCTTGATTTCTATGGCCAAAAATTTCTTAAATTTCTCAATGTTCTTATGTTCCACAGAAGAAAGAAATTCATACAGGTTTGGACATGATGTTGAGTAAATAATGACAATTTTCATTTTTGGGGTGAATCTCCCTTTCAGAACTTTATTATTTGTAAATAATGAACACCTAAATTATATGAGACACTGATATTTATCTTTAATCCCTTATTGAATTAACATTTTACTTCAATTAAAATTCATTATAACTAAAGATCTAAAAAGAAAGAGGTTCTTGCTTTCAGAGTTTAGCTGACTAGTATTAGTAGGATGGTGGTCACAAGAAGTAAAACCATGGTCCTCATTACCATGGTTATATGGTTTTTTAAATAAATGATAAGTAATAATAAACTATAAAATTTGTAGTAAAAAAAAAAAAAACTAAACATGAAGAAACTACAAAACACCTTCTATAAAATTAAAATATTCCACAATATGTAATAACAGTAATATTTATAACAAATACATTTCTGCCAACATAGGCTATTTGTAGTTAATAGTTAATAACTTTAAGTTAAATTATGGTGCTGAATTGACAAGCTAATTGGCATTTTCCAATAGGCTATACCTCATTGTCGTGGCTGTTTTCAGCCAGCATCACAACAGAACCTTTAATGTTCTCATATCACATGACTGTATAACAATTCTGTGTGACATCTGAATGGATCAAGTGGCTTGCGCTGTTTATCACTTATAAATCGTGGCAGAAGCGTGGCGCACGTTCGACAGCGCTGTGTGGGTGACTGATCCCGCTCTGCTTTGACACGTGGCTGGCGAATGCATCGGGGAGCGCTGCTTCACACTTTTGGAGTAGGCCTATTTGCTTTATGCGGTTTCGCATGAGCTGTAATGTAAAAACAGCGCCTAATATCGGGATGTCTCCCTCGTTTCGGCGATCGGCCCACTACTTGAATAGAATGTCCCGGTGCTCCCGATGGCCAGTAGGTGATCTCGGGGACCCCCAGACCTCTATGCACTCTGTCACCCTTTTGCCCCCACTAGCGACGCCCCTGATCACACACACACACAAACAAACAAGCACAACGAAATCACTTCACACTATTAAGCGGCAGTGTTATGAACATGCAAAACTGTATCGCACATGTGCTGCAGTGGTAAATTTATTAATCGCACAGACCTGTTTTTTCATAGCACGTGTGACATATATGTCGCACTGTATAAACCTGCACAGAGACCCTTTTTACATTTCTAGGGTCATTAGAAGAGGAAGTCATTATAGTTGGGTTAACTTCTATAATGGGAGACTACAGCAATGAATTAATTGTATAACTTTTATGGTCCCATTTGATCAAATCGTTTTTAACTTGTAAACTTGTCAAATTAAAAACACAAAAAGGCATTTTCTTACTTTAAATAAAATTAACATGAATTGAAATAAAGTAAAACATAAACAACTTAAAATTGATTCAAAATATGAATAAAAACTATAATAGCATCTCAGTGATACTAAAATAACACTGCTTTCTATTATTTATTTATTTTTTTCTTATTTTGTAAAATTGTTGAAATTATATTGTGGACTTTCGCAAAAATAAAAATGCACAAATCATATATGTTGAAGTTACTTATGTCTTTCATTCCAGTGGCTTTCTTATTTTTGGCTATACATCTCAGTTTCGCAAGATACAGACTACAAAACAATATTTTGAAGATCATTTCCATATATGGAGTTCTAGCTTGAAACTCTAGATGGTGCAGTCTGATAGGTCTAACTCAATCTGACCTAATAACATCATTATCACGTGGCACAGCTGATTGGTTCTCTCCTGTATCGGTAGCCAATGAGCTCACTGCTCAACATTCAAATATATGACTTGCTGCAGTTTGCAGCATGCTTCAGAAACCCTTCACCTTCCCCAGCTCCCCCTGTATAGATCTGCTACGAGGTGATTCATGTATGCTATATGGGGTTTATTTCATGTATGTTATATTTGCAGCAGCAGTATTTCTTACATGCTCACCAGTCTTGGTACTTGCTCTGCAGTGGCAGCAGCAGCAGCAGCAGCGTAGCAGATCTATTCCGCCAAGACCAAATACATTAACATCGTCATGTACATTACCATGCCAATCCCTCTGAGAGTTGTCATGACAGAACTATTCTTATTTTGATGTTGTATATCCTCAATACCGGCTAGTCTCCATCTCTCTGTCTTTTACCCCTCTGCGTTAACACTACTTTTCCACAGCACTGTATCTATATATAGGATTTGGATTGATTGGGAATTTACTGGATAATATACAAATGTTGTACAGTATATGATTGTTCATTTAGCATTTTGCATTGTTTTATTCTTTTACACATCATGTAGAAAAGTATTTCACTGTCATAAGACCAAACTTTGAACTTTGCTTTGGGAGCCAAGCGGCAAATATTTCAAACTGAAGAAAACTGCAGTGTCATTCAAACCTGAACACGACCTGCTTTGTCAGAGAAGCCAAGCTGTCGTCCTTACATTACTCAGTGGCGGTCTTCTCATTCTGTCATGTTTCTTATTTGGATGAATACGCCTGTGCGTGACAAATCGAAGATCTGCTCCAGTGCTCACACCGTGTGTTGACTGAGGTTTTGATTGAGCCATTGTTTGCTGGCATCTTGTCTATTCAAACAGTCTCTTATGAAAACAACCGAGATCTTTATTATGTCAAGATGTGTTTTTCTGATTGAAATGATGCTTGTTGATTGCACACCATAGCAGGTGAATTGGCTCTGAGCGTGCCTCAGGTAAGCAAGCATGAATTGATAGTCCTCCAGTTGAGATAAAAGTACTCTGATCAGTGGAGTGTTTCAATTGGCAACGTCCAGACAGGGACAGACTTGGTTTAGGATGTATTGGCCTGTACACTTCAGTTGGTTCTAATTCTGCACCATGTTTTCCTGTATATGACCTAGAGGAAAAACTATATGATAGAGTGTGAACCATTTTTAGTTCAGAGAGGACTAGCTGCTGCATGCGGGGTAGAAATGAAAGCAATGCATATTTCTAAATGATTACATTAAAAAAAAATTACATCACTTGCTCACCAAAGGATCCTCTGCAGTGAATGGCCGCCGTCAGAATGAGAGTCCAAACAGCTGATAAAAACATCAAAATAATCCACAAGTGATCCACACCACTCCAGTCCATCAATTAACCTCTTCTATCCATAACATTGCTTTCTCCAGTGAAAAAGTCATCTTGGCTAAATCAGGAGAGAATTATTCACATATCAAGCACTGTTTATAAGTGAAAACAGTCCAACACCGCTTTAAACAAATATGTGGGTGGATTTTGATGTGAGAGGACAACAGAGGATGGACTTTTCACATGGAGGAAGCATTATTATGGATTATCGGGCAAAAGTAACATTTTAAAGTTAAAATGTCTAAATTATGGATTTGTTTTTCACAAACACACAGCTTTTCGCTTCACAAGATTTTAACTGATGGACTGGAGTGGTGTGGATTACTTGTGTATGATTTTGATGTTTTTATCAGCTGTTTGGACTCTCATTCTGACGGCACCCATTCACTGCAGAGGATCCACTGGTGAGCAAGCGATGTAATGCTAAGTTTCTGCAAATCTGATGAAGAAACAAACTCATCTACAAAAAAGCAAAGTTTCATTTTTGGGTGAACTATACCTTTAAGCACAAAAACGTGTTCTGAATGAGATTCTGTATTCCACTGTGCTGCTTTACCATTGCTATAGAATTTAGAATCAAAACAATCCATTTTATAAATTAGATTTTAGAACTGAATGTCAAATCAAGCAAAAATAAATAAATAACAGTTTTGGTAAACTTACTGCATTTTGGCTTTGTATGGCAATATTGCTTTAACACATACAAACTCAAGCCCACCAATTTAAACTCCATCATCTGCATACTGAGAATGAGAGAATGAGAATGAAAATGAGCTTTATTGCCAGGTATGTTTACACATACGAGGAATTTGTTATAGTGACAGAAGCTCCACAGTGCAACAGAATGACAGCGACAGGACAGGACACAGATAATGAAAAGAATAATATACAAATATACAAAATAGACAATGTACAAAATAGCAAAAACACAATATATAATATAGACAATTATGTATGTACATGTATGATATGTGCAAATTTGAAATGTAAATAAGTATGTGTGTTAAATAAATAATGTATAATAGTGTTGTGTGTTCCACGTTTATTGTCAACTGTTCATGAGATGAATTGCCTGAGGGAAGAAACTGTTTCTGTGCTGGCCGTTCTGGTGCTCAGAGCTCTGTAGCGTCGACCAGACGGCAACAGTTCAAAGAGGGAGTGTGCTGGAATGGAGTCTATGTGAATGCCCCACTTCAGGTCCTGAGAAATTGTGGTGCCCAGGAATCTGAATGACTCCACTGCAGTCACAGTGCTGTTCATGATGGTGAGTGGGGGGAGAGCAGGGGGGTTTCTCCTGAAGTCCACGATCATCTCCACTGTTTTGAGCGTGTTGATCACCAGGTTGTTAAGACTGCACCAGACAGCCTGCTGCTCAACCTCTTGTCTGTAAGCAGACTCGTTACCGTTCTGAATGAGGCCGATGACTATGGTGTCATCTGCAAACTTCAGGAGCTTGACAGAGGGGTCTTTAGAGAAGAACAGTGAGGAGAGGACGCAACCCTGGGGGGCACCAGTGCTGATCGTACAGGTGCTGGATGAGAATTTACCAAGCTTTACTAGCTGCTGCCTGTCTGTCAGGAAGCTGTTGATCCACTGACAGACAGAGGTGGGGATGGATAGCTGAGATAATTTGGGCTGGAGGAGTGATGGGATGATGGTGTTAAAAGTGGAGCTGAAGTCTACAAACAGGATCCTCACATAAGTCCTTGGTCTGTCGAGATGTTGCAGGATGTAGTGCAGTCCCATATTGACTGCATCATCCACAGACCTGTTTGCTCTGTAGGCAAACTGCAGGGGGTCCAGTAAGGGTCCAGTGATGTCCTTCAGATAAGCCAAAACCAGTCTTTCAAATGATCTCATGGCCACAGATGTTAGAGCCACAGCTCTGTAGTCATTAAGTCCAGTAATTTTGTGTTTCTTTGGGACGGGGATGATGGTGGAGCATTTGAAGCATGAGAGGACTTCACACAGCACCAGTGATCTGTTGAAGATCTGTGTGAAGATGGGGGCCAGCTGGTCAGCGCAGGTTTTCAGACAGGCTGGTGTCACACCGTCTGGGCCTGGTGCCTTCCTTCTCTTGTTCTTTCTAAAGACCTGACGCACATCATCTTCACTGATCTGCAGTGCAGGAGGGGGGAGGGGGAGAGGGGGGTTGCAGGAGGTGTGAATGGTGTTTTTTCAAACTGCTATAGATTTCATTCAGATCGTCTGCCAGTTGTTGATTCTCCACAGTGCTGGGGGATGGTGTCTTGTAATTGGTGATGTCTTTCAGACCTTTCCACACTGAAGCAGGATCACTGGAAGAGAATTGGTTCCTTAGCTTTCCAGAATAATTCCTCTTTGCCACTCTGATCTCCTTTTCCAGGGTGTATTTGGCCTGTTTATACAACAATCTGTCCCCATTCCTGTGAGCATCTTCTTTGGCCTGATGGAGCTGTCGGAGTTTTGCTGTGAACCATGGTTTGTCATTGTTGTAGGTTAAATGAGACCTGGTAAGAATGCACATATCCTCACAGAAACTGATATATGATGTTACGGTCTCTGTGAGCTCGTCCAGCTTGGTGGCAGCAGCTTCAAAAACAGTCCAATCAGTGAGGTGGAAGCAGGCTTGTAAATCCCGTTCTGCTTCATTAGTCCATCTTTTTACAGTCCTTAATACAGGTTTAGGTGATTTCAGTTTCTGCCTGTAGGTTGGTATAAGATGAACTAAACAGTGATCAGAGAGCCCCAAAGCTGCCCGTGGGACAGAGTGATATGCATACTTTATTGCTGTGTAACAGTGATCCAGTATATTACTCTCTCTGGTGGGACATGTGATGTGCTGTCTGTATTTTGGCAGTTCAGGGGAGAGATTTGCTTTATTAAAGATAAATTATCCCCAAGAATAATTAAAACAGAGTCCGGGTGCTGTTGTTCTGTCTCTGTGATCTGATCCGCCAGTTTCTGTAAAGCTGAGCTCACGTGCGCTTGCGGAGGAATGTAAACACTCACGAGAATGAACGAGCAAAACTCCAGCGGCGAATAGAACGGCTTACAGTTAATGAAGACAGCTTCTAGGTCTGAACAGCACATCTTCTTTAACAGTTACATCTGTACACCACCTTTCGTTGATGTAAAAGCATGTCCCGCCCCTGCGTGATTTCCCTGTTGGCAGAATAAGCACGCTGTCTGGAATGGAGTCATTCAGCCAGGTTTCCGTGAAACACAGCAGCAGTTTGAAAAATCCTTATTTTTCCGGGAGAGCAGAAGGAGTTCATCCGTTTTGTTGGGTAGAGAACAGAGATTTGCCAGATGGATGCTAGGCAATGGCTTCCGAAATCCATGCTCTCTGAGCTTCACGAGCGCGCCGGCTCGCTTCCCCCTTCTGTGCGTCCTGAAGCGTTTGACCAGCGCTGCTGCTCCGCCAACTACAACATTCAGCAAAACGTCCGAATAATCAAAATCTGGTAAAAAGTTTTGTGGTGTGTTCTGCCAAATGTTCAGCAACAAAAAACAGGAAAAACTAACAAAATCAGTACAAACAATGGAGAGCTAAGCCTGTGGCTGCCATGTGGCGCCATTTTAGAAATACTGTATGGTGTATATAGTATGCAATGTATGTATGCGGCTTCAGATGAGACTGTAAGCATGAGAAGAGTAATGGCATAGGTTTTGTTCATGCTATATGAGTCAGCGTGAAGAGCTTGTTTGCTGTGTGGGCTGCAGCTGTGAGACTCTCATCAGCCCAGCAGTGGAAAGGGTGACAGCAGTGGGGTGGGATGATAAATGTCGGACAAATAACAAACCCCCCACGTACTTTCAGGACGAATGTGAGTTTAGGATGCATGCAATTTCAGAACGCTCTCCCTCATTACAGTGCATTACATGTAGAACTGAGGCAGCACTGCGCTACAGTTTTAGCAACGCAAGGACTCATTTGAATGTTTATTGTTTTATGAATCAAGCTTATGACCTGACCATCAAAATTATGCAGAATTATGCCCATTACAGGAAGTTGCTGAATTAATGAAGGAAACCCTTAGCTTTTAAATGTGAACTCTCAGAGGCCAGGAACAGGTGACCTGCAGAGTCTGAAAAACACTCAGTAATTTAATTGGCTATTGACCTTACCCTTCAGAAATAAAAGGCTTACACAAAAAAAGCATTTTTTTTTTTTTTCTCAAAAAGCGACAATAATGTGTATTTCAAAAGTTTTTCAAGAGACCCTGAAACTTTGAAGCATGAAATAAATGTAATTTCCATTGTTAAAATTCTAATTTAGATCCCAACTGTTGTATAATTAAGAAGGAATAAGAATGTTTATTTCATTTAACATTAGTACAAGTGTAAAACACTATGTAAAATAATTCATTGGCATAGAGTAGATCAGAAATGTGTTGGAGTGAATTATTTATTTATTCAAACATTAAAACATATGTAATGTCCTCCAAAATACATTAAAATGCTTTTTTGGGGGGAGCTTAAAGTTAAAAGATATCAAGTTGGTAAACTATAACTGTTCTGACATCATAAGTCTCTTTGAGAAATAAGCAGTTTATTTAAAAAAATAAATAAAAAATGGACATATATTAGTCTGCCAAACCATAATCAGTAAGGTCAGTTGTTCATTAAAAATAAATTATAAATTGTATCTATATCTATATCTATATATCTACAACCTGAATTCCGGAAATGTTGGGATGTTTTTTAAATTTGAATAAAATGAAAACTAAAAGACTTTCAAATCACATGAGCCAATATTTTATTCACAATAGAACATAGAGAACATAACAAATGTTTAAATGGAGAAATTTTACACTTTTATCCACCAAATGAGCTTATTTCAAATTTGATGCCTGCTACAAGTCTCAAAACAAAATTGGCACGGGGGCAACAAAGGGCTGAAAGAGCAAGAAATTTTGAAAAGATTCAGCTGGGAGAACATCTAGCAACTAATTAAGTAAATTGACATCAGGTCTGTAACATGATCAGCTGTAAAAGGGATGTCTTAGAGAGGCAGAGTCTCTCAGAAGGAAAGATGGGCAGAGAAACCAGAAACCACTGTCGGTAAACACAATCCGCCGTGCCATCTGCAGATGTCAACTAAAGCTCTATCATGCAAAAAGAAAGCTATATGTGAACATGGTCCAGAAGTGCCATTGTGTCCTGTAGGCCAAGGATCATTTAAAATGTACATATGCTCCCTTCCAGACAACGTCTATTTCAGCAGGACAATGCAAAACCACATACTGCAGCTATTACAACAGCATGGCTTCGTAGTAGAGGAGTCTGGGTGCGGAATTGGTCTGCCTGCAGTCCAGATCTTTCACCTATAGAGAACATTTGGCGCATCATTAAACTAAAAATAAATCAAAGATGACCATGAACTCTTCAGCAGCTGGAAACCTATATCAGGCAAGAATGGGACCAAATTCCAACACCAAAACTCCAGAAACTCATAACCTATCACTATATATATACAGTGGTGTGAAAAAGTGTTGGCCCCCTTCCTGATTTTTTAATTTTTAATTTTTTAATTGTTTGTCACACTTTAATGTTTCAGATCATCAAACAAATTTAAATATTAATCAAAGATAACACAAGTAAACACAACATGCAGTTTTTAAATGAAGTTTTTTATTATGAAGGGAAAACAAAATCCAAACCCACATGGCCCTGTGGGAAAAAGTGCTTGCCCCCTCCTATTAAATCATGAAAGAACTGTGATTAACCACATTATTTTAGAAAGCTGAGTTAAATTTCACTAGCCAAACCCAGGCCTGATTACTGCCAGACCTGTTGAATCAAGAAATCACTTAAATAGAACCTGTCTGACAAAGTGAAGCATGTTTAAAGAGCAACACATCATTCCACGATCTTAAGAAATTCAAGAACAGATGAGAAACAAAATAGTTGACATGTATCAGTCTGGAAAGGGTTATAAAGCCATTTCTAAGGCTTTGGGACTCCAGCAAACTATGGTCAGAGCCATTATCCATAAATGGAGAAAACTTGGAACAGTGGTGAACTTTCCCAGGAGTGGCCGGCCTACTAAAATTACTCCAAGAGCACAAAGACGACTCATCCATGAGGTCATAAACGAACCCAGAACAACATCTAAAGAACTGCAGGCCTCACTTGCCTCAATTAAAGGGTTAGTTCGCCCATTTAAGACATGAAGTTGTATGCAATCCTTACCAGCACTATAGTGCATACACACTGACCCACCCTTTAGTCACCTCCCTGGTCAGAGTTCTGGCCGCTGGAAGTTTTTCAAGATAGTACTCCCGGTTAGTTTCCGGGGCCTCAAAACTGGGTGTATTTGGCCTATATAATAATAAAAAAATGATTTGCGTTTCAAAGCTTGATTAATTTACATCACAAAAAACACGCCTGACAAAATTCATACCTCAGTTTTAATCGGCACTATTTTCTTTCCATTTCTATCAATCCGCGCTGCTGTCAACGTCAACAGTGCGCACGTTCAGATCAGCTGTTCCATAGTGTTTACACAATCGAATGACAACGACATAAAAAGTAGAAAATGAACAATGGTGCGAACTTGTAAATTCCCAGGCTGTGACCACAAGAATGTGCCGGGATCACCGTTCAGATTCCATCGTTTTCCAGTTTCGGATATAGCTACGAGACAGCTTTGGCTGGTTGCCATCGGCTACTCTGCGGGAGCTAAAATATCGAGAATCAAGGATTTCCGTGTGTGCAGTTCTCACTTCAGCGAAGACGATTACATCCCCAACCAAGGAGGAAAAAGAAAAAAAATGATTTTAAAGAGTTTTGCTGTACCAGTACCACGGGTAAGCTCTATTTACTAACTTTATGATCCAATGTCTAAACTGTACGGTAAACAAGCTGAAAATTACTTTCATCATCATCTGTTCCGTCTGACATTGTGCTAAAATTGGTTTGTCATCAGAAGTTTCGTAGTCAGACATGTTGTCAGCGAGTCGCGCTATCAACAGCTGATCTGAACGTGCGCACTGTTGACGTTGACAGCAGCGCGGATTGATAGAAATGGAAAGAAAATAGTGCCGATTAAAACTGAGGTATGAATTTTGTCAGGCGTGTTTTTTGTGATGTAAATTAATCAAGCTTTGAAACGCAAATCATTTTTTTATTATTATATAGGCCAAATACACCCAGTTTTGAGGCCCCGGAAACTAACCGGGAGTACTATCTTGAAAAACTTCCAGCGGCCAGAACTCTGACCAGGGAGGTGACTAAAGGGTGGGTCAGTGTGTATGCACTATAGTTATATAGTTATATATACCTTATAGTGCTGGTAAGGATTGCATACAACTTCATGTCTTAAATGGGCGAACTAACCCTTTAAGGTCAGTGTTCATGATTCAACAATAAGAAAGAGACTGGGCAAAAACAGTTCCAAGGCAAAAGCCACTGCTGACCAAAAAGAACACAAAGACTCGTCTCACATTTGCCAAAAAAAATATCTTGATTATCCCCAAGACTTTTGGGCAAATATTCTGTGGACTGATGCGACAAAAGTTAAACTTTTTGGAGAGTGTGTGTCCGTTACATCTGGCATAAAACCAACACAGCATTTCATAAAAAAAACATCATACCAACAGTCAAACATGGTGGTGGTAGTGGGATGGTCTGAGGCTGCTTTGCAGCTTCAGAACCTGGATGACTTGCCATAATTGATGGAACCATGAATTCTGCTCTCTATCAGAAAATCCTGAAGGAGAATGTCCGGCCATCAGCCTCAAGCTCATGTGCACTTGGGTTCTGCAGCAGGACAATGATTCCAAACACAGCAGCAAGTCCACCTCTGAATGTCTCAAGAAAAAAAATTAAGGTTTTGGAGTGGCCAAATCAAAGTCTGGACTTAAATCCAATTTAAATGCTGTGGCATGACCTTAAACAGTCCATTCATTCATGCTCGAAAACCCTCCAATGTGGCTGAATTAAAACAATTATGCAAAGAAGAGTGGGCCAAAATTCCTCCACAGTGATGTGAAAGACTCATTGCCAGTTATCACAAACGCTTGATTGCAGTTGTTGCTGCAAAGGGTGGCACAACCAGTTATTAGGTTTAGGGGCAAGCACTTTTTCACACAGGGCCATGTGGGTTTGGATTTTGTTTTCCCTTCATAATAAAAAACTTAATTTAAAAACTGCATGTTGTGTTTACTTGTGTTATCTTTGATTAATATTTAAATTTATTTGATGATCTGAAACATTAAAGTGCGACAAACATGCAAAAAAAATAAAATAAATAAAATTTCAGGTAGGGGGCCAACACTTTTTCACACCACTGTATACATGCAAGCTTCCATCGTTTTGTGATATTCATGATCCAAAATTCTAAAAATAATAACAACTTTTTTAAAGAATGATTGGTTACACTTTATATTAGGTGGCCTTAACTACTATGTACTTACATCAAAAAATAAGTACAATGTACTTATTGTATTGCAAAACACTTTTAATGCTATCGAGGTGGGATACGGGTAAGGTTAGGGACAGGTTTGGTGGTCTGGGTAGGTTTAAGGGTGGGTTAAGGTGTAAGGGATGGGTCAACAGAGTAATTATAAATGTAATTACAGAAATTAATTACAGATGTAACTACATACAGGTATGTTTAAAAATATAAGTACAATGTAAAAACATGTATGTACACAATAAGTGCATTGTATCAAATGATTAATTTAAATGTAAGAACATTGTAGTTAAGGCCACCTAATATAAAGTGGGACCGAATGATTTAATGTGTGCATTTCACATATTAAAAATGCAACTGAAATATGTTATTATTTTAGATCATGTTACATCACCTGACATTTAAAAGTCAATAAATAAATAAATTTGTTGAAAATAGTAATAACTTAGAACAACTGGTAACACTTCAGTATAGGGACCAATACTCACTATTAACTAGTTGCTAATTTGCATGCCTATTATTAACATATTGGCTGTTTATTAGCACTTATAAAGCACATATTCTACATCCCTAATCCTACCCAATACCTAAACTTAACAACTACCTTACTAACTATTAATAAGCAGCAAACTAGGAGTTTATTGAGGCAATTGTCGTAGTTAATAGTTTGTTAATAGCTAGAATTGGACCTTAAATTAAAGTGTGACCTAACAACTAAAAACTAGATTTTTACAAGAATTTACTTTTCATTGTATAATTTATTCTAGTTTGTCATTGATCCATGTGTAAATGATTGAGATGATTGTGTAAATAACTGATAAATGTTTGATGTGTGTGTCTATAGGCAATGGGCCACATCATGACAGGCACTGTGTGTATGACGACAGTAACATGGTGGACGGGGTATACTGCCATCCGATTGGTCACTGGATCGAAGAGACGGGCCACACAGATGAGATGAAACACACTACCAACTTCTACTTCAGCATAGCGGGACAGCAAGCCATCCACTTCTCTCAGTATGTGTGAATGAATTTCCCATCCATCATGAGTTTTAAAGTGAAGTCACATATACCTTTGCTTGGCAAAATTCATATAAGAAATCCAGTCATTCCAGTACAATCTGTGTGAAATTTTGCATGAGGGGAAAGTTCCCTGCTCAGATTTATCTTATACTTAAGTTGGTCACAGATTTTCTGCATTGACAAACAGAAAGCTACTTGGTTTGAAAGTGACTTCTGTTTGAGCAGTGCTTCATACCTATCTAAGCAATTGACATTAGACAGTGGACCTTTTTTGCACATGAAATTTAGCTGAAAATTTGCCAATGCCATCGCACCTTTTGTGTGTTCTATGTCATTCTGGTTTCTCTCACTCTTAAGGTGTAAAGTGACCAACTTTAAAGGAAAAGAAATTCAAATTTGCTGACAAAATTACTCACCTTCATACAATCCAAGATATAAATGAGTTTGTTTCTTCATCAGAACAGATTTGGTGAAATGTAAAGTTTAAAGTTAAAGTGGCTTAACATTGGATTTGTTTCTTACAAACATGCAGAGTTTTACTTTACAAGATGTTAACTGATGGACTGGAGTGGTGTGGATTAATCCACTTTACTTGTGGATTATTGTGATGTTTTTATCAGCTGTTTGGACTCTCATTCTGACGGCACCCATTCATTGCAGAGGATCCATTGGTGAACAAGTGATGTAATGCTACATTTCTCCAAATCTGTTCTGATCAAGAAACAAACTCATGTACATGTTGGATGACCTGAGGGTGACTAAACTTCAAGCACATTTTCATTTTTAGGTAAACTAGTCCTTTAACACAATCAAAATCTGCATGGGAACTCCTGATCGTGCAGATTCCTACTGGAACGACTGGATTTAACCCATGAAATTTCACAAAGCAACTGTAAATGTGACCACACCTTTAGTTTTAATGGGGAGAGTTAAGTTCTTCTGGGATTTATCAGTAAACTCAGGATATCACACACGTTCTACAATAACTGCTCAGTTATATATAAGAATAGAGTGTGGGTTAATGTTCTTTCGTAAAGAAATAGGTTGCCTAAAAATCAAAACCATAAAAGCCTTTCTTTTGTGAAACAGAAAAGAAGTATAGCAGAATGTTCAAACTGCTCTTTTACATACATACAATGAATGAATGAATGCATGGTGATCACAGTTGTCTGGAACACTGTATTGGCCAATCAGCATTCAGAACCACTGACAATCCCGACAGAGCAGGGGTGTTCAGTCCAGCTCCTGGAGGGCCACCATCCTGCAAAGATCACCTCCAACACACCTGCTTGTAGAGTCATCCTCTTGACCTTAATTAGCTGGTTCATGTGTGTTTAATTAGGGCTGGAGCTAATCTTGACTGGAAGGTGGCCCTCCAGGAGCAGGACTGGACACCCCTGATATAGAGCAAAGTGAAGTGTCTTGATCAAGGGCACAATGCTGATAACAGACCTTAATATGAATTGCTTTATGTTAAGGATTACCAGCCCAGAACATGAGACACTAAGCTACCGCTATCCTATTATGCTCAGAGATACACATCATAACCCCCTTTTTTCTTTTATCTCTCTGTCTCCCTCTCTCTCTAAATTAAAACAGTATGTTTTTTTATTAGTTTTATATTCTGAAAACTGTGTGAGCGTAATTTCATTACACTGTAAAATGAATAATGCACTTGTATCAGAGAGTTTCTCAAAAACGGAGCTCCTAATAGTCTCATTCACTGTCATGCTTCTCTCTGAAATTTTAAGTAGCAATTTTAGCAAATGCCAGTTCCCACTTTTGTTGTAGTGTTTAAAGTAAGGATCACTATTACTATTATTACTCCTACTTAAACCTTGGAATTTAAACTATACCTCAGTGCTCATGTCATTTGGCCTCTTTTGTACTGTGGACTTAAAGTTTTTCCTTACCAGTGGTTTTTTTTTTTTTTTTTTTTTAGCCACAATTACTGCATTTTTTATCATTTTCACATAACTTTCATGGCCCTCAGAATATTTTGTTGTATGAATATTTGAACATGCAGTATGTCAAAAGTAAGAACAGAGTCTCTGCATTTAAATGGAACCATTTTATTCTAGCTTCATGCATTTGTCAATACATGAATGTTGGTAAGTTTCATTAAAAAAAGCAACATTTTGAAGAAAAAGCTGAGAAAATCGTGTTTTTGTCAAAGTCTACAGCTGTGTCTCGAAGTTAAGGGCGTGCACTTAACGCCACACCTCTGAAGTGCACGAAGGACGCTCCACCTTGACAGGATTTCCTAATTGTGCCTCGATTCCCGATTACCGCTCCTGTCGCAGAGCAATGGTGCGAGAGGAGAGCTGCCATCCTGACAGGATAGGTAGAGCCAGAATTGCCAGTTTTTATGTTTTACATCATAATGGAGGAGATGGTGGGAATGTTTCACTGACGGCGGTGCCGGTGATGCACTTCAGGCTTAGCCAAGACCGAGGCCAAGTAAGTAACACTGGTTTGCTGCGTCCTTAATTTTCGTATTACAACTTTAAATGCAGTTATTGGCTTGGAACTTACTTGAATAATGTAATGATACATATGAAAAATTACAAAACACACACACACACACACACACACAGCAGTTCAAATGCTGACTGATATCTTACAAAGGTGTGATTTTATATAGTTTATTGTCTTAAGCATAAAAATAAAACTGTGAATAAAAAATGAAAAAAATGAAAAAAAGGTTACACTTTATTTTGATAGTCCACTTTAGACATTCTACTAACTATAAGTAACGTTGTAACTACATGTCAGCTACATGTCAACTAATTAGCATTCTTTTGCAAATATATATCTACTAACTCTCAGTAGGGTAGGTTTAGGGTTTGTAGAATAAGCTGACATTTACTTGCAAAGTTTCTCATAGTCAGTATGTTGTATGTTGTGGACCCATCAAAATAAAGTGTTACAAGATATTAAGCAGACAGTCTACTAATAATCTAATGACTGCTAGTTGACATGTTGTTACAAAGTTACTTACTGTTAGTAGAATGTCTGATCCCAAAAGTGTTTAGCAATACAATATGAACACAATGAGTACATTGTACTTATTTTTTTGATGTAAGTACATAGTAGTTAAGGCGACCTAATATAAAGTGTGACCGAATGTCTAAAATGGTCTATCGAAATAAAGCGTTACCGAAAAAAAATAGAGCATTGTACAGCTCAATGTTCAGTGGCAGCTGTCACAGCTGAACAGTGCTCTGTATGACTGGTCCGAGTCCTTCAGGTGCAGCCTGTTGTTCAGACACAGCTGTAGTTAGCAACAATTTGTTAATATTCTGACCATAAATGTTGTTAGTTTAATTTTCAAAATAATAAGTGGCGGACTGTAAGGAAGTACATTCTTTAAGTATTCTCGTACAAATGTGAAATACTACGTTTTTTTTTTTTTTTACTCCCAGGACAGCAACACTATACAAATATGGTCTTTTACAACATAAAATGCATTGTTGTACATTAAACTACCCAACAGTATATGAAGTAGGCAACTTTAAATTTAACAACCTTGAACATATTCAGAAGTCAAATGCAACATACAGAGTAGTGCAGCAGTAATACTAATGCAAAACCATCCTGATGAATTCTTTTTCAGAACAATACTGTATACATTTACTTTTACTCTCAATACCTTAAAGGTGCAATAGGTGATTGTCTTCAGAAACATTTTTTGTTATGCTGGTTGAAAGTCTCTTCACATCCTGATAGAAATCATTAAGTTAGTTCAGTTCAGTTCAGTTCATCTTTATTTCATTTCCCGAAGGCAATTTGGTTGCAGCACACAAGCATTTCACATAAACAACACACAATACAAAGTCCATTTCCTTCCTAAAAAGTCTTATCTTAAATTTAAAAATTTTACAGCTGAGGGGATAAATGAATGTCTAAACCGATTTGTTTTACTAATTCTATAACAAATACCAGAAGGGAGAAGGTTAAACTCATAATACATTGGGTGGGAATCATCTACCAAAATGCTCTGGGCTTTACCCAGAACCTGTCTATGATATAACTGGGCCATAGACATCTGCTTACTTCCCGTTATTTTATTTCCCTGATTTACCATCCTCTCAAGACAGTTCTTGTTTTTCACATTTAGAAAGTTAAACCAGCACAACAGTGAGAAAGATAACAGTGACTCAATATAAGATCTGTAGAACATGCACATCAATGTTTTGTCCACATTAAATGACCTTAATTTCCGCAAACAATACAATCTTTGCTGCCCCCTCTTACACAAAACATCAGTATTGGGAGAAAAGGACAATTTATTATCCAAAACAGTACCCAAATACTTATACTGTTCAACAATCTCAACACCTACTCCATTTATACTTGTTTGCTTATTGTGAGTAGATTTCCTCCTAGAGTTAAGTGGTCTAAATGTATTTATATGTATTTATATATTCTGTGGAAGGCGTAGGACCAAAAAGCGTTCGTCCAATCAAAACGCTCGGACCGAGCGTTTTGATTGACTTTCCTACCTGCCTGTCAACATGTGTATTTGCATACCTCTGCACACCACTGTCACTGGAGGAGACGTTCACTTTCAGTGCTATCAGGCTAAAGTTAGCATTTTCCAAGATCTCCAACGGCACCTTTAAGTATATTAGAGTATGCAAGATAATACTTTTACTCAAAGGATAGTTCGGTCACACTTTATATTGGGTGGCCTTTTCCCCAATGTGGTATTAGTAGCTACAAAAAGTATTTTACTAAAGTATCTCAATATTTCTTCTACCAATTACTTTGTCATAGCTAAACAATTTCTCTTTTCCTTCTTTCCCTAAATCAGACCAGACCCCTGTACTGCAGGATAAAGCTGAATGTGCCAGTGCTGGACAGGTTTTTAATGGTTTTCGGCTGAGCAAGGAGGCCCTGACAGTGCTGC
Source organism: Onychostoma macrolepis (assembly GCF_012432095.1). NCBI lineage: Eukaryota > Metazoa > Chordata > Actinopteri > Cypriniformes > Cyprinidae > Onychostoma > Onychostoma macrolepis. The sequence continues at coordinate 27,267,862 of NC_081177.1, read as the reverse complement.
TGGATCTTCTGAGAAGTGAACGGCAACATAGATGGGGTGCCACAATAGACACCCTGGTGTTTCTTTTCTGTCTGGCCGGTGGTACATCATACAGCGTGGTCTCCAGAGTGTTTGACATGCCTCTTTCCACTGTCCACCCCATTGTCCTCCGAGTCACTGAGGAGGTGGTGGCCATTCGCCACCAAGTACTTCACATCCCGAAGACCTGGAGGCAGTTTGCCGTGGGTTTTCAGGGCTTGGCTTAAAATTGATGTTGTTTTTATGTTGTAAATGGCTGTAAAAAAGTACTTTGAATAATGCTTAGAACAATTTGTTTTAATGTGTAAAATATTTTTTTACAGGACAGAAAATAAATGTGTAGAAGGATATTTTGTGTAAAAATTTACAAAAAAGGAACAATGTACATAACAATTACTTTTATTTACACGTGAATATGCATAACAAAAAATACAAAATGTACAGAAAGTACTCAGGCTCATTTACAAATAAATTACATTACAAAAATGAATAACGTATACAACGTATTTCATTTTTAACTTACATCACAAAAATAAACTACAGGAATTAGGTTGTTTCATTGACAATGTGACGAAAAAATACATTGAAAAATTTTTATGTACCCATTTTTTCCACTGTTTTCTCTTCTTGAGAGAATGGTTAATAAATAATTAATTTGTTAACCATTCTCCCTGCTCTCCTGTGCTCTTCTCTCCTCTGTCTCTCTCTGGAATTTGGTGAGTGTCACACCCATGGACGTTTAGTTGTGTTTTCATCTCCCTTGTGCTCAGTGTGACCCAGTTTTTTTCCCCCATGTTTGATTTGATTAGTTAGTTCACCTGTGTCTTGTTTATCATCCTCACCTGTCTGCTCTTCATTAGCAACCCTATTTTAGTTGGAGTCTGTTCTGTTTGCCTTTGTCCGGTATTGTTGCGGTCTTGTATTTGTGTATGTAACTACGCTACCTCATGTGTTCTCCTGCACCTGTCTGAATTAACCCCTTGTTGTGCAATAATTAAAATTCATTGGAAATTCTTCTTCATTGTCATCTTTGTGCACTCATTATTCACACCGTAGCATGACAGAATACTGGACTGACAAAAAAGTTTAGCAGCATCTTCCCCTCGTGTTTGTTTTTGTTTTGAAAGTTTTTTGTTTTTGTTATGGATGACCCTGCCATCCTCGTCCTCCTGCTTGAGCAGGGGGATCGCTCTCTCAAGGACCACACTAGAGACTTCTTCGCCAACCTCATGCACTACCCAGACGACTGCCATTGCTCATTTTACCATGCTGGACTTAACGCAGCCACACGGGCAGTTGTCCAGGGATGGTCCTTGAGAAAGCCTTGCCGTCTTCATTGAGTGGGTGCTGGTTTCCTGCAAATCACAGCTCACCGTGGACATCGCAGACGATGACACCAGCCCCACTCTGGACCCAGAGCCCAGCCCACCATCAGCCTGCTGCACAGAGCCAAAACCCAAGCCCAACGGAGAGCCTATGCCCGCCACGATCAACAAGCCATTGCAGAGGAGAGCGACAGAGCTGGACATCATCCCGGAGCCCGAGCCTCTCGGAGCGTCTGATAAAGTCTGTGTGACAACGCGTAGCTCCACCAGCTCACCAGCTTCCCACTCACTCCCTCACCTGTCACAGGACACTTGCAATCCTAAGGCAGAGCAAATCAACCATGCCTGTTAACAACAACAACAGCACAATGAATTTCAGCAAAAATGTGTGTTTTAACTTGCTTCGTGTTTATTTTTTTAAGTCTTTCCCCAGCAGGCCTATTTTCTCCAGAATAGTCCTAAAACAAGAAAATAAAGGAAACACTTATGAAAAATATTAAGACAGTGCAATCTTAACATTAGAAAATATGACACAGCGGGACATGCATACAAAATACTGAAGAGCTCAAGTTTGGTTAAAACATTTGTTGACATACAGTGGGGCAAAAAAGTATTTAGTCAGCCACCAATTGTGCATGTTCTCCCACTTAAAAAGATGAGAGAGGCCTGTAATTTTCATCATAGGTATACCTCAACTATGAGAGACGAAATGAGAAAAAATAAGTATTTGGTGGAAACAATTATGGTGGAAAATAAGTATTTGGTCAATAACAAAATTTCATCTCAATAATTTGTTATATACCCTTTGTTGGCAATGACAGAGGTCAAACGTTTTCTGTAAGTCTTCACAAGGTTTTCACACACTGTTGCTGGTATTTTGGCCCATTCCTCCATGCAGATCTCCTCTAGAGCAGTAATGTTTTGGGGCTGTCGCTGGGCAACACGGACTTTCAAGATTTTCGATGGGGTTGAGATCTGGAGACTGGCTAGGCCACTCCAGGACCTTGAAATGCTTCTTACGAAGCCACTCCTTCGTTGCCCGGGCGGTGTGTTTGGGATCATTGTCATGCTGAAAGACCCAGCCACGTTTCATCTTCAATGCCCTTGCTGATGGAAGGAGGTTTTCACTCAAAATCTCACGATACATGGCCCCATTCATTCTTTCGTTTACACGGATCAGTCGTCCTGGTCCCTTTGCAGAAAAACAGCCCCAAAGCATGATGTTTCCACCCCCATGCTTCACAGTAGGTATGGTGTTCTTTGGATGCAACAAAAGTTCTATTTTGGTTTCATCTGACCATATGACATTCTCCCAATCCTCTTCTGGATCATCCAAATGCTCTCTAGCAAACTTCAGACGGGCCGGACATGTACTGGCTTAAGCAGCGGGACACGTCTGGCACTGCAGGAATTGAGTCCCTGGCGGCGCAGTGTGTTACTGATGATAGCCTTTGTTACTTTGGTCCCAGCTCTCTGCAGGTCATTCACTAGGTCCCCTGTGTGGTTCTGGGATTTTTGCTCACAGTTCTTGTGATCATTTTGACCCCACGGGTGAGATCTTCGTGGAGCCCCAGATCGAGGGAGATTATCAGTGGTCTTGTATGTCTTCCATTTTCTAATAATTGCTCCCACAGTTGATTTCTTCACACCAAGCTGCTTACCTATTGCAGATTCAGTCTTCCCAGCCTGGTGCAGGTCTACAGTTTTGTTTCTGGTGTCCTTTGACAGCTCTTTGGTCTTGGCCATGGTGGAGTTTGGAGTTGGACTGTTTGAGGTTGTGGACAGGTGTCTTTTATACTGATAACGAGTTCAAACAGATGCCATTAATACAGGTAACGAGTGGAGGACAGAGGAGCCTCTTAAAGAAGTTACAGGTCTGTGACTTTTTTTTTCTCATTTTGTCTCTCATAGTTGAGGTATACCTATGATGAAAATTACAGGCCTCTCTCATCTTTTTAAGTGGGAGAACTTGCACAATTGGTGGCTGACTAAATACTTTTTTGCCCCACTGTATCTTGCATGACAGCACTACAAAAACACAACAAAGTGAAAAACTGGCTTAAATAGTGGTTGTCTTATTGTTTTTGGGCTTTGTGTAAAAAAATAAATAAAATTAAACCCTGGCTTTTAACACTTGTTTCGCTAGGTATTTGAGTAAGACAAAATACTTGCATTTCAATGTGAATTTCCCCACAGAACTCTCACCCGCCATGTTCTTTGAATATAAATTCCATCGTCATCTGAGCGCAAATGATTCTGAGATAGGGTAGGGTGCGAAGTGTCCACATTTGAAGTCGCTTTCGAATCGCAGTAGCCTTCGTTGCACCGCGGTGACTCAATCGGCCTTGGAATGCGGTCTTCGGAGGGTGCATCCTGAATTGGGACAGCTTACGTTGTGACACTGTGACACAATCGCTCTTCAAATTTGGTCTTCGAAGTGCGCGCCCTTCGCTTTGGGACATAGCTTACATCTGGATGTGATTCAGAGGGATGATCAAAACATACAGTGGAGATCAAAATTAGAGAACAATTTACTGTATGAAGTATGAACACTTGATTTTTTTCCAGAAATAATGTAATCTTCATCACTGAAAATATTATGGAATTTTAGTTGTGGCTATACTATGCTAGTAGAACAGTGTTTTATAAAGTAACTAAGGCACTTCAACAAAAACCCTTTATTTTGTGGAAAACAAAGTAATCAAAATTAGAGAACAGCAATGATTGTAGCACAAAGAAAAGAAAGATTACAACTAAAATTTCTGAAGGTTACAGCAAAATTAGTTGGAAGTGTATTGGCCCCTGCTTTGAATGACTTCAGCACATCTGCGGCCACAGTACATCACTAGTCTCTCACAATGCTCTGGTGTGATCATGGTCCACTCTTCTTCCAACCTCTTCCACAGTTCAGTGACTGTAGTGGGTTTCTTAGCCATAACTTTATCACCAAGGATTTTCCAAAGATTTTCAATCGGGTTTAGATCTTTGGGCCCACCATTTCATTATTTCAGTGTTTTCAACTTCAAGGCACTGCTTTACCTGTTTTGCTGTGTGACAAGTGCAATTGTCTTGTATGAAAATTGCAGGCTGATTGGGCGATGAACACAGAGAAGGTACTGCATGTTGCTGAAGGAGGTTCTGATAAATATTTGCATTCAGTCTGCCATGTATCTGTATAAGAGGCCCAACTCCTGCTGCAAAAAACATCCCCCAAACCATGACACTTCCTCCACATTTCACTGACTTCTTTACGCCCTTGAGCTTCAGTCTTTCCTCAGTTTGATGACGAACATAATGTTTCCCATCAGACCCAAATAAATTAAACTAAATCATCACTAAAGTGCACTTTGGACCAATTCTCCTCTCTCCACACAACATGCTGCTCACCAAAGGTTAGTCTAACCTTTTGATTTTTTTTCTGCTGAAGAGAGGCTTGCAGAATGCACTTTCAGTCCGACTTCTCTTAAACGTTGAGACAGATCCTTACCCCAGGGGCAGGCAAGTAAGTTTGGCGGGCCAGAACGTAGTCAAAGGATAATTTAAGGAATTAATGAATAAAAAATGCAACTAGAATTGCCTGACAGACTGTTACTCCGTGTTAAATCCTGTAGTAGGACAGTCATTAACATAAAGCCACATGTGGCGGTGTCCGGTAGAGTATGTGAGCGGAGTGGAGCGTCAACAATTGCCCCTCCACGCTCTGAGCATTTAATAATCACTCCGCTCCAGCTCCACTCCACGCTCACTGATATCAGTAACACCGCTCCGCGGTTAAAGTATTTCAGTAGGTTTGAAATATCACAGTTCTGTTCATAACGTATATTAAAAAATAAAATAAATAAAATAACAAGAGAGTTTCAAAGTGGCTTATTGGAACGCTAGTGTGCAAACTTTTTTCCTTCCACATGCCGAGCTAATAACATGGTTGTCAGCATTAAAAGGTATAATTGCTGCTTTTTGCAGTGCAAATTTTGTTTGTGATGAAAATAACAGTATGTTTTCGTCAGTTATTTTACCTACGGATCGATGCATTTCTTACAGATTTCTGCTCATTTGAAATCGGATACAGATGAAGTAGCACTGTAAGATTACATTTGTTTGAATTCATTATTGAGAGAGCGATTGTGTGTGAATAAGTGTTGTAGTAGCTACTTGTTTAAATCATACTCACATACTCTGATTGTGAGTAACTGTTGCTGTCATGACAGATCTATTTCAGAACCAGCCGCTATCAAAATAATCTGGCTGCGGGCCAGATATTATAGCTGGCGGACCAGTTTTGGCCCGCGGCCCACCTGTTTCCGACCACTGCCTTACCCTGTTCATTACTGAACTGGCAAGCAATTCCAGCTGCAGTGTTGAACCGATTGAGAGTCTCTGCATTATACTGTCCTCTTGTGCATTTTTCTTTCGTGGCGACCAGCCTCGTCGCCTCCTTCCATATAACAGTGAAAACACGAAAAGTCAGAGTATTCCGTCAATGGCAGGGAAAGAGTTAAAGATATCTCAAACTTTGTGGCTCGTGAAGGATAAGTGTGCTGTTACTTTTCTAAGAGATGCGAAGGGAAGAGATTTTCACTCAGCAGATGATAAAATTATGTCTGTTTACCTGTGCAGAATTTTCAAATCTGATTGTAATGTCAGGTGCGCTTAAATATTTGAAGTTTGAAAATGGCTTTGCATTGATTTTACATTGATAAGAAACCACCAACCAACAAAAACACTATTAACCTAGCAGCCAAAGATTACTCATAATTCAGAAACACAAGCAGACACACAAATCCTATTAAAAAGGAAAACTTCTGAATCAAAGTAAAGTGTCTCAGTGAACAACAGATTAAAGATAAATTCAACTTAACTTGAAGCATTTGCCAACTCTTAAATCCACAGATAGCAACATCTAATTACCCAGAAACATTTGATTTTTTTTCTTTCTTTTTTCCCTCTCTTTTTAATTGTGTGTGTGGTTTCAACAGCACTCTGTAATTAGCTCAATGACTCTAAATCTCTTAACTCCTTTGGCAATGAGCTCTAAGTGCTTGTTTCGTTTGACCTCTTAACCTTGTTCTAACAGCAAAATTTGAAAGTGTAGGTGGATAAAAAATAGGCTGGGTCATTGAGTCTGGTATAGGGGAATCCATTAGAGTAATGGCAGATTTACAGTGTCAAAGAGGCTGGTGTAACTCCAAGAGGGCAGAGATGTTGTGTATTCTTAAGACAGAATGCACAGTCATCTCAATAAAGAGTAAAAATTGTGGAAAACACAGAAAGACTTTAATCAGGTGAGTGTTAGTATCAGTACTTCCTAAAAGGAAAAATTAACCCAAAAAACATTTACTCACCCTTGTGTCCCAAACCTGTATGGCTTTCTCTGCTCTGTTTAAACACAAAAGATGTTTAGCAGAATATCTAAACTTTTCTTCTAGTCATTTAAGAGCTTTAAATGAGGAACAGAGCAAATTGAAGTTGTTGTTTACTGAAAATTGTGTTCTTTGCCATAAATTGGATTACTGCACTAGTCATATATTTCCTGGAGCCCTTTCTGACCTTAAAGAGCTTAACTGACTTTGATAGCGAAAGTCAGACTTTAGATGTTACGTAGATTTGAAATCACAATTCCAGTTATTGCTGGGTAAAAAATTAACAAAAATTCTTTAAAAAAATTGTATGTTCTGTCAGAAAATTATAAATTAAACAGAAAGTGGATATTTGATGTCTGAAATGAGATTCAGGTGCAGGTCATTTGAAATCACAATAATAAAGCTGTGTGCCAGCATGAACAAACTGGCAAATCCAGTGACTGTTGGACACAAAGTCATCCAGATCTTATGCCCATGAGTTCACTTGCCTATCCTGTCATTAATAATGGTAAAAGTATTTAACTTGCTCTCCTCTCTTGTAAAAAAAAGACAAAAAAGTGCCCTTTACCATATTTCTGAGCAATATACTTCAAAAGAATGTACTTAAGCAAACTAAATGTAATGTTTGGACACTTAATTGCATGTTGATTGCAGTTAAATAAAAATGTATTAAGGTTAAAATTTATATTAAAAGCTATTAGCTGAAATTTCGAGTGGTTTTTGATCCACTTACATCTTTACATGTAATATGTTATTAATATGTAAATTTAAATACATTTGTATATAATTGCTGTTAAAACCTGTATAGCACGTCATATATTTAAATATATTTGTAATTACACATTTGTAATACATGCAATTTAGTACATATACAGTAGAATATAATAACTTTAAGTGTAATATCAAATAACACACTACAGTTAAAATTATAAGTCCTTTACATGCTATAGTATGTGTCGACACTCCAAAATAAGTGAACTTCTTGAAACAATGACAAAACATTATTAAAACATAAAGATTTAAAATGTACTTTAAAAACTTTAAAGTGCATTTTTAAAAGTGTACTAAGTGTTAAGAAACAGCGTTAAAAGCATTTTATTTTAAGTGTCTTTTAATTAATTAATATTATATTGTCTGCAAGTACAGTTTTAATATACATAAAATTTGAAGTGCTCATGTAATACAATTGATTGCATGACTTTTTCACCAAGGCTTGAAAGAAGGGCTCGGTCACAGACTGGAATTACAAAAGCTTCAATGACAGGACTAAGAACTCAACAGAAAACTGCAAGAACTAGAAAGCAGATTTTTTTTTTGTCCGATTTTTCTATATTTACAATAGAGTATGAGTCAATGTTCCTACTGTTCACTCCCACAGAAGTCTGCCATTGACCCTATAAGAAACTAACAACCGTAAAACTCAGGAACAACCGTAAAACTCAGTGTCTGTGTGTATTACAAAGTCTAATTCACGCCAAATGGAGAGTGTAAAATAAACAGTCCCAAGGAAATATACAAGGACCTTTTTTTCTCCAGAATCAAGTAGACCTTGTTAGGTCTTTGACCACTAATTAAACACAACCTGTACTTGTCACCTTTGCTCAATTAAAATGCACTACACGTGCCCGCCACTAATGCAGAGCTCAAATACACACACAGACAAGTCATTTACAGAGAAGGAATACGTTGCACACACCTCTCACATCGTGTACAGTAGCACCAAAAAGCATTTGGACACTTAGGCCACACAGGAAGAATATATACATGTCATTGCCTTTGACATCAAGCCAAGCGTCCTGCCCTGCAGAAGATTTTGGACAGAGGATAGATCATACTCAACGCTTCAGACCATTAACCTGCAGCAAATTCACTTTCCCTTCAATCATCTCATTTATTATTTTCCCTCAAAGAGGCATGTGGGTTTCTGAGGTAAAAATACATCTCTCACCTGATGTCTCTGACCTTCCTGCCTTCATTCCCCTGGCTGTCAGTCTGTCTCCTCACACCACTAAACACTCATTAGCATTTCCATTATTTGAGTCTGGAGCTCTCACATACACAAGAGAGGGAGAGACTCCTGCTGACACGACTGTCTCAGAAACGATAGATACTGAAAATGTACATTTAAAACTATCTCCTCTCTTCTCCCTTCCTTTCCTGCCTTGTCTTGTCTTTTTCTGTCCCATTATTTATTTTCCTTTTCCCATCCATTTGTCCTTTCCTTTCCTTCTATTTTGTCCTTTTATGTTCTGTCTTTCTCTTTTCTGTCCTTTCATGCCCTGTATTTTCCTTTCCCTTTCCTTTCCATGCAGTTAAGCAGTGTTTATTTGCAGTTGCTACAGTGTTCATTGTAACCATTGCTTTGCCCAAGTCAACTTCCCAAGTCTCTGTAATTTTGATATGATATGGGGAATTACAGTTAAACCCCATAGAGAGACTAATATGCTCAATTAAGGACAGGACACTAGTACTTACAGTCTTAGGGACGATCAGTTGATGGTTCCATACAGGTTCTGATGGGTTAACAGTACAGATACTGTGTTCTTTGTTCTGTGCTATTTTCTTTACACAAATCTTATTATCTAAGGACAGTTTTCTTGGAGACATTAAATTCCATTCATTAGGAATTATCCTAGGTGAGTCATAAATCTTGTGAGGGCACTTCTCATTTGGGCAGCTGTTTATTCTTCTGTAGGCTTTTCCTTTGGCATGCTCACATGCTTATTATATTTCTAAACAACCCCTGCAAATACGCCATTTGATAAAACATAGGCAATATCTTTTCCCTTCAGGGTGAGCTGCAGCACATCACTGGAACAGAACAATACATTCACACAGCACACTGATACAAACTTCTACACAAGTCACTGTCATATAACATATATAGCAACTAAAAAGAAGCATAAACGTTAAGCATAAATAAGAGTTAGTGGATCCATGTGGTGCGTTAGTGACCTTCTTGGCTCTAAAGGCACAGTTTTAACATGTCTCAGACACCTATAATGAGAACCACAGAATAGTTAATATAAGTTCCAACTTATAACACTTTTTTCCATAAAATATAACATTTGATTATATAATGATTCAGATTCATTATTTCAAAACAAATACATCTTTATTCTCTGAAAGTCGGGCTAAATGAGTAAACACTGTTACTGTATTCCTGACATGGGTCAGACCCTTCTCAGATACCAATTACAGAGATTGCTTTAGAATAGATACATTGTTTTTAAGAAAACTATGATTAGGTATTCATTATATAATAGAAAAGGAGGGGATTGGAAATCTACCCCTTCAGTTTGCAGTCCTAAGATGAATATGAAGGGTCAGGGGTTTGTTTCAATGGCAAAAGGCACTAAAAAGTAAATCACTATGCAGTAACACTGCCAGTGCAGCTGTTAAAGGCCCTTTTTTAATACTCTATATGTTTTATGATCTCCCCTATCAAACTGCCACATCTATTTCCCCTCTTTGCTCTGGGATCTCATGATATAACTATTAAACACAGATGATCGTATGTTACACCGGTGGCACATGAGGGAATTTTCCAGGGAAAAGTACAATATGATCAAACCAATAAAAGATTGTAGTCGGTTTAATTATGTGTCTGTTTGTTTGTTTGTTTGCTGCTCATTATTACTCTTATACACAGATGATCTCTGGTCTACCATGCAAATAAAAAAATGATGGTAACACTTTAATTAAAGCCTTTATGTATAATGCATACATAATGTGCGTTGTAATACATTATATCTTGTCATAAAGAATTATAACCAAATTTAAAATGCATAGTGTAACAATGAATTGATAAGTGTTATAATGTATTAACTGTGGTTACGATTATGTATGAGATTATACAATGCATTATAAGGCATCATTTATGCTACTTTTATAATAATAAATATATTTTATAATAATAATAACTACTTTTATAATGCACTATACATAAAGGCTTTAAATAATGTTACCAAAATAATACCAAAAAAATAAAAAATAAAAATAAATATATATATATATATACTTTTACTTTTGCACATTTGACCTCTTCAGTTGTTATATTGAATACATTTTCCTCCTCTGATGGGCTGTCACTAGTTTGCTAGGTTTCCTCTCTCTCTTCTCCTTAGGGTGCTGCCACGTGTCTGGTTGGGCAGCTGCCCTCGACGGGTCGAACATGTAACCCTAAAGCTGAAACAGGAGCTGGGTGTTACAGCAGTGATGAACTTTCAGACAGAATGGGACGTCATAAACAACTCACATGGCTGCCGGCGTGACCTCAGTCAGCCCATGAGCCCAGAGACCATGACGCTCCTGTACAAAGACTGTGGCCTTTCGTACATCTGGATCCCCACTCCAGACATGAGCACAGAAGGTCAGGCATTGATTTGTTTTAATGTGTGGACTACTAACGCTAAAAAAGAGCCTCTATTGTTGGATATATGTATTGTAATTTTGCCCTCTGCAGGGCGCACACAGATGCTGCCGCAGGCCGTGTTCTTGCTCTATGGACTGCTGGAGAACGGTCACACAGTATATGTTCACTGTAACGCAGGAGTGGGTCGTTCCACTGCGGCCGTGTGTGGACTCCTGATGTATGTGTTAGGCTGGGGACTCAGGAAAGTGCAGTACTACCTCACTGCCAGAAGGGCAGCAGTCTATATCGATGAAGAAGCACTGGTGAGGGCTGAAAATGACTTTCATATTAAGTTTGGACGACTCCGTCCATCTGTCTGCAACCCAGAGACATGAGAACAGTGCCCTCTACTGGATGGGAGGACAAGGGGACTTCAGTTTAATAATGTCAAAGCAGTTAACAGCATTTAAAAAAGCTTTCAATATTGTCACACATTGATTACTAATAATCCAGTGTTTTTTACAAAATACCCCAATATGTTGTTTGTACACTGCCGTTCAAAGGTTTAGGATCAGTAAGATTTTTAATGTAGAAGTTTCTTCTGCTTATCAAGGCTGTATCTATTTGATCAAAAATACAGAAACAAACTATAATTTTGTGAATTATTACTGCAATTTTTATATACTTTAAAATAAATTTAATATACTTTAAAATAAAATGTATTCCTGTGATCAAAGTTGAATTTTCAGCATCATTACGCCAGTGTCACATGATCCTTCAGAAATCATTTTCATCACAATCAATGTGGGAAACATTTGTGCTGCTTAATATATATATATATACTTTTTATTTTTTTATTTTTTTATTTTAAGAAATTAATACTTTTATTCAGCCAGGGTGTTAAATTGATTAAAAAATGATAGAAAATATTTCAATTTTGAACAAATGCTGTTCTTTTTAACTTTTTATTCATCAAAGAATCAAAGAAAAAAGTATCACAGTTTCTAAAAATATTAAGCAGCATAACAGTTTCAACACTGATAATAAATCAGTATATTAAGAATCATGTGACACTGAAGACTGGAGTAATGATGCTGAAAATTCAGTGCTGCGTCACATGTATGTTAAAATAGGATACCAATATTAGAAATTGCAATAATACTTCACAATATTACAGTTTTTTCTGTGTTTTTAAATCAAATAAATAGAGCCTCGATGAGCAGAAGAGACTCCATTAAAAATCTTACTAATCCCAAACTTTTGAATGGCAGTGTATATTAAATTGTTTATGAGTAATTCTTACTGAAAATAAAATACATTATTTAAACTTTCCTTCGCAATTTTTGTTTGCTAAAATGTAATAAACTCTCTTAATTTTGAATGTTGCACAGCTCTGTAAATGATGCAATACCAAATGTTAATTTAATGAGTATAAAACAACTAAACATGATGATATTAGCTGTTTTTTGGCCAAGAATCATAATCGGTGATGCAGCACAGATGGCCATGGTAATCACATGAGTGTATTGCTCTGTTCATCCTTTGAAATGTTTTCATAGCTTCACCTGGTTATTGTTCATTCATCTTGACACGGTCATCATTTGAAAAGGCACCTTGAGGCAGTTGTCGCCGCAGACTGCTAATGTGACCGTTATTGTTCGTCTATCTGCCCCTTTTCTCCTTTAACATGCCACTTTCATTCATTTATGAATGTAACTCAATATTCTTGTTATATATTTAGTACAGCAATTTCGCTGCCCTTGAAATAAGCTTCCATAATGAAAAGCACTTTCCACTTGACCTTTCAATAAATAAAGACAAGTGTCACCACACTGAGAGAAATTGAAAACTTTTTTAAGTTTTGCACCAGAAAAGAAAGAAAAAAAATGGATTAGTGGGTTGAATAGAAAGGTACCATTAATGAACCACTAGTTGAATACAAGAATAAATCATTGAGTGAGAATCACTGAGCATAAGATGGAAAAAAGAGAAATATCAATACACGTATAATCATGCAACAAAAATGAATCACTTTTATTTATCAGATTTGTAATCCTTTTCTAGGAAAAATATTTAAAAATCCAAATAACAATAACACTATTTTCCTAACATTTACTTAAACCATAAATATAATCAAATTGTCTGAAATTTATACTAAATCAAGGGAAAAAATAAATAAAAAACCTATTTGTTAAAAAAAATACAAATCTAATATTTAGTTGGTTCTTAAGTAACATGACTTATTATTCTCAGTGTTAAAACTGATACAATTTTACGGATTCTTTGATTAGTAGAAAAAAGTTCAAAAGAACAGAATTTATTAGAAATCATTTGTAACATTATAAATGTCTTCTCATGCAATTTTGGTAAAAAAAAATATTTTGGTCCATGCTAAATAAAAGTATTGATTTCTTTATTTCAATAACTAACTAAATAAATAAATAAAAATCCATTTAAAAACACGCCTGTATGTTTAGATATTTTTACTGCAAAACAAGACAAAGATAAAGATGAAATACAGTGCAGTGTAGTCATCCAACCCTACAGTTAAATTTGTGTTTGCCGTAAGCGCTCATGACAAAACAGAAGAGAATCATGGATGAGTCACCAAACTGTGGGCATTATTTCACACAATAATACTCACCCTGATCCACAGTTAGCATCTCAACTCGCTGGTGTTCCACTTTGATATAAATACAGCCTCCACGCAGCAAAACCACACCACCTCTGAAGTGAATATACTGTACACAGTCTATTCCAGGAACCAGATAAAGCAGCTTGGAGTTTGAGTATAAAGTCCTCATCTGTTTCTCTCTGGCAGTGAAGTATTTAGTCACATGATCTTTTACTGAGATATTGAGCTGGTTCAAAAGGCTAATATTATTCATCTATTTACGTAATCCTAATGCAGTCCTTTGTCCTGTGTCTCACTGAAAGTCTTTATTTAGACTGGAAGACAGTTAAATTATAAAGATGAAAGCATTATTGCAGTTTTGTTTAAAAGCTACATTTATTGTGAAAGAAAGAGTGTGTGTCTTTGTGTGGCAGATGATGACCTGTCACAGATATTTCGGTGTGACTTTGAGAATTTCACCGTGTTTGTGTGTATGTGCCATTCAGAGGTCATGATATGTTATTATTGGAGGTGTAAAATCAGATCTTTTCCACCCCCTCACCTATTTGTAGCAGTGCTGGTTATGGAGCGGATGCCCATTCTGGGTCGTTCCATACTCTTCCACTACAGAAAACGCAGATCTGGCATCCTAAATGTACTGGTTTCCAACCAGATCCAGATGACAGCGATCAGGATCATCATCATCATAAAACTATAGATGTGTGAAAGTGTTGTTCAGTTTTCCATTCGAATGGGTTGCAAAGATTTTTTAAAGAAAGAAAAAGAGTGTGCTTACAAAAACAGTGTGTTTGTAAGAAACAAATCCATCGAGATGTTTTAACTTTAAAGCATCGCTTCTGGACAAAATAGGAGTCCACTATAATACCCACATAATAATAACTTCACTTGTAAACAGTGCCTGATCTGTGCATATTTCTCTCTCCTGATTCAGATAAGACCACTTTTTCACTGGAGAAAGCCATATTAAGGATAGAGGACTCAGCCAGAAGCAATGGTTTAAAGTTACAAATGCCTTAATGATGGATGTTTCTTACGAATATGCAGTTTTTCACTTCACACAATGTTAATTGATGTACTGCAGTGGTGTGGATTACTTGTATATGATTGTGATGTTTTTATCAGCTGTTTGGACTCTCATTCTGACGGCACCCATTCACTGCAGAGTGAGCAAGTGATTCAATGCTACATTTCTCTCCCAGGTTCTTCCGTTAAAACCTTATGTTCTTGATAAACTCTTTCCCGAATGTGTCACAAGCAGTTTAAGATGCATCTCTGGAGATCATCTGTAATTTGTGCATTTATGTCAGTATTGTGAGAAGCTGTAAAACAGTCAAATCCTACAAGTGTGTCTGTGTTTTTTCAATGCACATTTAAAAGTCAAATAATGACCTATATATTTCATGCATGGAAATGGAAAAATTGGCAATTTAAATCCAAGTAAAAGCACCAGTGAGATGCCCAGAAATGAGCTCATTGTTCATTTGGTAGCTGCTTTACCTCTGTGCTGTAAAATAGCCCATAATTAAGCCGTTGTACTTCCAGCAGTGTGCCTGCATGTCTCTAATCATTATTAAACATTGTTCCCTGTCGATACTCCACTCGTACTGTGTCTTGATAAAGACGCATATGGGAAAAAAACTTTTTTCTCCTGAACTGAAGCTTTATTCAATCACGCAGTGAAACTGCACGACCAGTGTGTAAAAAATGAACCAATGGGTCGGCAGCGGAGCTGCACGAGCCTATGGCGATGAAGCCTGCCAGAATGGGCGGAGCCATCTGACTATATAAGCGGCCGTTTCGCCATAGGATCCTCAGATTTCTTCTCCTTCAGCGACGACGACTTCGCCTCCGCTGATCCCAGAAGCCTTGCTCACTGCTGACACGCCTTGCAGCTGGACCCAGCGACCTAGATCTGCTCGGCTGATTCGTCTTTTCTTCGTGCCCCAGCATTGCAGCAGTTCCGGTCCCGTTCACTGCCGCCATCCGGCGATCTACACTCTATCTACACTCTATCACGCGCCGTTATTGCGGTTCGTGCAGGTCTCCCACACAGGGTTTCTCCCGTCCTCTATTCCCAACTTGACCAGCGTCCCTCTGCCAGCGCGAGCAATCTGGTCTCGTTCGGTGGGAGTGACAAAGAGCTGGCCGATGACAGCATGTCGGATGCAGAGGAGCTGTCGGGCTCGGTAACTGACCCCGCCCTCCTGCCTTTGTCCGCAACCAGCGCTGCCAAAGCCAGGACGGATGCCGAACTTCTCTGTGTCCTCTCAAAAGCGGTTGAAGATCTGAGATTGGAGTGGTCTCCACCAGAGGAGCCCTCTCGCAGCCATCTGGACGAGTGGTTCCTGCCGGGGCGCCGTCAGGCCCCTCGCCAGCGATCCTCGCCATTCTTCCCCGAAGTTCAGGAGGAGCTCACGAGATCATGGTGCTCCCC
This sequence comes from Onychostoma macrolepis, assembly GCF_012432095.1. Classification (NCBI taxonomy): domain Eukaryota; kingdom Metazoa; phylum Chordata; class Actinopteri; order Cypriniformes; family Cyprinidae; genus Onychostoma; species Onychostoma macrolepis. Next base: position 27,251,736 of record NC_081177.1, on the reverse strand, counting down.
CTACTCCGCTCGCCTCTGTACTTCTGCTTCATCCGCCCTCACTACGGTTGACGGCACTGAAGAAAAGGGGTATGAGAAGATGCCTCCTCTGGATGAGTCAGTGGCTGCGCACCTCTGCCCACCCACTGCGATCGGCTGGAAGGCAAAGGCCGCCCACCCGTCCAAGCCATGCAGGACCACTTCAGCGCTCGCTGGACGCTCCTATGCTTCAGCTGGACAGGCGGCTTCGGTGCTCCACTCGATGGCGGTCCTCCAGGTCTATCAGGCCAAACTCCTCTCTGCCATGGACGAGTCTGAGCCTGATCCTGCGACTCTCAGGGAGCTGAGAAGTGCAACAGACCTGGCCCTGCACGCCACCAAGACCACTGCCCAGGCGATAGGGAGGTCCATGGCCAACCTGGTGGTGCTCAAGCGCCACCTGTGGCTCACGCTGACAGAAGTCAAGGACGCAGACAAGGTCCCCTTCCTTAATGCCCCAATTTTCCCCCAAGTTCCCTCTCCCGTTCCTCACGAGTGCCCTGCCCCCGTGCAGGCCATCCCCGGAGTGTCAGAGTGGGTTATGGGGATAATAAAACAAGGTTATTCACTCCAATTCGCTCGACGACCCCCACGTTTCAGCGGCGTGGTCTCCAACTTGGTGCAAAGCGAGAACGCCCACGTTCTATGCTCAGAGGTGATGACTCTTCTGGAAAAAGGAGCTATAGAAAGGGTTACTCCAGCTCAGAGCGAGTCAGGCTTCTACAGCCGTTACTTCCTTGTCCCCAAAAAGGATGGCGGCCTCTGGCCCATCCTCGATCTCAGACGCCTGAATCACACCCTCATGAGGAGGTCGTTCAGGATGATCACGCGGAAGCAGATCCTCTCGCAGATTCACACAGGGGACTGGTTCTTTTTTCTGGACCTGAAAGACACATACTTTCACATCCAGATAGCCCCCCCATCACAGATGATTCTTGAGATTCGCCTTCGAGGGAGTGGCTTACCAGTACACGGTCCTTCCCTTTGGACTGTCTCTGGCCCCCCACACTTTTACGAAGTGCATGGACGCGGCTCTTTCCCCTCTAAGACAGATGGGAATCCGCATTCTCAACTACCTCGACGACTGGCTCGTTCTGGCCCAGTCAGAGGTGGAGCTACTATCGCACAAAACCCTTCTCCTCAGCCACCTAGAGCGCCTGGGGCTCAGAGTCAATTTCGCCAAGCAATTTCCCCTCAGAGGAGTGGATGCTCCATTCGCAGACGGTACAGATGATTTGGAAGATTTTTGGCAAGGCCAAAGTAGATCTATTCGCCTCCAAAGACAGCTCTCACTGCCCAACATATTATTCGAAGGTCAGGGTCGGTTATCGGTTGGCCCACGACTGGCCCAACCTCCTCCTTTATGCATTCCCCCCGATCGGACACAAGGTTCTCTTGGTGGCCCCCTTTTGAGAAAACCAACCATGGTTGTCAGAGCTGCTTATAGCAACCCCCTGGCCCTTACCCCTGAGACGGGACCTCCTCTCTCAAGCGAACGGGACAATATGGCACCCTCGGCCCGAGCTGTGGGCTCTTCACTTTTGGCCACTCAACGGGAGCCTTCTAGCCTCCCAGAGCAAGTGTTAAACACCATTTCTGAGGCCAGAGCCCCGTCTACAAGATGCCTCTATGCCCTTAAGTGGTCTATTTTCTCCACCTGGTGCCTAGACTGCGGTGAAAACCCGTCTACCTCTGAGTTATCGGTGGTTCTGTCCTTCCTGCAGGAGCTGCTGGATAAAGGACGTTCCCCGTCCACACTCAAGGTGTTCGTAGCAGCTATAGCGGACTTCCATGCCCTATAGCAGGCAAATCGGTGGGCAGGAATAACTCAGTTGTCCGCTTTCTGAGGGGAGCCAAGAGGCTGAATCCGCCTCGGCCCCTCACCGTCCCTACATGGGATTTTCCCACTGTGTTGAGGGCCTCCTTTGAGCCACTACAGTCTCCGAACCTTCGGTCACTGTCGCTAAAGAATACTCTGCTTCTAGCACTAGCGTCGGTTAAGCGAGTAGGAGACCTACAGGCGCTCTCCATTAGCCCTGCCTACCTGGAATTTGGGTCCAACGACTCAAAGGTTGTCCTGAAACCAAGGCATGGTTACATACCCAAGGTGCTTTCCACTCCAGTCAGAGCTCAGGTCATCACGCTGTCCGCTCATCCTCCTTCTGAAGAGGACCGGGAGTTATCCTTGCTCTACCCTGTCAGAGCTTTGAGGATTTACTTTGAGCATTCTGCCTCTTTTAGACGGACAAAACAGCTCTTTGTTAGCTTCGGTAACTGCGCCAAAGGGCATCCGGTCACGAAGAAGAGACTCTCTAAGTGGATAGTGGATGCCGTTATGCTGGCATACTCTACCTTGGGCCTGCAATGCCCCATTGGATTACGAGCCCATTCTACCAGAGGCATCGCCTTATCGTGGGCGTGGTCTGGCGGTGTGTCTATTACAGAGATTTGTGCGGTGGCCTGCTAGGCCTCGCTGTCCACATTTTCTAGGTTTTATAACCTGGACATACCGGCCTTACAGGCCAGGGTCCTCTCTGCTTAAATGGGCACACATATACTATGTTATGGGAACAATTCTGACGGAGAGCCCTTGACCGCGACGCTCTCAAGCTCTCTGGTTTGTTGCTTGCATACTTTCGGTCCTGGGAGTACCGAATATGTAAGAGTCATATGGAACGATCACCCAGGCTGGCTGTAACCTCTATGAGTTTAACCCGTTTTAGCCTTGGAGTATACTATTGTGCTTCCCTATGGGCAATTGAATGCTTAAGGAGGTATATTATGCAGTTGATCCTCTACCATAGCACGGCGTGATTGAATTGAGTTCCCATATGCGTCTTTATCAAGAAGCAGTATGAGTGGAGTATCGACAGGGAACGTACTTGGTTACTATCGTAACCTCGGTTCCCTGAGATACAGAATGCGTACTGCGTACTTTGCCGTGCTAGGTAGCTGCACGACTCAGTCGTCGCTTCAGTCGAAATAACCTGAGGATCCTATGGCGAAACGGCCGCTTATATAGCCAGATGGCTCCACCCATTCTGGCGGGCTCCGTTGCCATAGGCTCGTGCAGCTCCGCTGCCGACCCATTGGTTCGTTTTTTACACACTGCACAAACCAATGGTCGTGCATTTTTTTCACTGCCTGATTGAACAAGGCTTCAGTTCAGGAGAAAAAAGGATTTTTCCCATATGTGTCTTTATCAAGACACAGTACTCGTTCCGTATCTCAGGGAACCGAGGTTACGAAAGTAACCGAGTACGATTCCTCCTTTTACAAAAAAAACAGTGTATAAATCAGAAAATTGCTTTTAACTGCTGTCTAATACTATTCACCCATAAATCTGAAATTTAGCATTAAATGAAGTCTTAAATTCAACCAGCTACCACAATTTTATTCTAATCTGTGATCATTTACACCTGCTTGAGTATTAATGCATTTGACAGTACTTTCAGCAGTTAACTGACTGTGAGAGCACTCACGCCTGATTGACTCAAAAACAGCACAGAGATACATCAAATCAAAGGGCTTGATGTTTTTCACACCGCTGCACTCACATTTTTCATTTGTTCTTACGCAATATACATTTTGGCCCCAAAAAAAAGACATTTCTGCCATCGTTTACTCACCGTCATATTTATATCCCAGCTATCTGAGTTGATACTGGCACAGTTATATTAGCTTTGAAATAAGCAAAAAAAAAAAAAGAAAAAGAAAAAAAAAAGAGATTTATTTCAGTTGTTTGGTGTTTTCCTCCCTCATTCCATTCTGTAAATTCATTCTGTACCAGTGAAATTTCCCATAAATCTTTGGGTGAGTCTATTAGCCCACTAGCCATTGAGCTGGACAGCCATTGATCATAAAGACAAACTTCAGTTCTCCTTCTCCTGACGGTATTTTCATTTTCCCCTCTTGGTGAATTAACCCTCTTTCATTTTTACTCTTATATGTTTTATCCATCCAAAGCAAATGTTTTCATCCTTTTTAAAATGTTAAACTATTTTTTAACTTGACACTTCATCTTTATAATGCAATGCTGAAGATTAGAGATGCTGATTAAACAAGATGTGAAAAATGTATGAGCATCAACCAACAATTAAAGTGCAGACAGAAAGCAATAATACATCCTGAGTGAACAGCAGTAACCTGTGTGACCTCCATTGTCTTGAATGGAAAGCAATGAAAAGCAGCAAACTGCTGTGAGAAAAATCATTTGCATTTGAATATATAATGTTCCTAAGTGCGTTTTGATCAGTTTCTGAAGTTCTTCCACCAGTCCAAATAACTTTCCAAATTCACACATAATTATACCTCACAAATGTGAGAGAAATGCTCATACTGAGCCCATTTATTAGTCCAAAAATTGTGTTTACGATGTGCCAAGTTTATAATGAGCGCTTTTGAGGAAAAAAATAGTCACTGGAATTGCTGTGGTATTGCTTTTTGCACATGCTATTGTGAAATATATATATTCTTTTACCTCTTCTGGACAATAACACACTTGATGCATGCAAAAACATATACTGAGTAGGTACTGCATTTGAATTTGAACTTAGCTCATGACTGTTAAAAAGTATGAGTATGTTCTATAAAAGTATGAAATTCATATGTACTACATCTGCCATGTTGTTACTGTCACATTACCTACCTGTGCCCGTCGTGTCGCTTCACTGCCACTCATAAATTCATAATCTCACTGGAAATAATAGGTCATCCAGGTACTTTTCACCTACTGTTTTTCAAATACTATGAATTTGGACATACTACTTGCTGGCACACTGTTTTTTGCATAATGTAAAGTAATGAAGTATTTGATTTTGGATGCAGCAAGTATATTTATAATGTTCATACTGATGCTACACTGTCACACTGCGCTTCTGCACTGCAAATGTTTGTAAGGGCATATGACACATTCATAGTGCATGCACAGATATCAGAGAGATAATCGGATCATAAGACAGAGAGATGGAGTTTGTAAGAGAACTGCATTTGATCAGATAAACACTACTGAAATAATTTCACACACACAGAAATGAGACGCTAGTGTTGTGTGTGTGAGTTTGTGTGTGTTTGAGAGAGATAAGTGTTGACTCCCACAATAGTGGTTGAATTGACGGAGCAGAACTTTGAATAAATGAATGTGAATGAACTACAACAATTACAAAAAAAAAAAAAAAAAACGAATTGCTGTTTGAAACGCATGGCTGATAATTAAAAATAAAATTACAAATCAAAAATGTTCTCAGAAATTTACTGAACTGCTCAGTAGTGAAATAAACCACAAACTTCATCAATCAATCGATTTAAACTTGTAACGAAATGGTAAATTAAATCAGAATTAATTTCAATATTTGATGAAGAAAGACCCCAAATAATAATTTTAAAAAGTTACTGTAGCAGACAAAAGAACTGAACTCAAGGTAGATTTTTGCAAGGTGACATTTTTTAATGTTGGTCTGTGTAAACAAGCAGGTGTGTGTCTTTTGCCATTGTGTCACATTTAATTTTACTTTGTTAATGATAAAGGGACTTCTGATTACATGCAATTAAGATCCAGCAGGTGTCAGAACAGGTGCCAGTGATTGAATTACCCATTTTGTGCATGTGTTCATGTGGAGTCAATGCTTTCCATTTCTCTGTGAAGCTTTCCAGATTGTTCCATTAGAAATACAAGAAATGTTAATATTGTACCAACGAATTCTTACTTATGTGACTTACTTATGTGACCACACAAGTAACAAAAAACACAACAGAAAAAAGCCTGCAAACTGCAAACAAAAAGCCAGTTAGTCAGCACTGCATTATTCAACATGAAACTCTTTGTCCAGAATACTCTGAATTACACATATACACAATTCACAGTAATATAACTGTACAGCCTGTCAAAAAAAAACAAAAAAACAACAACATACCTTTAGGCAATAGTATTGTATATGTATTGAATATGTGGAGAATTATTCAAAGAGACACTTCTGTACCTTCTTTACCCCTGAAGGGTGCATATTAGTATCTTAGAGTAGTAATATATACCCTTAAGGTGTACCATTATGGTACTATTATGAACCCTTTGGGGATAACAAAGGTACAATGGTGTCTCTCTGGGGGTGCTGCCCCAGTGATAAGCTGTGGTACCTGAATGTCTGCAGCTTCTCTTAGTGAAAGAGAGTATAGTTACTGTACTGTATGTGCACTCTTTAATGCAATTTTATAGGAATAGGAAGCTCTGTGAGTGATAAGAAAAACAGCTGCCCTTTTCTGTTGATTTTATCATTTTGAATGATATGATTAGAGGAAGGCAGTATACATGTAGCACTAACATAGCACATTTACAGCTCACTTTGCCAGTGGAAGAGGTCAGAAAAACCAGAGTTTGTAAAGAGAATCATCTAATGTGCCTCTCACAATGAATATTAGAGTAAAGGTGTTGATTACGATGAGGTATGTCATGATATTGAGGTGAGCAGATGCTCATTTATCTTAATATGATTGACATTAGATGAACAAATGCTTCCAATTTTTCACATTAATTTGTTATTGTTTCTGTGATGAATAATAAATCATTATAATGTGTATTAAGAAATTAAACAGGGCCTATTTGAATTTTATAATGGCTTAATAATGATGAGAAGAAGAACGTTTTCTCTCATTCCATGATCACTTGGAACAGGTAAGTGTGAAAAAAGTGTGTGTGGAATGGTTTTTGTGCAAATATTCTTTATAAATTACACACAATACACTATTGAAACACATATGTGGTTACACTGTAAAAAAAAAAAAAAATCAAACTTTAAATATTAATTTTTATTTGTTTGTTTGTTTATTTATTTATTGTAATTAATTTGTTTGTACAAGTCATTTCAACGTAAAAATTGATGTAAAAACGATCAAGTTCAATTTCCTGTAACTTGCTCAACTTATTTTGATGAGTTAAAGTGATGTAAAAACATTGCCAAGTTGCTATGACTTACTAATCATATCATTCAAGCCAATTAGTATCCATCTTTTGGAATTATTTTATATTTCATAATTTGAATAAATAGAAAAATGTGGTAACTTCTAGACAAATTACAGAGCAGTTTACACCAGAGGTACAGCAAGTTTAACACTGAAATTGATATGAATTCTAACTTTCTGAGATTTGGCTTTCTGAACTGTGTAAAAGTGGGTGTGGTAGCAATATTTAAAAAAATATCTAATTCAAGGTACCTTGAAAGAAACTTATTAAAAGCAAATTCATTTCCTTGTAGATTATGGTGAAGTAAAGGCCCGCTGCTGAGAAATGCTGAGCTAACTGTTCTTTAGCTGATTGCTTATTGAAAACAAATTAAAAACCATCTGTGTTTCTTTGCAAGTAAATCACTGGTTGCTGTAATGTCGTTAATTATTCATTGTTCTACATATAAAAAATGCAAGTGTGTTTCTGAAGAAGAGGAAATTAGGTTTTGTTTGGGAACATGGTGTTCAGATAACATTGTGAAGCAATAATCACAATAATGAAATTAAAAGCTATTTATTTTCCAAGAACTCATAAACCAAGCTTCACAGTGAACAAAACTGCAACCCAAATTTACTTTGCTTCCTTTTCCTATGGTTTTAATCAAACTAAGAGCTTTGCTTTAAACTGAAGCAGTATTAATCAAAGCGAGCCACTCCAAAGACATTGGACTGAATTAGTGCTGTGTATTTGAAGCTCGAACAGCCTGCTTCATCAAAGCATATTTACAACAAAATAAATCTAAGTGCCTGAATGTACCACAGGCCTGTGTCATTTAAAACGTCACTGCTATCAACAGACATTTTCCAGCCAAAACTGGAAACAATTAAGAGGAGGATTTATTAAAACACATCAGCCATCGCTGTATGTTGAAAAATGTTGTATCTCAAAAACATGTCCAGGTCACATTTGACAGCAAAAGGAAAGATAAAGAAATAAATAATTAATCTTAATCTGTAATAAACATGTAATTATAGTGTTATAACATGGTAACAACATGTCATGGCTTTTTCTCTAACTGGATTTCACTCTTACATGGCATATCAAGTTACAAATCTGTGTAAATGGTTACATTTACATTTATGCGACTTACATTGCATTCAAGTTACAGTTTCTACATTTTATCAGCTCTTGCTTTCCCTGGGAATCAAACCCATGATCTTGACGTTGCTAGCACCATGCTCTACTATTTGAGCTACAGGAAAGCTAATAATAAAGTTAGCTTAATAAAGTTCCACACATTAGAATCTACATCTTTTGTCACTCTCGTCCTCATGTGAGGCCTGTCGGACCCGTCACAGCACTGCAATGATTAATATGTTTCACTCTGTCATATTTCCATTCCCACTGCTCAAAAACAAACTAATTAATACACTGTAAACGAATAACAGATGCTGGGTATGACAAGGCATTTAATTAAGTGATCACAAAATGATAAATTAGGTGTCAATCAAAAAATGTTGTTTGTGTATCATCCTGAGAAGATGAGTTCCTATCATTGCTTAAACCTGTAGATTAACTCAAATGGTTTGATGAATGATGTATTTCCTATAGGTAAGACATTTAAAAACATAAAAACATTTGTGACTGCTGGTCGATGGCACATTATCATCTTGGAAAAAGCATTTTACTGGAACATATGTTTATTTATGTTCTAAAAGTTGTCAGCTTGTCAGCTTTCAGGAGTAGAAGTGCTCAAATTTGTTGTCAAATTTTGTCAACTTTTAGGAGCACACTAGTTCATAGATGACCTCAAAACCTAAGAGATGTAGACTAAAATTATCTTTAAAAAAAAAAGACATCTAAAATACCTCAAATAAAAACAAGAATTGAATAGAATGCGTTTTGATATCCAGCGAACAAGCGAAATAAATGTGATGCATCTCTTCTTCTGACAGCACAGATCTAAAGAAACAAGTCTTCAGACACAGACACAGAATTAAAACATAAAAATAATTCATGAAACTATAAAACTTTTCTCAGTTCTGTAAGAAAATATAGGACATTCAAGATTCAGGAGCCCTCTATTGAGAACTAACCTCAATGTGCTGCCAGCCATCAAACATTTAGTCTGCGGCTTTAGTTGTGAAGTCTTTTGTTTGTGTTTTTCTACAAAAGACACATCATAGTTGAGGATGAAAAGAACCAGTCTAGTTTTCTAGCTGTGATTTCTGCAAAAAGCACATGGTTGTGAGTTCAGATCATCTGGGTTAAGCTCTATCAACAGTATTTGTGGCATAATGTTGTGAAAAAACAGGGTTAATTGACCCGTTGCAAAGACCCGCCCCCTTAGTTACTGTTGCTACGTCTGACAAGCCATGGCACTCTCACGCCACACATCATGTTCTCACGCGGTGAAAAATACATCGCGGAGCAAAGAGGAAACTGACAACGCTCCGACAGATGAGACAGAGCAGGTTACTACTGGTATAAAACAGTTTCAGCTTTCAAATTTTGTCATTTTGTAAGAAATTGAAACAATATATGCTGTTTTGTGGCTCTTTAATGTGTCGTGACAGATGTGTAGCGCCTCAGTTCAAGCGGCATGTAAACCAATCATCTCTTCCGAGCTCTTTACTAGTTATAGCATGAAATAAACATGAATGAACATCAGAAGGTATGTTGTTTTAACTGCAAAAAGACATCAATACACACCATTTTTCAAGTTCAAGTCCACCGACATTAATCTACTCTCCTGTCTGGTTTGCTTGTCAGACAAAATGAAGGATTCTGCGTTATTATTGGTCAGATCGCCTGTCAATCAAACTCCCGGTAAATGGTGAATTGGAGTTGTATGTGTTGTAGACTTTAACCTGCTATCATGAGTATTCAAAGCTGAAATGCTGATAACTTTGGCACAATATCCATGAGGACAGCAGAAAGGCACTGTTCATGTAAATGGAGGCAGATGCTTGACAGGGATGGTAAGCGAGGCAATCATCTGACAATTCAGGCATAACGTTTCAGAATTAAAACAGGGTAATTTATAAATAAGTGAAAATATAATGTAAATAGAGACTAATTACAGCTGCCTCTATTTACATGATATATATATATATATATATATACATATATATATATATATATATGTGTGTGTGTGTGTGTGTGTATAATATATACATATATATTCTCATATTTCCGCTCGCATTTCTTTGCATCTCATCAACCGTGCCTCATTTTCTTGCCTGTTTTTTTTTTTTTTTAGATGAGATCATGCAAAAGTGCTTTCAACTTTAAACAGTGAGCACACCAAAGACTAAAATATCAACAGAGTAAGCTTTTTTGTGACTTATTTTCTACATTTCTGTCGAATATGAGTCATTTTTATGCACAGCCTGCTTACTGTAATAAGTGCAGATGTTGAGTTCCCAGCAATGCAGCACGGCATGAATAAATTATGCAGATCACTGTCTTACTGTGTAACTGTTTTTTTGTTTGTTTGTTTGTTTTTACTGTTTGCTGCTTTTACTTATGCTGCTGTTAATGCATTTAAGATCAGCTTCAATTATTAGTCATGTGGTGATTATTCAGAACTTATCTTTAATTCCAACTTATATTTAAGTCTATGCATGAAGGAAAAGAAGACAGAGAAGGAAGTCAATGATAAGACTGTGTAAATATTGAGAGAAATTTCATTTTTGGGTCAGCGATTCCTCTGATGTAAGTTTGGAGTCTTGCCAGTTTTGTACTCTGCAGTTTTGAGTGCAGTGTTCTTCTTTTTGACTCATTGCCTTTTTTCTTTCATTTTGTGATTGTTTTTTTTTTTTTTTTACTTGGTTCTGAGTTTGATTATTTATTTTTATTGATATACTGTTTTTGCTTGTTTTGCTGATGTTTGATTTATGTAATTTCATACTTTTTTTGTTTATATTGTGCTTGATAGTTTAAAACTATCCATGTAGCTGTTAACTGTCTGTCTATGCAAATATAGTCTGTATCAGAGTTTCCCAAAGTGGGGTTGTGGGAACTGCAAGGGGTTTGTGAGTTGTTTAAAAAGAAATCATAAAATGTAAAATGACAATAATTTGCTCACAATCGAAATGAAAGTGAAATCATGATTATCTTAGCAGTATTATCAAATCAGGAAAAGGCTGTGTGTGTTATGAGGCATTCATAAACGTCCTGCAGTTTTCCACCAAAATAAAAGCTTGAGACTTTGATGTTTTAAAATGAAGAATGTAGGACATATTGGTTATACTTTATTTCGATAGTCCAGTTTAACTTTGTAACTACTTTTGAATTACTTGCCTGTAGTGAACGTGTTGCTACACCATTAACTTAACCATAATCCAGACCCTTGCTCTACAACCTACAGCTGTGGTCAAAATTTTACATGCACTTTGCAATCTTCAAAACGTTAATTATTTTATAAGTGAGAGGGATAATACAAAAAAGCATGTTATTTTATATTCAGTACTGACCTGAATAAGATATTTCACATAAAAGATGTTTACATACAGCCAACAAGAGTAATAGTTGAATTTACCTAATTTTGAATACTGTGTTGTTTCCTGGATAATCCACAGCTTTTTTTTTCTTTTTTTGGTGATAGTTGTTCATGAGTCCCTTGTTTGTCCTGAACAGTTAAACTGCCCTTGAAAAAGTTCACACCCCTGGCTCTTAATGCATTTTTTCCTTCTGGAGCATCAGTGACCATTTGAACCTTTTGCGTATGAGTCCTCAGTGTGAAAAGTCGGATCTCAAAATCATACAGTTATTTTGCAGATACTGCAAAATGTACCCCAATGATCTTAAACCTAACCAAACCTCAAACTCATTAAGAATAAATGTGGGATTTTTTTTCCAGATTAAGATGTAGTTTGTAAATCCATATTATTTTAGGTATGTAATGTTAATACATAGCAGTTCAAGCCACCTCATATAAAGTGTGACTAAAACATGTCTGAATACAACATGAACCGAGACAAGAGGTTTGAGCCCACTTGAAAGTAAAGCTATTAAGTAAAGCTTAATACAGTACTTTAATCTCACTGTCATGTTTATGAAACCAGCTTTAGATGACATGTGCTTGAAGATGTGGTAGCCATAATGAGACTTCATTTTGATATTTTAAAGATTAATCAGGGCCCTAATGCATGCCAAGAAAATACTCACTGCACCAATATACTGCCAGCAGCCTGATCTGTTGAGACAAGGATGGATGCATGGATTTATGTTGTATACACTGAACTCTAACCCTATGTTACATCACAACCAAAGAGTCACCCGACCAGTTGTTTTCCAATCTTCTACTGTCCAGTTTCAGTGAGTCTGTGCCCACCATATACAGACTTTCATGTTATTATCTGTCAGGATTGGAGCTGATGTGGTCTTCTGTTGCTCCAGGTTTGATGTGCTATGCATGCAGAGACGCTCATCTGCCCATCACTGTAGTAATGTGTGGTCTGCCGCTCTCTTCTGATGCCTGTCAACTAGCAGATAAGTTACACTGATAAAATGTTTATACAATATATATACTGATACTGACACATTTGATAAAATAAGCATAAATCCAAATCAAGAACCGCAAAGTCTGCTTTTGAGTATATGAGGTGTAGTACATCCCCTAAATCAGAACTCAAGAGATATTGAACAAACACCTTTTTATTTGTTAAAGACAAAGATTGATTTATTTAAGAGGAAAGTGTAAAGTTTCACATGAGGAGCGATTTATATGAAACAAAATTCCATTTCAGTTAAGATGCCGCCTTAGAAAGCAGATGCCGATATGAGCAGTAGACAGCAGTGAAGCTCGCAAGGATTTGGAACAGAGCCTGTAGTATATCAGATATAGTTCAGCACTGCTCTGACCTGCCTGAAATTGAATATTGATTGAGGAATGAGAAATGCCAACTACTTACCTCAAACAGACTTTCTGAAGGTTTTTTCACAAGCAGCCAAAACCAATTAGAAGGTACATTAGCTACACAAAGGAGAATTTGCGAGTGCCTACCAAATGTAGGGATATTCCTACACTGACAATACTGACTCAGTGTTAGATATTTCAGTAAAATCTAACTCTGTTTTCTGATGTATATTTGCTTATAGTGTAATTGAGGTTGTTTGTAGAGGATGGCATTGGCAATATATATTGAATATAGGCAGGTGTCTCACACTTCCTTATCGCTCATTGTAGTAATTTCAGGAAATCACTGCATTCCCCTTGTACTTCATTGAAAATATATTGTGATCTAAAAGATAAATTTATCCCAGCAGCACCCTCTGCTACAATTCTCCATCCCCACTTACTACTTACCATCTCTCTGCACCCTAGAAATAGAATAAGAGTCTGACAAACATCTCCTTACTTGTTAGAAGAGGCGCCTCTAGCCTTTCATAAGTACTGGGCCACAGTCTCCCATCAAGTTAAAAGTTCATTTTGATGTGAGTTAGAGCTGTTAATGCACTTGGCATTTGGGGACTAGCTGGCAGGCCCTCCATTGAACACCAGCAGCGTTTATTACTGAAAAGTTACAGGAAAACAGATTATGGGTAATTAAAGAATAATTAAGAAGGAATGAAAGAGCAAAAGTACTTAAAAAAGACAGATTAAACTTCAGAAAAATAAAACTGAGAGCTAATTGTTTTTTATATGTTACTTCAGCTTGATAAAGACAAAGAGCTGCTTTTAAACAGTGGCATATAAAAAAGGCATTTGTTGGGCTACATCCACATTAATCCAGCCTTTCATCCTCATAGAAATACCATTTTTGTCCAGAGAAAAGGGCAATTACATTTTAAACCACTGACCATGGCGAGTGAGTGTGAGATATTTTGCTAATAAAATGATCACATTAGAAGAATAGCATAAGAACTATTATGCCTGTTTTCTCTGTATCATCACAGTGAGCTTGAAGTTTTATACATGTGCAAAACTTAATAAAAATGATTTCATCGTGTTTCAGTGTGAATGAGAAACTTTTGGTGTGGACAGAGAGTGTTTTGAAATGAAAACACTTTTTTCAGATGTGTCCAGATTAATGTAGACATAGCCTCAGTCTTGTATTGGCCATACTGTGGACATAAGTATTGTTTGCTTCCAATCACCAAAACAACCTGAGCACTTTTTGGGTTTAATCAGAGAACAGATACTGTTGCATAAAGTGTGCAAGAACACATGATGATCATTTAAAATCTGTACTAGTTTATGTATTAACTGGTTCAAGCAAACAACAAGTTTTAACAGTCAGAGAACACAATCTAGCAAGCCACTTCTTTAAATCAAAACATGGCATGTACCTTACAGAGCTACAGTACACGGATGATGCAGGTAACAGGCAGTGCAATCAAAAATATTTCTTGCTTGCAGAGGCAACTAACGTACGATTAAGTGATGTGAATAAAATTTTAAGTTTGCTGGAGTATCACAGCTGTTTGGAAATAAAATATCAAGTTATGAGTGGCACTTTGTTGCACTTGCAAAATAACATACCACCTACAAGAGCAAACATGAAACAAAAACACATTTGGTGAAGCAATCATGTTATTTTTTATCATGTCTTTTATCATGACTTATGTTTCACAGGACACAAGCACTTTGCATTGCAAGTTCAATGCTGTATCAGGTGCGCTACCAAGCAAGTTTACTACAGCAGAAAAACATTAGCAAAAGATTATAATAGTAGGCCCAATAATTCATGCACTGTGGTAAAAGTGTTTTAAGGTCATAACATTGAATTGTGCAAAGAACTGCATGACAATAAGTCTTAATTATTCGTACTTTATGTGAAAAGAAATCAAAGTTGATGGTGTTTTACTGCCACTATAGTGTTCATTTCAGCAGAAAACTGCAGTTAATTGTATGTATTGGTAAGTTTTTGAAGTTTGTAGGTTGATGCACGTTTTCCCACTGAGCCTGGGTTGGTTTTATTTGTAAAGTTGTAAATTCCTTTTGGATTATTATTCCACATGGTCAGTTTATGCCTACTGCAACAGCATAGGCATGTCCCAGCCTGTCCATGTTTGATTGTGGTGCTTTTATTATAGGCTTTTCATTTCAGTTTTCATTGTCAGCAAAATATACATTTTTACATGATCTAAAAATGACATTTACATTAATGTACAAATTAACAATACTGCATTTTGTTGAGCCACACCACGATTTGTTGGAAAAGCTACACAATTTTGAGAGATGAGCTGCTGTCTGAAAATATACACGACTAAAAAATCTAATTATTAGTGTCACTACTACTGCAGCGAGTGGGCAGACATCAGATCTTCTTACATGACAGCTTTGTTTTTGGCTTTCTTTCAGCACTACCTCATTTAGTTTGCTGTCTAATTTTACTTTGCTGGGAGAAAATTGGACCTTGTTCATTTTCCCGCCTCAGTGGCTCCAGCAATAGGAATCCACAGTGAGATAGAAAGAGAAAGTCATGTGAACCACACACACAATCACACACCATAACTCACTCAATTCATCCAATGCAAATAATTGATGGAAATTAATCGTCAAAGTCTGAATAGACTAGTTTCTATATTTATGTCCATGATTTTGGTAGATTTACAATTACTCCACTAATTCAAAACATGTTGAAACATTTATATTCTAAACCTCCATAAAGGGCAGCCAGACAACGACATTCAGTATATATATATATATATATATATATATATATATATATATATATATATATATATGGTAACACTTTATTTCGATAGTCCACTTTAGACATTCTACTAACAGTAAGTAACTTTGCAACTACATGTCAACTAGCAGTCGTTAGAGTATCAGTAGACTGTCTGCTTAATATCTTCTAACATTTTATTTTGATAGGTCCACAACATACAACATTCAGACTATGAGAAACTTTTCAAGTATATGTCAACTTATTCTACTAACCCTAAACCTACCCTACTGAGAGTTAATAGACAAGTAGTGCAAATTAATGAGAATTAGTTGACATGTAGTTGACATGTAGTTACAAAGTTACTTATAGTTATCGAAATAAAGTGTAACCATATATATATATATATATATATATATATATATATATATATACACCAGTATTTTTGAGTTATTTTGGTCAGTTGCAGGCAGCATTCACTCAAATATTATGTTATTGTCCGTTGTACTGGGAAACACAATATAATAAATTTATTTATCATATTTAATTGGGTAAGTGGTGGGATAATGTATGATAAGTCATGTATAAAAAGCTACATAATCTAACATAAATCATCTAACATACATTTTAGAGGTTTATTCTGAAAACATTTTGGCAATAGGGTAAGAAAAATTAGCTTTTTTGGGTTAAAAATGATCCGAAATCAATATTTGAGCAAGTACATAACCAGCCAGTGTTCAAAACTATCACCTTACTTTAGCCCGATTCACAACGGTTAGCTTATAATAATGTTTTCTAATCTGAGTGGTACAGCTAGGTTTTCGCGGGAAATTTGAGCATGGCACTGCGTCATTACGTCACGTCTGTAAACATAAAGAAGTTTTCCCGGCTAGTAGGCTATCGCATGTGAGGATCCTGCTGGTGTCGAATCGTTTTTAGCTTTTTTTTACAGCAGCTAGAATAATTAAATGTATCGTTTTGATGACGGATTGTAATCCAGAAAGTATTATGTGTTTATGAAACACGTGAATGAAATTAAATTATATTCCAGTTTTAAATGTGCTTCTGAAAACAGATAGCCTAGGATTACACAAGATTTGTATTTTAAAGAAAACCAGTTCGAAGGAGCATAGTTTGCTTTTTGGATTAAAATAACTTCTTAATATGAAATTCGAATGGTATGACAATTAGAGACTAGTACGGTGGCCGAGAGAGCTCAATGCGCTGCAACTTCAGAAAGCACATGCAAATAGAAAAAGCACCAGCAAATCAAGAAAACATCTTCATCAGATTGACAGCAGGTGGTGCAAATGCTCACAATGCAAACAAATAAAGAATTTTATTTGCAGCGCATTTCTTTTTTCTTTTTTTTTTCTTTTTTTTGCTGTGATTATTTGCAGTGTGTCCCTGCTAAAAAAAACAATAGAAGCCCAATAGAAACCATCACAGAAATTCCAGTGGTTTCCATTAAAATACCATTATAAACCATTAGCTTTTTCCAGTAAAACCATTACAAAATTCCTTTTTGGAGTGTGTTTTGGGCATTTGTCCAATAGGATTTAACATCCCACCAACAGAATCCATCACATACCAGTAGACACCATTATAGTTTCCATTAAAACCAATACAATTCCCATTATAACCATTAAAACCATTACATTTTCTATTGTGTTTTGGGCAGGGTTCTATTGTTTTTTTCAGCAGGGGTTTCTTTATTTAGTTTATTGTTGTGAGCATTTGCAGCATGTGTGTTGTCAAACTGATGAAGTTGTTGTACAGAAATTGAAATCTACACGCTAATACACACTATACTCATTGCCACGCAATGCTGATGTTGTTAACATTAATCAATTTGAGAATAAAGTATAACAATAATAATAATTTGCACAGTTTGATGTGATATGAGCTAACCGAACGTTAGATTTAATCACCATTGGTAGCGCGATTTATTGTAATACTTTTTTCCTCACTTGGTCAGAACAAACGTGGCAGACTTGTTACTTGTTCAGATGGCAATATGCGGTGAATATTCTTATTTGGGTCATATAATCCAAGAAATAGGCTAGAATCTGTGATTCCTAAGTACAGTATCCACACAGGTGCGGTGACTGACAGACTGACACACATACTCCTCAAAACATTAGATTCATCCGCGCTGGAGCCGTGCCGGAGTACAACCCCACGCAAGGAAGATAATTCCGCACAGAGCTGCAATTTCAGGTTTTCAAACAGAGATGGCGACAAAGAGGCAAAATTTACGGACTGCAGCTTTAATTCAAGATATATTCACTGACTATAAATTCTAATATTCAAGTAATATTCAAGTAGTATTAATTTGGTTTTATGAAAGTTTAGATGTTTTACTAGAAAAACCTGATCAAGAAAATGATTTTTGCTTTGTTGAATGTATCTGTTTGTTCATCACCAAAATGTCCAGAAGATGAGTAATGATGGTGTAAGTAGGAGTGTGTGAGAGAGAAATCCATATTTGTCTAATACAATACAAACACACAATGTGTGGGAGCAGCATATTAATGGCACAGTGCTGTTCTCACTGCCAAGACTATGACAATCAAATGGAAATTAATCCAACACAGGTGCACTGAACTTACATGTTCAGAATTTAGAAATAAAGTAAAATAATGATAATTAAAAGACTCTTTTTTTCAAGTTTTGTATGAAAAAAAGTTTTGGATGGATTCAAAGCTAGAAAATGAATCCAAGCTTGCAGCCTACAGACTGAGGAGGTGGAAAAAGACAAAACAAAAGAAGGTGGGGAAATGAAAGTTTCTGGCAAACACATTTGAGCCCACACACTCTCATTCTGAGGGTGTAAAGTGGTCATTTTTGTTACATTATGATCCAGGGAACCATCAACCAAAAGCACAAGACAGCAATGATCAATCACTGTCAGAATGCAGTAAAGATAATAATATCATTGTTTGAAGTTTTATTTATATAAAACATTTCATTCACAATTTACAAGATCATAAAAAACAAAGGTAAAAACAAACTTTATAAATATAGAAGCAAAGCAGATATGGATGATATATTAAGCACATTTCTCAGAGTAGAGGCTGTGTGACTGTGTGAAAATAAGATTTTCAGGTGTAAAAATTATGAAGTGTTTTGTAGGTTAAAAATAATTTTATACTAACTTCAATGAATATGGAATATGGTCCAACGTTTAGGTATTTTTTTGAAGGAGTATGAGGTTGAGTAGTGCTGTATTGCGAAGGTGATAAAAAATCCTGTCTAAACCAGGAACTAATTAATTTGTCCACAAAAGATAGAGATACTGCAGTTCAAAGATAATTCTGAGGTTGTGGACAGTTTGTGAGAAAAACCTTATGAGAAAAAGTGGTAAGTGAGTGTTTTAGGACCGACAGTCAGATCCATGTATATTTGGACACTGACACAATTTTCATAATTTCGGCTCTGTATGCTACCAGAAAAGAATTAAAAAATAAAACAATCAAGATGAAAAAAAGTGCAGGCTTTAAGCTGTAAGTCAAGGGATTGAACAAAAATATAACATAAAATGATTTGGAATGATAACCATTTTTTTATACACAGTCCCCCCCCATTTTCAGGGGCTCAGATGCAATTGGACAAATAAATATAATCATAAATAAAATTTCGTTTTTTAATATTTTGTTGCGAATCCTTTGCAGGCAATAACTACTTTAAGTCTGGAACTCATGGACATCACCAAAGACTGGGTTTCTTCCTTTGAGATGCTTTGCCAGGCCTTTACTGCA
Source organism: Onychostoma macrolepis (assembly GCF_012432095.1). Lineage (NCBI taxonomy): Eukaryota > Metazoa > Chordata > Actinopteri > Cypriniformes > Cyprinidae > Onychostoma > Onychostoma macrolepis. The sequence continues at coordinate 27,232,396 of NC_081177.1, read as the reverse complement.
GCTGACTTCAGTTGTTGTTTGTTTGTGGGTCTTTCTGCCATTAGTTTTGTCTTCAGCATGTGAAATGCATGCTCAATCGGGTTGAAAACAGGAGACTGACTTGACCATTGTAGAATAATCCACTTTTTTACCTTCAAAAACTCCTGGGTTGCTTTTGCTGTATGTTTTGGGTCATCGTCCATTTGTACTATGAAGTGCTGCCCAATCAACTTTGCTCCATTTGACTGAATCTGGGCAGAAAGTATATCCCTGTACACTTCACAATTCATCCGACTGCTTCTGTCTTGAATAAACACCAGTAACCCAGTGCCACTGGAAGCCATGCTCATGCCATCACACTGCCCCACCATTTTTCACAGGTGATGTTGTATGCTTTGGATCATGAGCTTTTCCAAGCCTACTGCACACTTTTTTTCCCCGTCATTCTGGTACAGGTTGATCTTAATTTCAGCCGTCCAAAGAATGCTTTTCCAGAAGTGGTCTGGGTTTTTTAGATGTTTTTTGGCAAAGTCTAATCTGGCCTTGTTTGCACCTCGTGGTGAATCCTCTGTATTTGCTCTCGTGAAGTCTTCTCTTGTAGACTTTGACAGTGACATGTCTGCCTCCTGGAGAGTGTTCTTCACTTGGCTGGATGTTGTGAAAGAGTTGGAGATTCTCCAATCATCCACCACTGTTGTCTTCCTTGGACATCCAGGCCTTTTTATGTTGCTGAGTTCACCAATGCGTTCTTTTTTCTCAGAATGTACCAAACTGTTGATTTGGCCTCTCCTAATGTTCCTGCTATCTCTCTGATGGATTTGTTTTGTTTTTGAAGCCTAACAATTGTCTGTTTCACTTGCATGGAGAGATTCTTTGAGCGCATTATGTGGGTTCACAGCAACAGCTTCCAAATGCAAATGACACACTTAGAATCAACTCCATAACTTTTACCTGCTTAACTGATGTAGAAATAATGAAGGAATAGCCCACATCTGTCCATGAAATGGCTTTTGAGTTAACTGTCTAATTACTTATGGTCCCTTGAAAGGGGGGGGGGAGGTACAAATTAAAGAGCTGTAATTCCTTAACCTTTCCTCCAATTGTGATGAGAATACCCTCAGAGTGTGCACTTTAAGCCCATATATATTATATAACTGTAACTTGAATATGTTTTGGTCAGCAGCTAAAATAAGCATATGTTTTGGTCAGCAGCTATGTCCAAATATATATGGACCTGACTGTTTGTGCAGACATGGATCGCCTGTAACAGCAGTGCCCCACCAAAATATCCTGCAGAACATAGACCTCTATATATACTCAATCAATAATAAATTGCAAGCCTTAAAGTTTTCAGCATTCTGCAATAAACAAGGCGTAGACTTTTGTCCTCTGTAGAGGACATTGTATTTTAGTGAATTTCTCTCAGATTATATACATGTCACAGTCTGGATGTCCTGTACAGAGCGCATTCAAGGCTTTTCAGAGATACCAAATGTTTGGAGGTACCATAAACACTCCTTCTCCTTGATCTTTAAAAATGACTGATGCTGCGTCCCAATGTGCATACCATCCACCCTATCTGCCCTAAATAGTATTGAAAATTACTAATATCACATAGAATTTAGGATGGATAGTATGCACATTGGGACGCAGGCTGATATTGACTGAATGATCATGGCCAGGTCATGGCCAAGACAAATTTCCCAGGAACGGGACAATGAAGTGCGTATGTTTGTTCGTTCATTCATTCATCTGATTAATCTTCAAATTGTTTTTCGTAAATAAACATCTCAGGAAAAACATTATGGGGTTTCAAATCAGAATATGACTTTTTGTTACGAAACAGGGCATCCTTTTCATACATGTCTTCTGTAGAGGACGCAGGGACATACAGCATGTTAATCAGCCATTTTTAGGAGACACAACAAGTCAATAGGGAAAGAAATTGTGCATCAATATTTCTACGAAATGTGAGATATTTTTATGAAAGTTATTACTCCCATTTTACACTTTTTTTGGGGGGGTTGGGTTTACTCCAAGAACACATTATTATGCAAATTGTATACAATGAATAGATACATTGCATAGGATAGGAATACCAATTTATGGACATTTTACATACATATTGCATAAAGTAAAATAGTATATCAAATCATTCTGTAATATATTTCATAACATAGTTGAGAATATTCTTTGTACAAATCTGGGTAAAAATAGCCTTTTATTTTGGCGATCGCAAAAAAATAAAACATTGTTTCTGCCTATACATGTCTCTCATGTCTATTTACTGTTTTAAATAACTTTAGTCCTGGTCTCCTTAAAGGATAAAATATGTTTTTTTTTTTCTCCATTTGTTTTGTAAGCTCCAACCAATTTAGTTACATAAAAAAAATTAAATCACAAAACTAGTTGGCATGTTTTTCTTCCTATGTGCGGTATCGTATCAAATGAATGAAAGTATAAATCTTTTAGTTTAAAATGCTCATCCTGTAGTGGTTGTTTTATTTATTTACTTATTTTGCATTATTTATTTATTTTTTCTTTTACTCCCTTTTCCTCAAGGGGATTCCTCCACAAATTGTAGCATTCTAAAATAAGGCATGGATATCAGACCTCTGCCAAAAGTGTTCTGCATGTGTTCAACGAATAAAATATAAAGCTTACAAAATGTTTATCATAAAGTACTGCCATTAAATATATATTACCATTAAATATTTTAATAAAGTTCATTGATATTTTTAAATCACAAGTAATAATTATTAACAAAACATCTTGACATCCATCTTAGTTGTACCTGGCATGTTCAAAAGAGTTTGTGAAGTAGTGATTTGTGAATTGATCATTGTCCTATTAACACAGCCTGTCTGATTGGTTCATGAACCAAACTGGGCACAACTGATGAAAAATTCATAAATAATTTCATGTTACAACCACAGTTACAAAGTCACTCTTTGAGAAGAATAAAAATAAATTTGAAACCTTATTATCAGCTAAGAGAGGTCAAAAAATGCTTTTACACATACAGGTAGTCAAAGTGGTGAGATGTATCTGGAACTGATGCATAATTATGTGTCATCAATATAGTGGTGACTTTTAAGACTAGTCGCAGGATAGTATCAAAGGGAAATATATAGAGTTTAAAGAGCAGAGGACCAAGAACAGATCCTTGAGGAACACCATATGTAAAGGGAGTGTGTGGTATTTGTGTCTTTGAAGAATGATGAAGAACTGTTTATCCGAAGGGTACAAGGTGAACCAGGAAAGAGCACTTCTTAAATGCCAAGGGCAGAACGACAGACAAGGAGAATTTTGTGAAAGACAGTATCAAAAGCAGAGTTGAGATTGAGTAGTCAAGGAAAGATAAGAAACCCAGATTCAGCAGATAAAAGGAGGTCAGTGACCACCCTGAGCAATGCAGTCTCGGTGCAGTGAAGTGGACGAAAACCTGATTGAAGTGGTTCATAGAGATGATTAAGTTCTAAATGAGATTGCAATCGTGAAAGAGCTACTTTTTCCAGAACCTTAGCAAATAGGAGATTAAAAACAGGCCTGTAGTAAGTAAATATGGTAGGAACTGAGCCAGATTTCTGAGTAAAGGAGAGACAGCAGTTTTGAGATTTTGAGGTACAACCCCAGTAGACAGACTTCTGTCGATCAGATTAAAAATGAGAGCAGAGATATGAGGCCTAAAGAAGAGTTGACATCGCAAAAGCAGATGTTTACAGGGAAGGAAAGAAACTAACTGTTTAAATGAGTGATTTTCAACAGGTACAATGCTAAATACAAATAATAAAATGCAACTAGTGCAGTTTGTTTTAAAAAGTGAGACGTATGTAGTTGACTGGGGAAAAAAGTGCCAAGTTTCAATATGCGTTTTTTTAAAAGTGGAACTTATTTTAACATGAGCACGAAAGAGGCAAGACATGAGCGCATCGTCTAGTGCGTGTTTACATACAAAAACAATGGAAAAGTCTTGCACTGTGTGAATGGAGATCAAAATAAAAAGGCATATCATCATTTAAAACATACAAGAAAACACTTCCGTATATCTTGATGTTGACATTCAATCAATCTTCATTGTATCTTGGCATAAATTTGTCATCTGTCAGATGTTAGTAGTTACATGCCCTCATCTGAAAAACAATGAAGAAAACTACATAAGCTAAAACAAAATGTAATTATTGACTGCAGAAAATCTTAGAAACTATAATATTTTTGTCATATTACTAGGCTTTAGGACATTTGTGTTCTATTTTGGTTCTATGTTAGGCTGCCACTTAAAGTCCAATGTAAAATCTGTGTCCTAAAGCTAAGCTAGCTGAGAACCTATAAAAAGGGAGAATCGATGTACAGACTGGAAACAGCTAATGAAACAGTTTTAAGATGTGAGTCTGTCAGATGTGTCTTTGTATCGCTGGAGGCTCAGTTGTGGTAGTCAGTGATACATGCTTCCAAAATGGCCTATTTGTTCCTCACAGCAACATATTAACGCAAATGGGATTCTCTTCATTACAGAAACAGAATTCCACTCACTTTATTTCCATAATTAAATGTAACAGGGTGTAATTAACCTAAAATGTTCAACAAAACAGAATATGTCATATTAATTTCACAGTAAATTACAGACATGCAGAAAAACACTGAGTAATTACTGACTACAAATGACATTGAGCAGGATTTAACATCAGAGAGGATAAAGACATGAATTAATTAAACAATCCAGAGGTCAAAACAAGCAGGAAAGTTCACATTTAAAAGAAATAGTTGTAGCAAAAAGAAATCTCTGGCATTGACTCACCCTCATGTTGTTCCAAATAGACCCACATATTTCTGCTTGGCATGTTCAAGTGATTTGTAAATGATCTTGTTGGATTTGGTTGATCTCATTCGCAAAGCATGTCTAATTTTTCACAAATCAAACTAAGCACAAGTGACATTGAATTCGGTGACGTGTAATTTTATGTTTCAACCACAGATGGCGATAGAGAGGCCACGGTTACAGAACTAAAACAGTTAGTGTGTGAGGAGAATAAAAATGAATTGGAAACCTTTAATGTGCTTTAGGAGAGGTCACCTGAACGGCTTCTTTGAAGCCAGGTCATGAAATGCTTTAACTCATACACATACATGCCCACAAACCCTTAAGCAAGGGGAAGATTAATAACACCTGGCTTTTAAAATGGAAACCTGTTCCACTCTGCTGCTCTTTCCTAAAGCCCTTTAATTAGAACAGCCAAATGATCTCAGCAGAGAGAACCTGCTTCATAAGCAGAAAATGATAACACACCCAATAGGTTATCCAATATCCTCTGCTCCACACACTATTTCTCTCAGACAAAACATGCAACATGCGTTAAAAATGTTGATCCAATAGCCTATGTTTTCAATTATACCTGTTCTTAAAAATATCTTTCTTAATTGGGTTGCAGAGCAATGCAAATTTATGCCATATCCATTTGATGTTTAAACGGTTTTACGGGTTAAAAATGTCCATGTTTAGCTAGTTAGCATTATCTGTTAGCCTCTGTTGTAACACTCCACGGGCAAAAAATGTTTCTTTATTCACGGTGGCCATGAAAGTAGAAACATTTAAAAGTAGACGGGTATTCTTATGAAATAACATTTTTAGAAGGCAACATATAAATCAGAAATATTTCATTCAGAGCAATGTTTTGTTGGAGCCACAGTTTTCATGTTATACTGTAGTTAACAGTAGCTTATATGAGCTTTAACTGAACTGAGCATAACCAAGCAGCTCGCTGACATGTTTCCGATTCATTTCATTGAATGGTTTAAATGTGCATGACCGAAAGTAGTGATGTCCAAGGGGTGAGTAATAATTAATCAGTAAGTAGTGTGTCCATTTTTATCCCCCTGCTGAAAAAAAAATATATAATTCACAAGTTTTCAGTTACATATAATAGTATTTAGCAAATAGTAAGCATATTTGGCGTGCTGCCTTGAAGGAGGGCAATCATGCAAATTAAGTTGATCAACTAGACAAGCTGTGCTGAAATGTTTGATTAACTGATCGTGCTCCTCCCGAACCTTGTTAATAAAACATCATGTAATGGTTTTAATGGTTATAATGGGAATGGTATTTGTTTTAATGGAAACTGCAGTGGTCCCTGTGGGTCTCCACTAGTAATTTGTTGATTCTGTTGGCAGCATGTTAAAACTATTAAATCCTAATAGAATATGGCCCAAACTACTGGATAGGGTTGCCTGGTCTATTTAACAAAACCAGTCCAAAGGCCAATGAAAATGACCCAAAATCACCTTAACTCAACATATGCTACTCCCATATGTAAAATACATATTTTGCAGTCACTGTTATACACAATTTCAAATTAAAAATCACTAGTAATCATAAACTTTCTGTTTTCAAAATGGAGTTCAAAGGCCCCTTACTCACAAAGCTCTGTCTAGCACAATTTTATCACTGGTAGAATGTAAAATATCTCAATACATGTATTTCTGGTAATTACAATATAAACAACATGGCAAACCTTTAAACCGCAGGACAAAAATTAACCTGCAACAACAGTTTACAAGTAGCCAAATTCTGTGGGAAACTGACAAACTTGGCAACGGTGCTACTGGAACCATTAAGTACAACCCCAATTCCAGAAAAGTTGGGATGTTTCGTGAAATGCCATAAAATCAAGACTATGTTATCTGTTCATTCTCTTTAATGAGAATGAGAATGAAAGAATGAGAATGAGCTTTATTGCCAGGTATGTTTACACATACAAGGAATTTGTTATAGTGACAGAAGCTCCACAGTGCAACAGAATGACAGCGACAGGACAGGACACAGATCCTTTATTTAAGTGACTAAAGTACAAAGAAAACATTTCCAATGTTTTCAGTGGCCAACTTTTAATTTTATTTTGTAAATATACCCAAATTATGATTTTCATGGCTGCAACACACTCCAAAAAAGTTGGGACAGAGGCAAAATAAAAGTGAAAAGGTTATAGAAAATCCAAATTAAACTGTTTTGAAACAGTACACAGTAAGCAGGTGAACTGGTAATAGGTCAAGGTATCATGTTTGGGTATAAAAGGAGCATTTCAGTCTTTGCAAGCAAAGTTGGATCACGTCTTATCACCAAATTTCATGACAAGTGTGTCAAACAAATCAAAAATCACATTTCTTAAAAGAAAATCACAAAGAATTTAGGTATTTCACCAACTAACACACATATCATTGTGAAAAGATTCAGGGAATCCAGAGAAATGTCAGTCTGTGTAGGGCAAGGCAAGACACCTCAGGTGAATGTGCATGACCTTTGAGTCCTCAGATGGCATTTCATGAGAAACCGTCATGCCGTGCGGTGTTAAATATAGCCACATGGGCTCAGGAGTACTTCGGAAAACTGCTGTCACTTAAAACATTTTGCAGCTGCATCAATAAATGCAACCTGAATTTATGTTACTCTAGCAGAAAGCTATATATCAATTCTATGCAGTGATGCCATGGGGTTCTCTGGGCCAGAGCTCATCTTAGATGGTCAGAAAGACGATGGAAATGTGTGCTGTACTCAGATGAGTCCACATTTCAGCTTGTTTATGGGAAAAAAAACAGACATCAAGTTCTCAGTACCAAAGACCAAAGGGACCATCCAGACTTTCATCAGCAACAGATGCAAACGCATACAACTGTCATGGTATGGGGTGCTGCAGAGCAAATGGCATGGGTGACTGAAATATATGCAAAGGTACCACTGAAATGGAGGCATGTACTGGGATTGTACAGAGACATATACTGCCATCAAGATTATGTCTTTCATTGGAAGTCCATGGTTATTAGATCAAGACAATACCAGGTCTCATTCTGTATGTGCTACAACAGCATGGTTTCTTAGAGACAGAGTGAATGTGCTAGTCTGGCCTACCTGCAGTCCTGATCTGTATCCTATCGAAAATGTATGACCATTTATGAAAAGGAGAATCAGACAACGACGATTACAGACTGCTGAGCATCTGAAGTTTTGGACAACAATTTTGCTTGCAAAACTTGAATTATTAAACAATTAAACATTGTAATTAAAAGGAAAGTTGATGTGGCACAGTGCTAAACATGCCTCTGTCCCAACTTTTTTTGGAGTGTGTTGCAGCCATGAAAATCAAAATTTGGTTATATTTACAAAATAAAATTAAAAGTTGGCCACTGAAAACGTTGGATTTTTTTTCTTTGTACTTTAGTCAATTAAATAAAGGTTAAAGAGAATGAACAGATAACATATTCTTGATTTTATGGCATTTCACGAAACATCCCAACTTTTATGGAATTGGGGTTGTAATGTGTTTAATGGTTAACAGTTGATGGTTTGTAATGTTGATAATGGTATTTGTAGTGGAAACCATTAGAGAGTCTGTGATGGTTTCTATTGTGCTTTTTTCACTTGGGTGCCAACTTTTTACATAGATTTTTTTATTAGGCAATGCCTTCCCTTGGCTCTTCAGAGAAAAAAATTAGAAACTTCTGGGAGTTATTAGGACTCCATGAGTGTTCATCAAAGAATAGTTCAAGTGAAAGGAACTTGCAGCAACATCTTTCACTGTAAAATAAATAAATAAAACAGAAAATGGGTAATTAAGAAGGAATGAAAGAGCAAAGCTGCTTACAAAGCTGGTTTGAGATTAAACCTCAAACAATGTGATACTGAAAGCTAATTGTTTCTCATATGTTACTTATAATGGACAGGACTGTAGCTGGATAAAAACAAAGAGCTGCTTTTAAACTGCTGCAAAGAAACACAGACCATTATATATAACAGACCAACACTTTTTTGGCATTCTGAATCTGCAATTTTATAGTTTATATTTGTAATTTCAACATTTTTGTTGCTCCGGGAGGTCATGTTTATGATCAAAATTGTCAGGCAAAACTGAATAGAAAGATTTTTCTAAGGTTAACTAGGAAAAGCTTAATCAAAAAGCAGAATATTTTACAATTGTATGCAGTGTCATTGACATATAAAAAACAAAGAATGATAACAATAGATTGTAGATGATTGCACACAAAGACCTAGGCCGTGGGAACAATATTACTCACAAATTATAGGAATAGACACAAAGACTGAGCTGTCAGAGGTCACACTGAAAAGGATTTTGTAAATGACTGACATTGACATCAATGCATTATTCAAAATCATGACGGTGCCAAAGTTATTTTGTTAGTTTTGATATGTAAAATAAAGCAGTGCACTTGTCATACTAGTCATACTGAACTGAGATTCATTTACAAAGGCACAATTCTCTACCATGCTGGTTGATTTTCAAGGTTGCATTCTCAGTATTGCCACAAAGGAGTACTTTAATAGACATTAGCATAAACTGTCTTCTTCTATGGTCAGTTCAACGTCCCTTTAAGGCAAGTAATTTCACTTGGCGGCCATCTTTGAAATGTCGGGGGCTTACTGCGATAGAGCAGCCATATTGAGTGTTGCATTTTTCCCCATTCAAAACTATATGAGGGACACGTCTTGGGTATTCTATAGTCTTTGGGTCATTTTTTCCAAAACACTCTCAGGGCAATTCATAGCTATTTTACATGTTGGTAAATTCCATAAGTCCTCTTTTTCCTGGATATATCCTGGCCAGGATTTCTAAATTGCCTAAGATATTTGGGTTTTGGCTTTGTTTTGCTCTTGCTCTATTGACATGCTTCTTGCCCACCACAAATGGCTGATTATGTACATTGTCTGCATGCTATCGGTCAAACTACTTTTCAGTCATTGCCTTCATCAAGTATAAACGCAATAGCAAAACAAAGCCAAAACCCAGACACTGTGGGCAATTTAGCAATCCCGGTCAGGACGTATGGTCACCTTAGTGGATCTTAACATTTGTTCTTAAAATCTTGAGAAAAAACATTATATGAATTAATGCTAAATTGCCACCTTGTAAAACTAGTTAGTAGATTAGGTTGTTTTTTTCTTTCAGGTAAAGTAATGATATAGCGAAACGACAGCTTTAGGAGAATCAAGTTGGTTTACAGCATCTCGAAATGCAAATTCTGCGAAAACCCTCCACGCTAGACTCGTGATTTTTGAGAGGGGGTCATCCGTTCTTCCCCGTCGCGCTCCGGAGGCCGCTGAGGCCCTCCGCGAATCCACGACCTGGGGCTCGGATGCGGAGCTCGAGGTGATGGAGAATGAGCAGATGGGCTTTGTCTTTTCTCTCCCTCTCTCGCCTGAGCACGTGAGCGTGAATTCTCTGGTTGAGTTCGCGCATGAGTATTTATGTCCTAGCCCGGAGGCACGCGACGCCGTTTCCTTCGGCCTAGATGACGTGTTATTCACAGCAGTATCCGACTCTGAGGATTTCGGGCCTGCTTTAGCCGTGCTCCCCCGCTTAGCGGCCAAGAAGCGTGGCCTTCTGCGGCCTACTCAGAGCTCGTGGACGTGCTTTCGTGCGGCACTGAAAAGCTCTCCATTGATTGCCCAGATGAGCCCCACAAATCTCAGTCGTCTAAGCTTGACGAGCAGTTCCTTAGTGGCCCAAATTCAAGGCCTGAACGGAGGAATCTACCATTTTTCAGCGATTTGCATCACGAGATCTCCAGATCCTGGAAACAGCCTTTCTCCTCCCACCTTACCAGATTTGGAATGTGTTCGGCAAAGCGAAAGTGGACCTCTTTGCATCGCAGGAGTCGCCCCAGTGCCCGATTTGGTTCTCCCTGAGTTCCCCGGCACCTCTGGGCATAGATGTGTTCGCTCACCCTTGGCCAGACATGAGGCTGTACGCGTTTCCACCCGTCAAGCTGATTCCCGGCAGTTCTGTGCAGGGTCAAGGAGAGTGGTGTCCATCTCCTTCTCGTAGCCCCGTTCTGGTCATCCTAGACGTGGTTCTCGGAGCTGATTCCTCTTCTGTATTAGCCCCCTTGGAAGATTCCGATCAGGCAGGACCTGCTCTCTCAGCTTCAGGGCAAGATCTGGCACCCTCAACCCAAGATCTGGAAGCTGTGGGTATGGCCCATCCAGGGTCACAGGTTTTGACTTCTGGCCTTCCTGCTGAGGTTCAGGAGACTATTGCTAGTGCTAGAGCCCCCTCCACTAGGAAGCTGTCCTCTTCCAAATGGAAGGTCTTTGAGTCTCGGTGTTTAGCCCACGCAGTTGACCCAGTCGGCTGCCCTATTGGTCCAGTGCTAGAGTTCCTGCAAGAGAAACATGCGGCAGGGGCAGCTGCTACCACCTTAAGGGTTTATGTTGCGGCCATCACCTCTCGGAGAGAGCTGGATGAGATTCCCCTGGGGAGACATTGGTTGGTCTCTGCGTTTATGCGTGGTGTCCGGTGTCTGAGACCAGTACGCCCTATTGGAGTTCCTTCCTGGGACTTATCAGTTGTCCTTGAGAGTCTAATGGTAGCCCCATTTGAGTCCTTAGAGTCAACTCCAGAACGGATTCTGACTCTCAAGGTTACTCTTTTGTTGGCACTAACGTCTTTGAAAAGAGTTGGGGACTTGCAAGCTCTCTCTGTCAGCGAGATGTGTATGGACTTCGCCCCGGGTCTGGTCAAGGTGACCTTATGGCCTAGGCCTGGCTATGTTCCCAAGGTTTTATCCGCATCGTTTCGCTCTCAGGTGGTCACACTTCACTCTTTCCAACCTCTTCCCTTTGCTTCAGGCGAGAATGAAAGGCTTCACATGCTCTGTCCTGTCCAAGCTTTGAAGATCTATGTGGACCGCTCCAGCCATTGGAGGAAATCTCCCCAGTTGTTGGTATGTTTTGGTGCTGGGCTTGCCACATCGAAGCATAGAATTTCTCACTGGGTGAGGGACGCTATTTCGCTGGCATATGAGGTGCGTGGTCCTTCTTCACCTCTCAGCATTCAGTCGCATTCTACTAGGAGCGTGGCTTCCTCTCAAGCTCTTTTTAGAGGGGTCCCCCTAGAGGATATTTGTGTAGCGGCAGGATGGTCCTCTCCGCACACTTTTATCAAGTTCTATAACTTGGATCTTGACACGGCTCCGGGTTCCCAGGTTTTATCTGCTTGAGCCAGCCGTGTATGCTGTCTGGTTCGTAAACGGGCCAGATAGGGCAGCGTTTTTAGCTTGGCATGTTTGGTATATAATTCCCAAAGCGTCTTAGCTTACGCAGCGTTGAGTGAACCTATGAAAGAGAACGTCTCGGGTTACTCGCGTAACCCTTGTTCACTGAATAGGGAACGAGACGCTGCATTTGCTGCCAAGCTCCTCACGCTGCTGACAGGGGCCTTTTCGGCAGAGAAATCTGAGGAGCAGATGGCGCTTTTGCCAGTATAAGGAGGCAACGTAAGAACCTTGAGCCTCTTTCTAGCGATGTCTTTAACCAGATGGTCTACCTTCCTTTACCCCTTAAGCTTAGTCAGGTAGTAGGGGTGAGCTGCCCATTTTTTCCCATTATATTAGTAGCCCCAGGCATTATTGGATTTATTATTGGCTTGCCCTCTTTCTGAGGAAAGGTTCAGTGTATGTCTGAAGCTCCCTTGATGCTCTCTCACCAGGTGAACAGGTGTGCGCCGTGGCATGCACATAGTGTCCATTTGATGTCATGGGCTATGTGGGCCAATGGGATTGGTGTTGTTTCATACATGCTTCAGACACCAGTCCTGCTGGCGGCGGTCCCCATAGTGTCCCCTACAGGACACAGCATCTCGTTCCCTCTTGGGGAACCATGGTTACATGCATAACCCGAGACATTTCATGGGATTTGTACCAGAGTGCTTCGCCTCACAATGCAGTACCGCATACTGGGCAAACCTACTGTGTTAGAAAACCCATACATATGAAGCTGTATATGCAATACTAACATTCAAAAGTATCTCGCAGCATATTAAAATTGTTTTGAAGTCAAAACAAACTCTGGACCTATAAATCAGACGTTGTGAGAAAAGGAATAAAAGTTGTCTGAGTTTTATAGCCTCTAGTGTTCATTTCAACAGGAAACTGTAGCAAGGTATTTGAGTTTTGCAGAAATGTAGGTAGAGGCACGTATTTCCAATGAGCCTGGGTAACAAGAAAGTGTGACTTCATACACAGTCTGCCAAGACAGCATTGATTTGATATTGTGTTTGAACTCTACTTGATTATTATCACTGCTGCAGCTTTCTGCTAATTCATGGGATACAATCTTCATTGATCATCTGAGCTGAGAGATGCTTTGTCATTTGCCGCACATTAGATTGTATGTGAAATTCATTCACAAAAACAATGAAGGGTTTCCTTTGTCTTATGACAGGGAAGTTCTTTTTAGAGTAACACAATAATTTCTGTTGCTTTTTGGATGATGTGTGGACTCCTTGACAGGGTGTTTTTCACTCTAATGGCTTATTTCATATGGAGTTTAACTACTACCTGTCACTTCCTTGTCTCCTCCTTAAGTCCCTCAGGATCAGAGCGAGTTACTTCAAGGTTGACCTCTCAGGATGCCCATCTTGGCTCGAGCCTCTGCAGTTTCATCAGTGCTGGTATCTGTGAGAGCTCATAATCTGCAGTAGTTCATGAATTTACATGAAAGTGTCAAGCTTTCAGTCTGAATTATGCTGTAATGTGGCCTAGACACAAAGAGGATCTGATATTCTCCAATCATAGATTCGCAGTGAATAAAGGAAATGAGTCATTTTATGAATTCATTGAGTCTTCCATTCACATCACATCACATTATAGAAAAGAATACATAGGCTCTGTATCTTTCTCTCTTTCGATCTTATTCTCTCCTTTGCCTATACTCCATCGACCTGCCTGCCTCTTTAACTTGGTAAGACTTATCTGAAGATTTATCAAAGAAGTATAAGTGAGAGGAGGAAGAGAGAGATCTGGGGTTCTTTCAAAAACCAAGACGGGAATTGATGATGAATCTTTGGACCAAATTTTACAAGAATATTACATGATTCTATATATATATATATATATATATATATATATATATATATAAAGCATATATAACCCATTCAAAAATGTGAGTTTATGTATGTTGTAATACATGTTGGTATTATATAAGTAAATATAAAAAATAGACACGCCGGAGCAGGTGTAGACAAAAATGTGTCCTAAGTGATTGAGGTGTTTTGTTGTTGGATGTAATAATGAACATAGCAGTAGTCCTGACATCTGAGCCACTGAAGACGCAGAGGATTATGTTTGTTTTTGTAGGGAATCATTCGTGATCCAGCCTCACCTACAGAAGAAGTGAGTATAAGGTTTTTTTATGAATCTTTGAAAATCACCTTTCCTAATAATGTGCTAGTTAGCAAGTTTCACAATGAATGCAGCTAAAGTTTACCGTCTCTCAGAGAGCGGCTCGGAAGAGAGGGGCGGGGTGAGCAGAGCTCATCTGCATTTAAAGGGACATGCACTGAAACAGGTCACTGTGAACAGAGCTGTTTTTGACAAGATAAAAGGTTGTCGTTTTACACTACTATTGAGAAATTTTAACCAAAGTATGTTATAGATTTTTCATTAAGACCCTAAAGAATCATATTAACTTGTGGAAAATGGGCATCTGATGACCCCTTTAAAAAACTGCAAAAACTTATATAAGCATACAGATTGTTGTATATATGTTGTTTTAGTAAAGTTGCATAGATGAATAGTGTAGGTATTATTAACATATGTAAATATACAAATGTTAAAATGGGGATGTTATATAAATGTATCTTCATCTATGCAGAGAATGTACAAATGTGAAAATACATAAATATATATGACCTGGTAGGTAACATATATGGCAATATCATTCTTGATGAAGGGCAATATAATTCTATATATATAATACATATTACATTTCTGTATGGGTAAGAATGAAGAAAAAAAATGTAAAAAAGATTACAAGAAAAAAGAAATATGACCGCCAGGGGCGTACATTTGGTTTGAATAATTGCTCTGTAGTGCAAACTGGTTTAGGGAGGTGCACAGTCATGATTTTATTTTATTTTTTACTGGAAGTAATGTTACTGGAAGTAAACTGCTTCAAACCAGTAGCTAAGTCTGTGAGATTTTTTTTACTTCTTAAATATTCTTAAAAAACTTGATTTTGAGACTCATGAATGAGACTACACTGGATTCACTAAATGTTTTGAATCACTAAAAAGAATTGGCTGCGCTGTCTGTGTTGTTGCAAATCCAATCCATATAATGGATTAATACATCATTGTCAACAGTAAAATATCATGCTCAATTATGTTATATTATGCATAACTAAATTATTATTCATGAGGTAAGCCTTAGCCAGCACCCCATTTCCCCCAAGTGCCCCCATCACACAGTGACACTCATGTCCTTCACCACAATCCAGACATGTATTCATCTGTGTCTGGACTGAAAGTGAGTGATGTGACAAATCAGAACTCTCACATTATAATGTATGAAGCTGTCTAAGTGAGCGGGTCAATTATAATGCAATGCAGGCGCCTAGTTGATTTTAATGGAAGAGTTGTAGTTTTGTCACGCCGCACTGCGTCACTTGATTGCACTGTAGACTGCTGTAAAACTTTAAATAAAATTTCATTGGTAGATTAATCAGATTAATCAACAAATTTCTATTCAGTTCTTTAAGTATTTTTTCTTTATTAGTAATCGTGAAGCAAAGCATCAGGATATGCAAATGCTGTCATTAGTGATTAGTATACAGTAGCAGGCCATTTGAAGTAAATTCAAACTGCAGTGTGAGTTTAGTAGTAAAGATTTGTGATAACACCAAACTGAAGGCTTGACAGCAAAAATAGGCAATTTAACCTCAAAACTGGTTTAAATGAGCACTGCTCCCATTTTATTTGCTTGTGAGATGAACATAAGTACTGTAAGCATTTATAAATGTTATGAACACATTTGAGATTATAACATTATAACATTATAACATATAACATTATTAAACCTTGCTGAGACACTACATGACCTGAACACCATGAAGGACGGGTGGTAAAGCAACTTAAGAGGTTCTCGGGTCCAGGTGTTAAACTGAAGCAGCTCTGATAAATATTGTGGGGTGAGATAATGAAGACCTAAGATAGCATAAGCTTGCAGATAGCACAGTCATGAACCACACACAGTCCATCTGAACAAAACTGTAAAGTACTGTGTTTCAGATTACACAAATATATTGTACAAAATTCCATATTATCATTAAGTAAACATTATGGGAATGTTATCTAAACATTCTAAAGCAAGATGTTACATTAAAAAAATGTTAGTTCAACTAAAACAGAAAAACACGTTCCATGACCGATGTATAATGAACAATATACTGTGCTAGTGTTTTGAGAACATTATTAACTCTTTCCCCGCCTGAGGAATCTTTACAGCTTGGTTGGTAGAGGGCGCTATTGCACATCTTCTGAAAGAGTACAGAATCTACAGATCAAAACACAGACGAAGAAGAAGCAGAAACAAGCAATTGTGTATGCAAGCAGCTGCAACTGTAAAATAATGCAATCATCAAACATTAAACAACATATAAACTAAACATCTGATATAAATAAAATGTTACCAAATGAAATGTTGACCAAGGAAATGCTATAGGACTGTGCAAGCTTTGGTGGTGTTGGTGGAATCTATGATCATCATTTGGAATCCGATTCAGGGGTCCGTTCTTCGTACGTCGCTAACTCAGTTAACTGGATTTGATTGTTGACGATTTCACTTGATCTTGGATCATTTGGTTCTTCGAAACTCATCCTGGACTTGCTCTGATAGCAACAAGTCCGTAAGCTTAAACCTGCTCAGGAGCAGGCTTATTTCATGTAAACAGGATTAGATTGCATCTTTTCAAGCAGAATTGATACTTAAAATCTGTCCCAGCCACCGCTACTTTATTATAAGAGTACCCTACTGGTCCAGGGACAATAATTTAAAATAATAATAATTAAAAAATTTATTTGAAAATAATATAATAATGTTGTGTAGTCTATAATAATATAAACACAGCCAGTTTTAATTGTATTGGAGTCTTACACACATGCAGTTAATCTGAGTAGTGCATTAATTTGAGTGATGACAGCTATTATGGGAGGGGCTTGATGGAGCGCAGGAGATGCAGATAACTTGATCTTGACCCTTAAGAAACTTTAATTAATGTTGTCACATAACAAATCTGAATATAAATAATTGGGAATCATGTAAAAAATTACAAATAAAGTAAAAACAGTGCACATTTCATTTATCTATTATAACATTTATGTAGTTTTGTTCGCTTTGCTGTTTTCCTTATAAAGGTCCAGAAATTTGTCAACTTTTTCATCAGATGTCATTTTTAATTATATGATGTCATTACGTTGCTGTCTTGCCGCCAGCCAATCGCTGCATTGCTGATCGTGGTTTCGAGGATCGATACATCTGCCCTTTTAAAGGAACACAAGAATGCGCAGTGATTTTAGACAACTTAATCCAGATATTTTAATCAAATACGCAAATTCGTTTGAAGAACCAATTGAGCCAGAGATCAGTTATCAGGATTAGAAGGTCTGGCATCTTTCAAATCATCTCAGATGTATTAAGCAACCTATGAAGAACGGGCCTCAGATGTAGTCTTTGACAAAAACATGATTTCATAAAAAAGCAACATTTTGAGAAAATGTATCCACATTCAAGTGTTGATGAAAATGAATGCATTAAGCTATCTAATTATTTAACAGTTGCACTTCTTTTGACATTTTGCATATTCAAATATTCATATAGCAAAATATTCATGGGGGCCATGAAAGTTTTGTGAAAATGACCAAAAATGTGGCTGGTGAAAAAATGCTGGATGGGAAAGACAACTGAAAACAAAAATTAATAATAATAATAAAAACAATAATAATAATAATAATTATTATTATTATTATTGTAGACTCTATCTGGATCTAACTTGACAGTGGTTTCAGTTGAGAATACTAATAGATAGGTTTTAAAGACCTTGTTTTGACCATAGTTTAGAGTTAAACATGTTGCATTGGCACCACGGTTGATGGGCCCAACATAGGCTCATTGGAAATACATGCCTCTAAATACATTTCTACAAACTGAAAAAAGAAAAAAAAAAAACGTAACTATACATAGAAATCCCTGCAGTTTCCAGTTGAAAGAAACACTAGAGGCAGTAAAACTCTAACAACTTATGTTCCTTTTCACACAAAGTATGATTTACAGGTACACAGTTTTGCTTAATAAAGCCAATTTTTTGCACAATTACTTAACAAATATCATGTTATGAATTCAAAACAATGCTGCGACATTTGAAAACGGATACTTTTTGAACGTTAGCGTCACACATCCAGATTCATATGTTTGGATTTTTATATTCAGTGGTTTGTTTGGTAGCTCACGCAGTATGGAGTTCGACTTGGCTCGGGTACGAATCCCGTGAAACTACGATTCTACAAAACAGTTCAAACCTGCATATAAGTTCAAATGGTACGGTTGCATCAACAAATCCATTTTATACCAGTTTTGCATTTGTTAACACTATCTAACTAAATTTTAGTGACACTCCCCGGATATTTGAATTATGAACCACCGCAATACGTACCTGAAGCAACGTAATAAAAACACAGCAAAACGTGCCTATATCAATATAACAAAAACTTGCCACTCACTGGCCATTTCACTTAGAAACTGCCTCGAAACGTGCAGTAAGGTATGTAATAACAGTGTTGCAGAAATGTATTTAGAGACACGTGTTTCCAATGAGCCTGGGTTGGATGTGCCAAACAGTGGAAACCAATCCATGACCCCAGAATAAATATCCAACTATAAAGAGAAAAGATTGAATATTGAGGAGAAAGTAGCAGAGAAGAGGTGAAGGGCACAATCGATTTTGTTTTTGAAGAAACCCAGTTCATCAGAGTCATTACAGTGCAGGCAGTATATAGGGCAGCACAGTACTAAAGCATGCACAGTGAGCCCTATGGTCTGAGAGAGCCACTCAAGATCCATTGTGTTTTTAGAAATGAATTACAACAAGCAAAAATTAATGGTAGAAGCTTTTATAAATGGTTGCATGTTAAAACAGAGAATCTCATCAGGGCAAGAGTCTGGTACAACCAAAGAGAGAGAGGCACAAAAGCCAGCAGAGGAGTAAATGATTGAGATCATACTATGATAATATGTTTAGTTATATTTCAAAGATTGTGAAGCACTCAATTAATCATGCTTCCTTCAATGGGTCTTATTTGAGGCAACATTCTCGACATCTTTCCATCTGACGCCAGCATTAAGCAGGTCTTCTCTGAACATTTTGTGCCAAACATTTTTATGGGGTCAACCTTGTTTCTGCTTGTATTGATTATCTGGCATATGAAGAATATTGCCCGCTAACCACATTCAATGTTCCACTACAATATCTAGCAGTTTCCTAGATCCACTTTGCCTGCAAAATTTCCTCATTGGTAGCTTGCACCAAGTGACATTCAGAATCCTGTGTAACTTAAGCAATGTTGACTAAACACGCTGCTTCCGTGCTGCAACTGACCGATCGCAAAGACCCGTCCTCCTTAGTTACTGTTGCTATCCCCGACAAACAATGCCGCTCTCACACTACACATCATGTTTTTGCAAAGTGAAAAATACATCGCAGAGCAAAGAGGAAACTGACAACACACCGACAGAGCAGGTTACTTCTGGTATGAAACAAGGTCTCAGGACCCTCGGCTTTCAAATTTTGTCATTTTTAAAGAAATTCAAACAATAAATAACGTTTTGTTGCTCTTTAATGTGTCGTGACAGATGTATTGCCTCAGTTCAAACACGTGAACCGGTCCGATCGTCTATTCATATGTACTTAAGCATGAAATGAACATGAATAAACATCAGAACATATTTTATTTCAACCGCGGAACACACCATTTTTCAAGTCCACTGAAGTTAATATACTCTTCTGTCTGATTTGTGGTTAAAAGCTAGAAGATACAGCTGCGGCTACCGGACATGTGCATATACATATTTTCCGAGCCGACAATATAACGTGAAACCTATAAAAATGGTTTTAAAAAGCACCTGGCACCATAGTTTCATCACTTTAGAGTGTCACAGTGACCCAGATAGCACACGTACGTCTGCAAGATGTCTGTTAAAGATCTGTTGATCTGGAAAGCATCTGCTGTCTACAAACATCTGACAGACATCTGTAAGATGTCAGTTTTACATACATTCTAAATCATAAACATCTTAAAGACATCTAATAGACGTCTATTTGACATCTAAAAGGAGACGTCCTATAGACATATTGCAGATGAGCAAACACCCTAAAAAATACGTCTTGCAGATGTAAATGCAGATGTCAAATAGACGTCTCCTAGATGTACGTGTGCTATCAGGGTCATCGCCTTCTTCACCACAAAGTCAGATGTCTGAATTGATTTTAACAAAATATGTGATAAATTGTCATAGTAAAACTGTAAATGATATGATTTTTCTGTACTTTGTACTTATTATTTACACATTTGTACAGTACACTTTCCTGTTATATCTGAGGTATAATTTTTCATGTAGTAAAGTAACATACACTTAACCAATTATCAGGTTTTTATTCACCATTTTATATAGTTTTTCATAATTTATAAAACTAGTAATCCAGTCTGAATAGTTCTTAAATGCAAATGCATGCCCACATAATGAGAAGAAAAATCACCATGAAATTGCAGGTACAAATATAAAATCTTGAGCCATTAGTAGCCCAAATGCACAGGCAAGAGTGAGCAGTGCATTGGGGTCAGAAATTAGCTTTGTACCATCTGTTGTTTCTTCCTCAAATATGGGTATGATCTTGTTTCATTCAATCTCATTCTTTCTGTTTATTCATTTATTCATTGATTGACATTTCTATCTCCTTGTCGCTGCTGCTGCTCGGCTCTCTGTTCTTTCTGGGCACAAATGCATTGGAGAGCAGGTCAGGTGTGAACACACTCGTGCGACTCCTGCTGCCCGAGGTCTGTGATTATTTCAGCACAGAGCAGCAGGTCGGAGAAATCCAATAGCTCGGCTTTGGGTGACCTTTAAGAGCGCTCCAGGCCTGTGTTCTCTCTACTATACCTCTGCTGGGATCTTTCAATGCCATTTTAATACAATCACCATCATGGACACGTTCTCAGAACTTTCAAACTGGCAGTCATTAAACCTCTTTAAAGAAACCGAATTTGCATTCTTGTGAATTGGTTAATTTTAGATCTATTTAAAATCAGCAGTTTTAATACTTGGAAATGCTTGGAAAAGTTGTCTATACTCGATTGTGCTCACTAGAGTTTCAGTAATACTTCAGACTCAATCATAATACCAGGCTATACCTAATTTTTAGTACAGGTACACTTTAGTGCTGTTTTTGATTATTTGGATCATATCATTCTTTTGGGTTGAAATCACTGTGGCATTTGAGGACATATGCAAATGTGGTTTAGATCTCTTTTATTTGTCAGCCTACTACCATTTTTGTTTGTATAATTAATGAGATATCTGATCCTGCAGAGGTAAAGTGCAGTGTGCCACAAGTCTCGGTCTTGGGCCCATTTTTGTTCTTCTTACATATGATTTTTTTTTTAGGTGATATTATTGTGAAACATAACATTAGCTTTGCTGTCGTGCAAATAACAGTTTTTTTTATCTTCTCAAGAGCAGATGAAGTATTACAAGTTGATGCATTACAGATATTCAAGATGGGAAGAACTACAAACTGGACCAAATGCTTCTAGAAGTAATCTGTTGAACTATTATCTGTGCCTAAATGGCTCCCTACACTGAAAAAAAAAAAAAAGCTACTCATTTTTTTAAGGTAGGTGGTTGCAAACAATTTATTTTAGCTACATTTAAATAAACAAATTTAGTTGACTAACTTTCGACTAAATTTGTTTATTTAAATGTAGCTAAAATAAATTGATTGCAACCACTTACCTTAATTTTTTTTTTTAGTGAATTCAATGAATCTTTTTTTTTTTTTGTGTAGTTATGGCACACTCAACTGTTAAAGACATGGGAGTTATGCTTGATTGAGATTTGTCAGTTGAAACACACATTTCTAATGTACTGTATTTATTTCAACTAATATAATGGTAATACTGTATTCCCTGTACTTTTGCAAGTGACTCACAGAACAGAGCAATCAAAACTGTATATTAAGAAAGTTTGAAAAAGCACTCTTGTCCTTGTTCTAATTTGAGGGTTACTGTTTATTCAACATTAGTAATCCAATAAATATAAGATGAGTCATCAACTTTAATGGGTCAGCATTTGGAGGAAAAACACATTAACATCCTCTTCAAAAGAATTTCAAGCGTGGGAACTGGATCTCTTTTCTGACGCAATCAAACGTGTTGCAAGGGCATAATTTCTGGGGCTGGGTGTTGAGAGAAAAGATTTGTCAACAGACGCTCTAATGCATCAAGAGCGTTTTTATTTTCTTTAAGGGCACACAGAAAAACATAGTAATTATAGTGATGGAGTAGCTTCTTCAGAAGTAAGTTACCCAGGTGAAAAAGAACCTGTGCTTGTGCTTTTTCAGACACACTTAATATATTAAAACTATACTATATTAAGTGCATATTAAATGTATTATTTTGAAACAACTTTAAGTATATTAAGTGTATTTCAAGATATGTTTAAGTTCAATTTTAATCTATTTGCAATATATTTAATATATTGAAATTGTGTTAAAATGGAACCACTTTAAGTATACTTAGTGGAATTTAAGTGTATTTCTTAAAATACATTTAAAATGTACTTTTAATACTTCATGAACTACAGTTAGAGTGTATTTGAAGTATTGTTTTAATGTATTTCAAGTACATTTCAACTGTATTTCAGCTCATTAGAAATGCATTAGCATTACACTACTGGTATATTATAAAGCTGCTTTTTTCAGTATATACACACGTACACACTTTGATATCTAGAAAACTTTAATGTATTATATATTGTTTATATTACAAATATTCATAAATTACATAAAAAGTACAGCAGCATACCTTGGTGAAAAACAAAAACATACTATTAAATATATTAAAATATATATTAAATATATTAAAAATGCACTTTAGTATATTTGTATTACTACACTCAAGTACATTTTAAAACATTATACAAAAAAACATTATAATAAATGAAAAAAGACTGAAATGCTATGGCAGAGCTATCTTATCAATTTGTAGAACATTATACCTGTATTACTGAAAAGTACAGAATTTTACATCAATGAATAATGTAGCGTCAGAACGAGTCAGACAAAACTAAGATTCATTCAGAACATCGAAACATGAGGAGCTGAAATTCCAGGAGAACAGGACAACATCGTAAAGATTCCTATCTCCGATTTCTGGAGCAAGCCTAACCAACAAGCCTCTTCCAGAACAGCTTGCAACATTTAAGACAAAAGAACACTTATTGATAAGTCCAACGTAGGAAGGAGATCGTCAAATTTGGGGTAAATAATCAAGATTAATGGTCAAAGAGATGGCCATCACATGTGTTCCACAAGAGAAATCACAAGCTTCTTTAGATTGACTTTTCCCCCACACATAGAAGACAAAGAACCAGACTGAAATTCCTCTGTCCAAAGAACATGTCTTTTGGTCTCCACAGAACTATACAGAGACTTTCTTTTCATATGCACATAAAACCATCCTAAAAGGACATTGCTAGACATAACACTATATTATGTATGTAACCACACATTAGACTGTCATGTTTTAAGCACATATTATGTATGTCTTTTTAATAACTATTGAATGACTTTAAGGTTTATTCATGTTTGGTATGTATGAGCTTGACAATTCTAGCTTGAAACGTTTCTTCCAACTGATTCTTTGTCAAATGTATCATATTCTGGTTATAGAAATCACATCCGAAATTATACTTTGCAAGAGTGTGAAAAGTCAGACCATGTGACCAGATAACATGCTGATTTATGATGGAAGGAACAACCTAGCTAAGATAATAGCCTATCTAATTGGTCAAGACACCAGATGGGATGTGTCCAAAAGCCGAGTTTAAAACCTCAGGACACCATCAAATCGCCCTTCTTCCTTCTCCTCTTCTTCTTCTCGCCACTGCGTTTTGACGCTGTTTTAGCGCTCTTTGAGCATGCTCTGGCCTACAGGCCAGTTGCTACTTAACACCACGATGAGAAGAAAAACCACCTAGTCTCGTTACTCATTTTATTCTTTTACTTTAGTTTATTTTCTTTCCGTTGAGTCTCGTGTTCAAAAGTTAAGTTTGCCGCAAAGTCCAGCTCCGACTGCACCCGCTTCAAACTTCAACCAGCAACGGACTCCAAGACCATCCTCAGCCAACGCCCAACCATTGACTTCCCAAGACATCACTTCAAAGACTACTGAACTTCCAGCCAATCACCAACTCGGAAAACCCCTTTCCTGCAACGATGACGACAGAAGGGAATCCCTGTAACACAAGGCAACGCAAGTAAAACAACTCCAGATCCTAACTGAACTGGTGCATTTAATATAATTTTAGCCTCATTGAGAAACTCAATGCGAGGGTTAATTAAGTGATTGATGGTTGTTCAGGTCTATGTGATAGCACATATTGCTATAAACTTGGGATTTCACATTCTCATTCTCTAAACTCATCCTTTCTCTCTTTCTGCAACGTGTGAATGTGTGAATGCGTGTGTTCATGTTAGATTAGTTTATGTCTTGGGTTTATATAAATAAAGTCTTATTTATATTCAAAAGAGAAGTATCTTGTGTTTTGTGCTTACAAGTTAATGTCTTAATCTGCCAATCTTGTTACTGTGCTTATTAATAGTGTTTTCACTATATTTTGGATTTTAATATCCAGTGCAGAGTTGATGTTATACGGCTCGTTCAGTGAATCGCGGAAGACTCAGTGATCAGCCGCAAAACAGTGATTCTGTTCAAATTACCTATAAAATCATAAATGATTCCCTTTGAGCTAAATTAAAATTATATTTATGTATCAAACCCTACATAATAATGGTGGAGAATGCGGGCAGATTAATCTAAATTGTGAGAATAAACCAAGTTATTTAATCTTTTCCATTGCTGTGGATGAAAGATGAGACGCTTCTGAGCCGAGACTAGGGTGTGTGTGTGTGACGTCAGCAGCGCGCGCCTGCTTGAATGAATGAACGCAGAGAAGGCTGTAACCTGAGTCCGTCTCTGCATTGTTCAGCTGCAGTAAGTGAACTTAAAGTTAATATCTGAGATCGTACAATAAGGTTGAAATTGAGCGTGTTCCTCTTTTCTGTAATGCCTTGTTTTATAGCTGAATTGATGTCCTGCGTGTTCCAGGTCATTCAATAGCTATACTCCTGCATCTCAGTTAAGTTACTGTTAGCTGAACGGAGCGAAACTGCAATAATTAAAAGGTAAATAAATCGGTGGATAAAGAATAGTTTTGAGCGTGTTCCTCAATTCTATTTGATCAAAGCCTCATTATTCATAGTTTGATTTTCAGTGCGTGTTCCATTGTCAGATCATCTATGCTATAAGCTTGATAAAGTTAAAGTTAACTTTGTGCCAACAGCGAAGAAAACCTGTTGTGTTTACGTGTCCAGAGAAACTGGCACGGGCTTTATGATCCGATCCCTGTTTACCTCACCTGCAGCAAGAAGCGGCGATTCGAATAAAGTTTAATCAAACTCTGAACGAACTGAGTTTAAGCGCCACATCGCAGAACCAACTAAAAGCGGTGTTGTTATTTGTACAGTGTTGAAATGCGCCGACATTTCATGTAACATGCTTAACTGTAATTGCAATGCAACGATTCACGTGCTAGTCCACTAGTTTGTTTTGGTTGCCACAGTTACGATCGTGACACGGAAGTCTTAACCTACTTCCGGAGCAACTCTGAACTGCGCACGCGCAGCACATCAATGCTATTGTAAACAAACTCCATGCTCCAAGCTAACAAAACGGTTGTGTTTACATTGAAGCCTATGTTAAAGCCATTAGCCTCAAAGGTTAGAAGTGAGCATTAGCATCCAGTGGTTGAATACAGTGTGTGTATGTGTGTTTGAAAAGCTAAAGTGGTTTAACCCTTTAAACATCTAAACGAATACACTTGTTGGTCTTTTTCTTTCTTGTTTATCTAATTTCTCACTTCTTACCACTTATTTACATTTTACTAGAAAGGGAAATACTAGTTCACAATTATTACTGGAACCAAATTCAAATTTGATTAAAACATTAAATTTATTTGGAATCATTCAAATTTCCCTTCAGATCATTTCATATGATCATTACTTCTAGTATTCTCTTTTGGGCCCTAATCATTTTAGGTACAAATAAGCCTTGAACTTTGAAAGTTTTAAACTTATTCTACCTAATTGATTTATTACCCATATCAATAGATTCTATTTAGACTTATACTCATTACTTTATTGCGTTTTACCCCTCTTTCTTCCTGTTTTGGTTATAGACTTAGCCACTATTTTTAGTTACTAAAACTAAATAGTTCATCCTTTTATTTAATTTCATTTTTGCTTATTTTACCCATTTATTACTTTTCAAGTTTACTTTGTCTTACCATTTTCTTTCCTCTGTGTATCCTAGCTTGGGAACGACAAATCTGAGCCTTAATAGCAGACATTGTTATCCCTCACTACGAGTTCAAATAAATTAGAGAGACAAATCTCTTTCACCCGAAATTTATTTATTTGTTATTAGTTGTGCAGCAACTGAAAATAACGCTCCACTCGTAGTCGGGCATAACAACTTGCTAGTGGACCCGATCCACTTAATCTACTGTCTCTTTCCCTTCTGCTTTCTTTCCTCTTCACTTTTCACATTTGTAGGGACCTGTAAGAACCATCAATCGATTCTAAGTGAATGAAATACACAATCCTGTCAAAAGGCGAATCATCCTTAGGAATTTGATTGTAATCAAACCTTTCGTTCTCCCTAGCCTCCCCACATTTGAAAACGCAATTCAAATTTTAGCAACGCTGAAATCAATTTAACAGAGATAAATTTTGGGCAACCGTTGCCGTCGCAGCCTCCCTGGTGAGCGAGCGGTCCAACTGTAAGGTGTATGTTGTCAATCCTGTCAGACTAAGAAAGAGATATCATAATTATTATTATATTCGTTTGTCTAAAACAGAGATTTAATAATATTGTTTGCCTCCTTGATAACATTTAATTGAAAAAAAAAAAAGAATTTTCCTCATTTGAAAAAAAAAAAAGGAATTGTTTCTTTAATTGAATTTGTTTTTCACCTTTTTCTCTCTTTTCCCTCTTCCTCATTAGAAGTGACGAAGTCTTCACATCTCTAGTCTACCTAGATACCCTGAGACCAACACAGTCATCACCACACTACACTAGTGGTTCAAAATCACTGACACAACACTTAGTTGTCCCACCACACATAGGTTTCTACTCCACACAGATCTGTGTCAGTCTCTCTTCTCCCCAGCGTGCTAACATGCCGCAGACTGCAGCCCCCTTTGCCCAAGGGGAAGATGGGAACACTTGGCTGAGAGGCACGACAGACAGCCTCACCCCCAAGACCCTTGAACTGTTATTATTTTTAATAATAATCCTAATTCTGAGAAGATTTCTGACACAAGATTCGAGCCAGAACACCAACCACGAGGAGCTAGTCAAAATCACCAGCTCCCTAAGCTATGCCTTCACGACCCAGCTGAAGCTCAACGACAAGCACATCACCCATCTTCAAGAGGAGCTGACATGTGCTCAACGCCGCATAGACAAGCTGGAAGTGAAAGTTCAAGATCAACCCAAAGCACCCAACGAGAGGAAGCAGGAAACAACGGAACAAGTTAAGGAGCTCCAAGCAGCCCTGACAGCAGCTAAGCTTGACCAACAACATGCAAAAGCTGCCCAGAAAGACCTGGTAAACAGACTCCAGTATTCTGAACAGCTACTAGAGAAAGCCAAGAATGACATCAGTAACAAGAATGCTGAAATCAGTAGCTTGAAAGACCACCTTGAAAGGTACAAAACTGAAATGGACAATCTGACCCAACAACTAGACGATACCAACCATGAGCTCCATATGGTCAGAAAAGAACTCAAACATGCTTATGAGCAGAAACAAGAGCCAAGGCAAGAGAAACATTTCTCAGCCTCACCACTGCTGAGCAGAGCCGAGTCCTACGTCCAAGAACTGGTACGCAACGAAAGAAGCGAAGGGCCACAACCCAAAACCTCACCTGCCTTCGCCACAGAACTCTTTCCTGTCAACAAAGATAAACCTCCCTTCCAAGCAGACCTTGGAGCTGCACTTGGGATGACCGTCAAAGACCTCGACAAGCTGTCTAAAAACATCAGCAAGTTCAACCCGAACTCCACAGAGGGCCACACCATCGAGGCTCATCTGCAAGATATCGACTTTTATCTAGAAATGAGACCTCATGTGACTGACAGAGACAGGTTGTACCTCCTTAGAGCAACGTCCAGTCCCGAGGTACGAAACTTCCTAGATCGACAGCCCAGTCGAACAAAGTCAGACTACCAGCTACTTTGTGAGGTCCTGATTAAAGAATTTACAGACCCAGAGTCCGAACATGGACTGTTAACTGCCTTGGAAACCAAACAAGGTCGACAAGAGACTCCACAAGCTTACTACAACCGACTCCGACAAGCTTACTTTGGTGCACACAACGAACCTGACCTTGAAGAGGATGTGAACTTCAAAAGCCTCTTCCTAAAAAATCTGCACCCTGGAGTCAGTCACCATCTAGGCGTCATGGCCTGTCCACGCTCCATGACCATCCAACAGTTCGTGACCTAACACAGAAGGCCTACAACAAGCAGAAGATGGCCTCAAAGAAAGGTAACAAAACCTCCACACTCTTGAACTCTGTCACCAAAGACTCTAGCCTTGCACTGGACGACACCCAGTTGCATCACAATGCCAGAGTTTTCCATCAAGAGCACGGAGAACGTGACCCCTATGTCCACGACAGCTATCAGCCCAACCGCTGGAAAAATCCATGGGACAAGCCACGCTTCTCAAGAAACCCAAAAGATCAGACATCCAAAAGTAATCGCCTGACTCATCCAAGAGCAACTCGTGTGGGTAAGCAACAACGAAACCCACCTCAGCACCACTCAGACGTGCACAGCGCTGAGTATGCACAAGAACAAGACAGCTTACCATCAGAAGACATGGAACAAGTCATGAGACGACTGAAAGAGTTCCTTCAAGATAAGCTGAACACAGATGACTACAAAATTGAGTCATGCTCGCTGTGACCAGCGACAGAACGGAAGGCCGGTGATCACATGGTACACCACCATATCAGAGATGACAAGCACCTGTTCAACAACCACCCGAACGAGCACGTCTCTCACGGCCAACTGTTGATGAAAACTGAGGTACCAGAGAACATCACCTCAGTCACCCATCACTCACTAACAAACTGGTAAATGAACTCCAACTCCAAGAACCACATTCCTGTCTGTGCAACAGCAACCACCAAAGCACAGAAGGTCAGAAAGTCTGTCACATCCAGAAGGCAGCACAAGAGGAATGCAACATAGGAGAAGAAGTTTGCATCCCAGCTTCACACAGCCATGCCAAACTACCTCCGACTGTCTGCTAAAGAACTTCCTGCCTTTCTGGACTGACCCCATTAGATCATGGACACGCCTCATCCAAGCCAAGGATGCAGAGAGCCCGTCTTCACTGACATACCGAAAAGGGGAGACAACACAGACTGAAACAGATCTGACCACACCTACACTATACCAGTAACACACACAACATTACCTACACCCAGAGGTACCACATCCACTGATAACACATTTAACAAACATATTCTTCCCACAAGTAGAATATCCAAATTTTAGCGTAACATAAAGTTACATACACCACCATGAAGGAACATGCAGCTACCCTCACCATAGTTAGAACATCTGACACTAAGTTAAGGTACATGACTTCCTAGCTGCACATGACATCCTAGCTCAACAGTAGTTGCAAACCATGCTAGGAAAACCCACAGCAGCTTTGTTTTGTTTTGTTCTTCTTTTACCTATCCTTTTCCTTCCCTCTTTCTTTAGTAGGTGAAAACCTAGACACCCTTCAAGGGTCAAAGGTCTGATATTAGGATTGACTCACTACACCTAATATCCATGCACGATAGGTCAAGTCATTTTACTACAAATGATGTCACCAGAAACTAAAGGTGAACACTCTTAAGTTAAGACAACTTAGAAGAAACAAACAAATCTAATCACAAAATTTGATTGAAGAATCAACGTACTAAACTAAATTAGAACAACAATTTCCAAAATTGAACTAAACTATTCAGTTTACCGAACTAGATTGACCAATTAAATATAACCGCCTGTACCCGAATAACCTGATGCCCTGCACCAGTACAGTAACTGTCATGGAGGTGTTGTCTTGTTGTTTGCTGTGTTTGTGTCTGCTTCTTCTGCCTCTGTTTATCCAGTGCTTGCCGATGTCTCCAACTCGACACATCGCCAATCAAGGGGGGTATGTAGCGTCAGAACGAGTCAGACAAAACTAAGATTCATTCAGAACATCGAAACATGAGGAGCTGAAATTCCAGGAGAACAGGACAACATCGTAAAGATTCCTATCTCCGATTTCTGGAGCAAGCCTAACCAACAAGCCTCTTCCAGAACAGCTTGCAACATTTAAGACAAAAGAACACTTATTGATAAGTCCAACGTAGGAAGGAGATAGTCAAATTTGGGGTAAATAATCAAGATTAATGGTCAAAGAGATGGCCATCACATGTGTTCCACAAGAGAAATCACAAGCTTCTTTAGATTGACTTTTCCCCACACATAGAAGACAAAAGAACCAGACTGAAATTCCTCTGTCCAAAGAACATGTCTTTTGGTCTCCACAGAACTATACAGAGACTTTCTTTTCATATGCACATAAAACCATCCTAAAAGGACATTGCTAGACATAACACTGTATTATGTATGTAACCACACATTAGACTGTCATGTTTTAAGCACATATTATGTATGTCTTTTTAATAACTATTGAATGACTTTAAGGTTTATTCATGTTTGGTATGTATGAGCTTGACAATTCTAGCTTGAAACGTTTCTTCCAACTGATTCTTTGTCAAATGTATCATATTCTGGTTATAGAAATCACATCCAAATTATACTTTGCAAGAGTGTGAAAAGTCAGACCATGTGACCAGATAACATGCTGATTTATGATGGAAGGAACAACCCTAGCTAAGATAATAGCCTATCTAATTGGTCAAGACACCAGATGGGATGTGTCCAAAAAGCCGAGTTTAAAACCTCAGGACACCATCAAATCGCCCCTTCTTCCCTTCTCCTCTTCTTCTTCTCGCCACTGCGTTTGACGCTGTTTTAGCGCTCTTGAGCATGCTCTGGCCTACAGGCCAGTTGCTACTTAACACCACGATGAGAAGAAAAACCACCTAGTCTCGTTACTCATTTTATTCTTTTACTTTAGTTTCTTTTCTTTCCGTTGAGTCTCGTGTTCAAAAGTTAAGTTTGCCGCAAAGTCCAGCTCCGACTGCACCCGCTTCAAACTTCAACCAGCAACGGACTCCAAGACCATCCTCAGCCAACGCCCAACCATTGGCTTCCCAAGACATCACTTCAAAGACTACTGAACTTCCAGCCAATCACCAACTCGAAAACCCTTTCCTGCAACGATGACGACAGAAGGGAATCCCTGTAACACAAGGCAACGCAAGTAAAACAACTCCAGATCCTAACTGAACTGGTGCATTTAATATAAATTTTAGCCTCATTGAGAAACTCAATGCGAGGGTTAATTAAGTGATTGATGGTTGTTCAGGTCTATGTGATAGCACATATTGCTATAAACTTGGGATTTCACATTCTCATTCTCTAAACTCATCCTTTCTCTCTTTCTGCAACGTGTGAATGTGTGAATGCGTGTGTTCATGTTAGATTAGTTTATGTCTTGGGTTTATATAAATAAAGTCTTATTTATATTCAAAAGAGAAGTATCTTGTGTTTTGTGCTTACAAGTTAATGTCTTAATCTGCCAATCTTGTTACTGTGCTTATTAATAGTGTTTTCACTATATTTTGGATTTTAATATCCAGTGCAGAGTTGATGTTATACGGCTCGTTCAGTGAATCGCGGAAGACTCAGTGATCAGCCGCAAAACAGTGATTCTGTTCAAATTACCTATAAAATCATAAATGATTCCCTTTGAGCTAAATTAAAATTATATTTATGTATCAAACCCTACAATAAATAAAAATTACAATGCAATTTTCTGAAGAAAAAAATAAAAATTTACTGAAAAACAAAGTGCAGAAGTGAATAGCTGTGTTTGTGCAAAGACTGAAGATGAAGATGATAAAGTTCAAGCAACATAATAGGGAGGGATGGAGGGGGTTTTAGAGGTGGACGAGGAGATGGCGTAGGGATGGTGAGAGGCAAAAGTGCGAGGATGATGGCAGGATGTGGTGAAGGGATGGTGATGGGAGGATGACGATGATGCCCTGGCGGCTTAGCACATGGTGTTTGGCACATGGCACAGACCCAGAGCATCCCAATGCTGACAACACACAGCAGAATCGAGGGAGCGAGGAGCCAAGATGTAGATGGTGTGGCTGCCGACATCTGGGGTCTGACCGATGGAGACAGAGCTGGTGGACCCGAAGGCGTAGACGGAGGGCCGATAGAGGTTCCGGAGACCTGGGCACAGCCGCAGGGACGAGCATCATTGGTGGAGCCAGAGTACCCGAGGACTGGAGTGATGCCGGTGTGACCGAGAACCACGGTGTACCTGACGGGAAAAACCCACTACAGCCAAAGAGGTGGAGGGTTGGAGCGCAGCAGACGGCCTGCAAATCTGTGGCAGGAGTAGAGTGACGACTGACCAAGGGGGAGCCGGTGGGACAAGGTCACTTCTTTGAGTACGACTTGCATGTTCTGCAACTAAGGGCTTGCAATTCAGACACTGTAGTATTTGAAGATTGCTTTATCACAGGATCTGTGAAAGGAAAAAAGAATTGATATAAAATTAGCCAATAACAGTTTTGCATCCATGATTTATAATAATTTGCATTGATATTCATTAGAATTTAGTTACCTTTTGACAATATCCTCATCAAGCTTGACATATGAGTGTCCATTCTTATCCTCTTGTCTGTCGTCACTGTACAGCACTCTATGAGTTACATTGAACATATGATTAGAAGCCCAACAACAGCACTTACAGTGAGCAGAGTTCAAGTACAAACTCACTGATATTATTTGATAACAAATTATTTCAATAAAGCAACCTGTGAGTATTACAGGGTATGTTGATTGTGGTTTATTGTAACCTAGGGTATTTCACATGAATATGTATGTTGTGGTAATGCTGACATACACTCTCTTCACCTCTGTTGCCACTATTAAAAAATAAAATAAAGTTAGTCATCCAAAAAAAAAAAAAAAATAACAGAATGAATGACACAAATTTGCCATCTGGAATGGACACATTGCTAATGTTTTTCTTAGATGATTGACCGAATCGCCCTCCATTAGGCCTGATTCAAAAATCTCTATAACAGAGGAGATACTACATTAAAATATACTTACTATCCCCGTCTCTGCACTCAGATTTCAGTTTGTCTTCTACAGCAGCTGATCAGAAAAATAACAAATGTTAATATTCCACACACACACACACATACAAAAAGCAAATGATGATTGATGATTTGTTTTCTTTTTAAAAATGACAGTACGCGGAGTACAATGTACCTGCTCGGTAATAGTTAAAAACCTTCCCAGCCTCAGCAGTTTCAGATGTACTGTATGCTCTCTTATAAGCAACCCTTCTTACAATTTGATCTTTGTTCTTATCTGTAATGAGAAATATATATTAGAAAATAAAGGCAATAAGATTGTCAAGCTTGAACAAATATAAACACCAATCAACCAACACTACCACGGTTGGGTGATCAGCTTAAAACAAAGTAACTGTATGTTCATAATCATGGTTTTTCAAAGATCATTAACCTCATTACAATGAAGCCAAATTGTTTGGGAAATCAGAAATAAATACACAACTTAATTTTGCAAATAAAAAATGTTAATGTTGTACATGTTATAAAGACTTTTTTTTTTCCTGCCAATGCATGTGTCAAAAACATTGGTACAGACAAATAACGTTAATTAAATTTCAAATCTTACCTGAAGTCACAGTGAGGTTCCGAAGCCAGACGCCATACACGCTCGAAGCTGGTAAAAATAAGAACATACCGCTATATTTTCTAATTAATTTCATAGTTCCCCCAAAACAATTTGAATTCTGTCATGACTCACCCTTAAGATGCTCCAAACCATCTAAGACCTTCGTTCATCGTCGGAAGAAAGCGGAGATATTTTAATGAAATATGTACGTCCCTCCGATGAAAGACGATTCACCAATATGTTCACGTTTCAAAAAGTTCATCGCAAAACAAACAAAAAAAAACATCGCCAAAGTAATCCATATGAATTGCGTGGTTTCCTCCAAATGCTCAAAAGATACAAGATCGCTCTATATAATATAACTGTTTAAATTTCACATTCAAGGGACATTTGCACGCACATCATATTTGATTTATGAAGCTTGCTGTTGTGAGCTCGTTATCATATGAACCAATCAGAGCCGTTCAATGGCTCTGGAACCAATGAGGTTTAGCCAGTGTGTTGTTTGAATTTAAACACAAGTAAATGCAAGATTTTTTTTATTTATTTTATTTTATTGTTTTAAAGCATTTCAGATATGATGTTGAAATCCTTGTGGGAATTTCAGTAGCTTATTACAATTAATGTATCACTTAATGGACAACAGCCTAATCAACCAAAGTATACCGTTTTAAGTAAAACTGAACAACATATGAAACAACATATTTTAAGTATTGCAATGCTTTATAATAGTTGACAAAGGTTTGTACATTGTAAATGCTAATATATATATATATATATATATATATATATATTTATTTTTTATTTTTTTTTCAAATATCGTACTTTTCCAAATATTAAAATTATAAATACATAAATATTTAAAATAAATTGCAGTAGGCCTACACATGGTTATAAAGTACATTAAAAACCCACTAAAAGTGTAATCGTTTTGTTTTCCTTTAAAAGTGTAATCACATCAGTTATGTTCTTATACGCAAAGTAGACATAAAATATACTTTAAGTAAGAGTACAAGTGTGTTTTCTGTAAATACACTAAAACGTCACTAAAAGTATGCTTAAGTTTGGTATATTCCTTAAAAGTGAAACTAAGAATATATTTATTAACATAGTATTTCTAGTATACCTTTTAGAAGTACATTATAAGTATGC
The DNA here is from genome assembly GCF_012432095.1 of Onychostoma macrolepis. NCBI lineage: Eukaryota > Metazoa > Chordata > Actinopteri > Cypriniformes > Cyprinidae > Onychostoma > Onychostoma macrolepis. The sequence continues at coordinate 27,197,183 of NC_081177.1, read as the reverse complement.
TTGTGTTTAGCATATTTCTTAGAAGTACAACTAAGCATATATTTAATACAAAAGTACTTCAAGTATACTTTTTAGAAATATATTAAAATGCAATTCAGTATATTTTTTATGCACTTCAAATAAGCATGTTGGGAATACAAATGTATTATAAACATACTACTTGAATTTCAAGTATATTTTTAATACTACGTCTTTTCCACATGGGTAGCTATACACTAAGGAACTACACACAGCTATAGAATACAGTTATTTGAATAGTTATAATGTTTAAAAGCCTCAAACTGATTGAAAAACATACTGATAAACAGTTGAATGTAGCAGCAGCCAGGGAAGGAGGGTTTGTATCTGCGGTCAGCTGGTTTAAACTGGTGTCAGTCACAGCGTGAGCTGATGTTTGTCCT